>NC_089271.1:120979506-121313563 GCF_963930625.1 Muntiacus reevesi | reverse complement strand
ACTTTCACTTTTTACTTTCAGTGCTGGGACTGGTTCTCAGCAAATGCTTGCTGAGTTAAATCTGAGTTTTAGGCCCCATATTAGACAATACCGTAAGGCTAGCTTGCACTTATGGTTCTAAATAAACAGCTTTATGTATTGACATATTTGATCCTTGGCAAAATCTTATGAGGTAGGTCTGATTTGACAGATGAGGAAACTGAGGCATACAGTTGACTGGGGTCACACAGTAAATAACAGAGCTGGGATTTAGACGCAGACAGTCTGGCTCTAGGGATTGGAGGCAAAATGAAAATGTTGAGGGGAGAGAAGGGGGTTGGCAAGGACCAAGGCCAAACTTCTGCGCAGGGATTTCCCTGGGAAAGCAATCCCCTCAGCCTGCGTCTGGCTGGGCCTCTGAGGGAGGCCCTGAATTTTGTAGGCTAGGAACATTTCGGACATCCCATTAATCAGGCCCATGAATGAGAGGTCACAGCACCCTCATTTTGAGATTCCAATACAGGACAGAGGAGACAGAAGCCCACCACTTAGCTCCAGGCACCGGGAGGAGAGGACTGCTTTCAGGCCTCCAGTTTGTCCAGGGGTGGGCGCCAGTTCCTGAGCAACGGCGGCGCAAACAGTGCAGCAGTGGGACGGATGCCAGACATAGTTGCAAACAAGCCACTCCTTCGGCTCACAGCTAGAGGCTGGGTGAGGGTGGCAACGTGGAGCCTGCTCAACGCCCACCCCCACCCCACACACACCTCCCCAGCTTTGAACCCAGAGACAACCACTTGTAAGGCAGCCTCTTCCCACACTGAACAGGAGAGGAAGTCCTCCAGGATAGTTAAGTCCTTCGCTTAACTCTAGAGAGCTCCCCTTCAGGCTGGTACTGCCAAGGGTCCGCGGAATTAATGGTTGAGAAAACACCTTCGAACCGGTAAAACCCTACTCTTAACTGTGAGGAGGAATTTGCATTCTAGTCGTGCAAATGGGACCCTGGGTATTTTCAGTCCCGATGTGTCCCGTCTCCCCAAAGCAGAGAGCCGGAGCTAATCCTTTCACCGACCCCCCCAACCTGGCACTAGGACCAGGGGTCAGCCCGCTGGGGGTGAGTCCCTCATGGGCGTGCCCACCAGCTGTTGGGGCCGAGCAGTGGTGGCTCGGGCTCTGGGGTGGTGACTTCACTTCCGCTCCGACCTCCCCAGCACTCCTCCCCTATGAGGCCCCACCAGGCCAAAATCGAGAAGTCCAAGGTTAACTGTTCCTCCCCACTTTAAGAGCTAATTAAAATGATTAGCCACAATGAAGTGTCAAACATTAACCAGAAGAAGCTGCAGGACCAGACAGGCCTCTATCTCGGGCAGAGATGAGGGTCAGGACCATCAAATCCCACGGCTGGGACGTGGGGGGGAAGTGGGGGGGGGTCGGGATGGGGGGCGCGGGGGGCGCGGGAGAACCTGGCCGAGGCGCGAAGGGGATTAGGGGGTTAGGAGGTGACCCTGGTCACGAAGGCCAGGCAGGGAGGGCAGGGCGACAGAGTTAGGTAGGGTGCGATGGAGGGACAGGCAATCCGAAAAGCAGCCGCCTCAGCAGTCTCCCAAAGCAAGGCGCGGTCGGCAGGGGACCCGGCGCTGCGCGGCTGCTGAGTCCACGAGCCGGAGGTAGAGGAGGGAACACAGAGGCGGGAGAGCCCGGGAGAGCGGGAACGCGGGAGCGGGAAGGCTGGCGGCCGGCTCACACGGAAACTCCGGCCCCTGCCAAGAGGTCTCTATTTTGGCGATCCAATTATCCAAGTCATAGGTGTGTGTGTGTGTGTGTGTGCGTGCGTGCGTGCGTGTGTGTGTGTGTGTACGCGCGCGCGCGCGCGCGTGTGTGTGTGTAAAGAGAGAGAAAAAGAGAGAGTGCGTTACCCTAAGGCGCCTGGTCCCAGAAGCCCTAGGGGCCGCCAGATCAATCTAGCAGCCCCGCCACAAGCAGGCCGACCGCCTGCCCTCGGGCACCGAGCTCCCGAGCTGCCAGGGCGGGCTGTCACAACCGGCCCTATCACGGACCCCGTGCTGCCCCGGGAGTGGGCAAACCCGCCCCCACCCCGACAGGGGAAATCGACTGGGCTTCCAACCCGGGACCGGCAGCCCGGGTTCCCCAGAGCACACGCGGTGGGGCGAGGCAAGGGCGGGACGCAACACGCCGCAGCTCTCCCACCCTTCCCTGGGTCCCCCAGCCCCTAACGCCCTGGGGCGCCGGCGTCCCCGTTCCCGCTCTCCGGCAAACTTTCTGAGGGCCCCGAAGGCTCGGAGAACCGGCGCCATCGACGTACCTGAGACTGCTGGGGCTCCGTCGCGGGGCCGGGGTCGACCGCCGCCGTCCCCTCCCCACTCGGAGAGCCGAAACGCGGGGTCCCCAGCCCGGCCGGCCCGCCTTCTCCCCCTCGGAAGCCGGGCCGGGCGAGTGGCGCCGGGACTTCGGCGCCGGCGAAAGGAGAAGTGGAAGTTGAGCGCGGCGCCGGGTCGGTCCCCGCGGCCGCCGGGGCCACCGTTCCCCTCCTTCCTCCCCTCCCTCCTCTCCTCCCTGCCCGCCGGCCCCCGCGGCCCCGCGCCCGTGAGTCACCTCGGCGCCGGGGCAGGCTGGTCCGGGCGGGCGAGGCGCAGGGCTCTCCCACACGTCGCGCCGCCAATGGCAAGTTGGAGGGCGAGATGCAAATACCAGGTGAGACGGCGGCGCCCCCTTATAAGACGACTCCGGGGGGCGGGGTGGAGTGCCCGGGGAGCCCGGACGCCAGGCCGAGGGAGGGGGCGGCTGAGGCGCCCGCGGAGGGGGCGCGAGCCAACCGAGACCTGCGCCGAGACAACCGAGCGAAAGGGGAAATTGCGCTAGAGACACACACGTCCCCGCAGGCGGCGGCTGGGGCGGGCGCGAAGGAGGCAGGGCGGGAGGGAGGGAAGAGCCGGAGGGAGGGACCGACGGGAGGGACGGCGGGCGGGCGGGGTGGGGGAGGGCGAGAGGGAGGGACGAGGCGTCTTGGTGGAAACAGCGCCCCTCCACCCCCGGCCCGCCGCGGTCGCCAGCACGGCAGGGGGAGCCGTGCCAGGGGCCCGCGCGGCCTCTCCTTCCCCTCCCGGCTCGCTGGCCCCCGGGGGACGGCGAGAACCCGGCTCCCGCGGAGCTCACGTCGCGCGCCCAGCGCCCCCCACGTGGCGCGTCCCGGGGCCCGCAGCTCCGGCCGGGATGGCCCACACCGTGTCTCATAGAAAAACAAAAACAAAATCACTCCATTCCCGGGGGACTCCGGATGGCTATATCCGGCCCCCTCGGTTCCTCGCGCTTACCGACTTTGGCCTCAGCCCCGTGCTCCCGACTGTTATTGAGCGCCTGCCGTGCGGCGGACCTACGCGAGGGCGGGCCGAGCGGGTGGGTGAGGCCGGGAAATGCCCGGAGGATCCAGTTCGGGGATGATATGCCAGACACCGCGGAATCCCGGGCCAAATGCCTCGTGCACTTGGCGCGACTAGAGAGTTTTGGGGATTTCTTAAGGAGGTCGAGCCTAGGGCTCCGGATGAAGGAGGCCAGGAGGATTCGAATCCGGGTAAGGATTGGGGGGAGAGGGGCTGGTGCAGCAGGTGCAAATGTACCCAGAGTTAGGGTGCTGCAGAAAAACTCATGCCCCCTTCTGTCCAGAGCCAGGCTTCTCTGCTTGAGGTATCTTTGAACCCCAGCCCATTCTACCTCCCCCTTACCCTGTCCTCTGACGTGCCTCAGCGTCCATTCCAGCCCCCGCCGCGCCCCCACCCACCCCACCCCTCTCCACCCTTCCCCCACCCCGCCCACCCCACCCCACCCCTCCCCCACCTAGGAGGCCCTAGGAGGGAGCTGACTGGGAATTGTCACTTCTGGCTCTACATGGTCTGGAGGAGGGGCCCCGTCAGGCCTCAGCCGGCATCTCCCTCCTCCGCAGAGCGCAGCAAAGCGGAAAGGGCCCCAGGGGAGGGGGGCCCTCTGCGGGGGTGGGGGTGGACTAAGGACCTGAGGTCCAGGGGCCTGCTCAGCCACCAGCACGTCTGCTTCCCCAGCCTGGGGAAAGGAGAGGCCCTGGCACAGGACTGGTGGGGAACAGTGGTGGGTGACGCGGGCGAAGGTAGCTGTGGGTTACCGGTTTCCAGGGAAAGACCTAGAGGCTGGACTGGGGCACCCGAACACCTTGAGACCTCTCGGCCACCTAAAGTTAAGTCCCTGAAAGAAGTGCCCAGAGCAAATTTCCACTCCTTTTCTCTTGTAAATGAACACACTTTCCCCAGGGGATTCTGGCTCTGAAGACGCAATTTTTCTGCCAGTGAGGCTTGCCTTTCAAAATTGTGGTAGGTCTTAGCCATCCCTAAGAGGCCTTTACTTTGACCTTCACACACACACATACACACACGTGCGCGCTGGGGGAGGGGGCACACACAGGCTTTCCCATTTTGCTAAGAGTTCAGAGGTCTCTAACATCGGACAGACCTGGGTTCCTATTCCAGCTTCACCATTTACCGACTGTGTGTGTCTTTGGGCAAGTCGCTTAAACTCTCCGAGCCTGACTTTCCTTATTTTTAAATTGAGGATAATAATCTATCTCCCAAGGCTGTGAGGAGGCTTGAATGAGATAGTCTGTCTGTGGCAGTGCCTGGTGCTTAGTAAGCCCTCAATAAACGTTAGCTGCCTTTAGCATCATCTCTGTCTCATCTCGTTTTTCTCAACCCAACTCTTGGGAGAAAGTGTGCAGGGCTGGAAGCTGCTGAGAATGGTGGCTGCCTCCTCTGAGTGTTTGTGGTTTAAACCAAGCTCGAGGCCTCAAGGTTTGGAAGTGCTAGAGGAGAGGTCTTCCTCTTGGGAAGGGCAGGGAGAGAGGACGGCACGGGCACCTTGAGGACCTGCTCACAGCCCTGATGCCTCCCAGTGACCCACAGCCCATGGCTTGTGGGAATCCCAGAAGTTCCCACCATCCGCAGCCACTAGAAACTAACCGCAGCCCCGTGACCTGGGAGGTACAGTCAAAGCAAACCCCACCCCCTTGATGGGAACCTGGCGCTGACCTCGCCTGAGGGAGCCCTAGGCCACCTGAATGACCTTCCTGACTCCAGGTCAGCCAGGCTGCCGTTCCAATGACCTTGCTGCTCCCCAGCCCTCGACGTAGGGTGAGCCCCAGCCAGGTGGGGCCAGCGGCTGAGCTCACCACTCCTGACGACAGCCACCCTGTCTCTGCCAACGGCTCATTCCCCGACTTGGCAGGAATTCCCTGTGTATGCCCAGGCTGTGCCATCCAGCGTGCCCTCTCAGCTTCCCTCCTTCCAGCCCTGTTTCCCCCCACTCTCCAGCCCCAGTCTGATCCTCTCGGGCCTCAGCACCGGGGTCCCCTGGGGAGAGGTGGGACCACCTGGCTGCCCAGAGCCTGTGTAGGGCCACCTCCCCGCTTCTGCGCTCCACTTGCCTTTCCACCTTGGCTACTTTCTCAGCCCCTCTATGTCGCCTCTTTTAAGCAGCGCGTGATGGCCTATGTTCTCCTGCAAATCACCCCAGGTGCTCTGGGGACAAGGTGGCCGGCTAGTTCCCCCCCTCCACCCCCGCACCCCGCTTCCCTTAATCCTTTAGCCTCAATAACTTTTATTCAAACCTGTGGCCAGAACGAAATACCACAGTGCGCAGCCTCCGTGGCCATGGCCCTTACTTTCCATCACAGACACATGCTAGGAAGGTCGCCTGTCCATCAGACTTTCAGAATGTGAACCATATTCAAAAGGCAGGAGAGAAGTTATGGTTTATTTATTTATTTATTTTTAGAAGTTATGGTTTAAGAGGAGTCCTCTCCCCTGTAAAGCTGAGATGTCCCCTCTCATCCTTTCTCTACAGTCAGCAGTCTCCTCTGTTCAGTAACTTCAGATTCACCTCTATTGGACTGACCTGATGAGGCCTTAGATAGATTTAAACGACGGACAGATTGTGGTTGGGCCTCAGAAGGAGTTTTGTTCTCAAAAGATTGTTGAGTAGCTGCAAAAGAGAAGAATTCCTTGGGATAAGTTATACCAAAGTGCTCCTTGTCTGGCTCATACTGGGAGGGGGGGGCGGGCAACTGGGCTGAGGGGCCTAGGCCAAAGCACAGGCGTGCAGGTGGGAGGATATAGTTGGGAACAACTTCACAGATCATGTTCTGGCCAGCCACCTTCCTTGGCTGGGGCTCTGGGAAAGCCTCTCTCAGTCCTACCTCTCCCCAACCCCTGCTCTCATTAAAATGGAGAACTTTACCTTTCCCCTCCAGACCTTTACTGGGACAGGCCCTGGCATCCTGAGAGCCCCTACAACATTTCAGAGGAGTGCTGGGTTTCACTTCTTAGGCCAGACAGCAGCTCAGGCACCTGCCTGGAGGAAGATGACAGCCCCATAGAGGAGGTGCCACGGGCTCTGAGCAAGTGTTCTGTGTGTCCGCTCGGGGACCAGGGGCAGCTGGGAGGCGCTGTCCCCACTGCTCGCAAAGCAAGGGGAGCCGGCCGAATATTGGGGAAAACAGATTCTGTGCCTCTGGGTTGGCGGAGATCTGGAGGGTGGGTGGAGGGGGAGGGACCCAATCCTGTTGGTTCATTTGCAAAAAAACAAGGAAGAACTGGCTTCAGACAGAGTTCAGTAACTGAGGGCAAGGCCTCTGGAGTCTCTAATCCCACTGGTCCCTAGCCCCTATCTTGAGGCCTAGGCTCAGCCTGGAAAAGTCCCTTGGAGAAAAGCCGAGAACAGGCGCCTGCTCTGGGGCACCTATCAGAAGCAGCACAGTATCCAGAATTTTTTGGCAATCGTCCAGTGGAACCAGAGTTAACTCCTCAACCTCTGACATCTGCTGCCCCAGCACCCATCTTGTGTGGCGGGCCACCTTGCTGTGCCCACAGCCCTGAGGGGATTCCAAGTTACACTCCGAAGGTGCCACCCCTCCATGCTGCAGGAAACACCAGTGGGCCTAGGGAGGCCTGGGCCCAAAGCTGCTGTTGGGGACCAGGGAGTGAGACAGAGAGGCAGATGGACGCCAGCCTGTGGAGGCTTTACTGGAGAGAGCACCAAGTGATTTCTGTGGCCCTTGAATGTGTGGGGTGTTGGGGGAAGAGAGGGTCACAAGCAGCCACAGAGCTGGGCATTCCCTCCTCAGATGGAGAGGAGGCTCAGGAGAGAGGAGGGAGCCCCAGTCACATTACATGGGGTGCTGGTATTATATACGGCAAATGGCGCCCCCTGGAGTTGTGCAGGGAGAAGGCAGTAATGACCGACAGGAGAGCACAGGGCAGGGGTGCTTGAATGCAGGGGAGAGAAAAGGAAAGCCTTGTTCTGGAGCACCAAATGGGGACACTGGGGCTGACTCCAGGTCCTTGGAACTGGGCAGGCAGGGGAGTGATGGGGAGAGGCCAGGAGGGGGGTTTAGCTCCCAATGTCACCCACTGCACATCCTGCCAAGGGGCGGTTCTGGGCTGAGGCTTGTAACAGGATGTAGAGGATTCTGCCCTTTCAAGGTTGCCCCATCCCATATGGAGGCGAGGACAAGCCTGAGCCACACGCTGGACGCTAGACGGAGGCCCGTGAGGCCTGCAGGCACTCCTCAGTTCACCCCCCTGCCCCCAGGACAGGGGGCGAGGGTAGTTGTTGTTGTTGTTGTTGAATTCAGAAAAATACAACATTTAATGTCTATAAAGGTGCAGTATGAGTCATTTCACGGAATGTCTAGGCCCCTTCGCTGGCAGCAAACAAACTTTCCAGCCCTCTTTTGAGGAAGCCATCCAACTGGGCTGCTGCTGCTGGTTTCTGTGTGAGAGTGTGTGTGTGCGTGTGGGTCTGTATGTGGGATGGGTCTCTGGAGGGCCTTGCCTGCCTATGTGTGAGTCCATGTGTCCCTCAGAGTTCGGGTGTAACTGGGGCTGGTGTGCGGGTGTGCACACGCACACATGTACATACACACGCGCTCGACTCTTGGGTGTGTCAAGTCCCCTCGCGAACGTGTGTGTGTTTGTGGAGGGAGTATGCATGTGTGTGTCTGCAAGGCAGTGTGGTGTGTGAGCCTGTGCATCTGAGGGTGTCCACGTGTACATTTTTTCCTCATCGCTGCCAAATTATCTTCCCATCTCTCCCCTCACGAAGCGAAGGGCTGGCTGAGGGAAGCTAGCAGTCGAAGGGAAGGGGGGGAGGCGCGGAGGGGAGAGGGGTTGGAGGGAAACCAAAGCAATTCCTCGCGTCGGAGGAAAGTGTCAGCCAAGGATGAAACTGAAACCGAGGCGGCAGCTCGAAGCGGCAGCACCCTGGGATGGTCCCGGGTCCCACGCTTCCCCTTCTCCAGCCAGCCGTGGAGATTAGTCAGCCTGGAATCCCTATTCCTGCAGCCCCGGCTTGGGCTTGAGGCTGTGGTTAGCACGTGACCCCATTAGTACCCATTATCATATTAACACAAATTAGTATATCAGATCCTCTCCCAGTCACCTGGTGGGGCCCATGGCCAGGCTGGAGAAAGAGGCCCCACTAGCTCGGGGAGGAGAAGCCAGCTGCGGGCATCAAGGGAGGGGGCAGGCTGAGGACTGCGGCAGTTCAGACAGAGGGACAGGGGACATCAAGCTTGGACAATACGATCATTTTCCTAGGTCATGCTCTGGGAGGAGACACCTTGGGGAGGGGGTTGGTAGAAAGGAGGGGGTTTCCAGGAATAGCTGGGCACCGCCCTGTAGGAAGGAGGCCCGGGCTCTGAGGTCTGGGCGGGAGACAGACGGTATTTCTCCTGGCACACAGTGAAACCTGGGAACGTTTCGGATCCTTTGGGGTTTTTTCTTTTTTTTCTCCCTTTCCTTTTCTTTATGGAAAATCCTTAGATAACTTTCTCAGATGGTTTTCGACATCCTGAAAGCAAGGGAGCTGTACTGATAGAGGACAAGACGCACCCAGAACCCTAGTGCAGGGCACAGTGTGTACATCTTTGTACCTATAAGGGAGACATACTCTAAGCACGCATTTATATGTAAAGTTGTATCATGGGAAAAGTCAGCCACTGGAGCCTCTGGAAAGGGTGAGGCTTGCGCCCCCAACAGCTTTTTTTTTTTTCAGCTTAAAGGTGTCTGGCCACAGGTTATTTTTGTGCCCTGATACTCTCAATATGCTAACTAACCAGCCACCACATAACCATGAACCAACACGGGAAGGTCAGCGGCATCATAACTTCTAGAGCTCAGGGCCTGCACAGAAGTAGGGCACAAAGCTCTATCAACCGAGGCCTAGGCTGCACGTCTGAGCTCCAGATGGGCCTCTTGGCCTTTTTTCTTACATAGCTGCTGAATTCCGGATTGACAAGCACGGAATCCCTAACCGTCGCCCTCCATCCAGCCCAAGGCCGAGACCGCGTCTCTCCTCCAGCACGAGCCCTGGTCTCAGATTGCTCCCCAACCCCGGCCACAGCTTGTCCTTCTGCAGAAGACGCATCCTTGGTCTCATGGGAGCCAGGCTGGAGAATGGCTGTTCAGGGAAACCCACTCCTAACGCCCGAGACGCGACTCAAAGTTTCCATTCTACTGCCCGCAGGTCAAGAGCGCCGTCCCTGGAGAGCAAACGCTGCCCCTAAACCGCGGTCTCTGGGCTGGAGGCGAGTCTCCCCAAGTTCTGCAGGGCCCAGGAGGCGGCCTGAGGGACCCTGAAGCGCGCATCAGGCAGCCCCACGCCTGGACGCTAGCGCTGCTGGTCGGCTCTCCGGACTCTGCCGCCGCTCGGGTGGGAGCGCCGGGCCCGAGGGACAGTGGGGTCGTGGCAGTCCCTGCAGCCTTCCCCTCGCCCCGCACCCCTGGGCTCCCCGCGGAGGCCCGAGCTCTCCACCCCGACCCCAGCAGTGCGCCCAGGGCGCCTCTGCAGCGCCACCTGCAGGCGGAACGCGCGCCACGTCTCGGGCCGAGGCGGGAACAGGAGGCCGAGCGGGCGGAGGAGGAGGAGCGGGGAGAGGTCGGCTCCGCGGCCCCGAGCGCTCCCCGCTCGCCCGCTGCCTCCTGGCGCCGCCCGGCCTCGAACGGCCTGGCCAGCGCCTAGCCCCGTCCCGCGCCCCGCCCGGCGCTCGGACCTTCCACTCCTGCGGCCTTCTGCCCCAGGCGCCTCTTCTCGCGAAGCAGTGAAGTCACGCCGAGCGCGATCCGCTGACTCATGAGAATCCTCCCCTGTCCGCGGCACACCCCTTGAAACTTCCCCGCCATCCCTTCTTTCCCGCACCTCCCTCCCTTCCTTGCGCCCCGTCGGGCGAGCAGGGGCGGCTCCGGACTCCCAGAGAAGGGCCTGTTGGGGTAGCTGGCAGAGGAAGGGCGGGCGGGAGTCCGCGTTAAGATCTCTGCGCTCTGGCCCTGCCGACCCCGCTCTTCTGGGGCGCACGGGGGCTGCCCCGGAGGGAAGTGCGCTTTTGCAACTGTGGGCAAAACTCCCATCCGGGTATCCTTTTGCAATTATCCACCTCACCCAGGAGGCCTCGGGGCTTCAGGACTGGCTGGGGAGTTCGCTTGGAAGCTGAAATCTCTAGAACCTCCTGTTCCCGTGAACAGCCAGCACAAGGGCTGGCGCCACCAAGGGGACAAACGCGGAGCGCTCTGAGCCTTGAGCTGCCCTCGACCCGGGCATTAGTGAAGTCGTTCAGTCGTGTCCCACTCTTTATGGCCCCATGGACTGTAGCCTGCCAGTTTCCTTCGTCCATTAAGCTGATCAAATGCCTGCGAGATCGCTGTGGCCTTCCTCCTATGACTTGGTACTGGCGCAGGCCAGGCTGAGTTAGGGGTGACTTTGAGGCCAAGGATTCTCTGTTTTCACCAGCAGTCTTTGCCCCTGCACTGTGCCACTAGTTTGAGGACTCCCACTGGAGTGGGAGACCAGAAATTAGTTTCAACAAAGATGGCAGAGGACCTCAGGCCTGGGCCAGGGAAGGCTTCAAGTTGGCAGGGCTCTGCAGTCTGCTCTGAAACACCTAAAGCTCCCCTTTCCCTCTGGAGGGACAGAGATCCTTAAGCATTATTTGCATGTGTATGTAGGTACTTGCTAAGTTGCCTCAGTTGCACCGGACTCTTTGCGACCCTAGGAGACTATAGGCCCCCAGGCTCCTCTATCCATGGGATTCTCAAGGCAAGAATACCGGAGTGGCTTGCCATGCCCTCCTCCAGGGGATCTTCCCAACCCAGGAGTTGAACCTGCATCTCTTAAGTCTATAGCATTGGCAGGCGGGTTCTTTACTACTAGCACCAACTGGGAAGGCCTAAGCATCCTTTCCCACCCAGCAAATCACAGTGCTGATTTTCTTTCTTACCCTGTATGCAGTTCCTTTTGTCTCTACAGTAAGGTTTGGGTGGTGAAGATTGCAAGCTTCCTGGCCCACTTGTCACTGCATTTTGGGGCAGGGCTCTGCCAAGGTCATGGCTGATGTGGAAATGGCAATGTACTAAGGAGCAAAGGGGGCCTGCAAACTAGTCTGGAGACTTGAGGTTTATGTGGTATGAAGGGGGTTTTCTGCATTCATTGTCTCAGCCTCAAGTTGAAAGCTGCTTGATTAAGGTGGCTCTTCAACAGCCAGCTCTGCAGGGTGTGTTTGTTGGGGATTGGGAGCCACTGAATGGTTGGGTAGGAACATAGTGCTAGGATCATGGCTGAGAACAGTCTCACCATAAAGCCTTCCTGGGGCAATTTTGGGCTTGAAGCCAGCCTTTTTTAGGGGCTAAAGGATGCCACCTTTCATGAAGCAGTTTTAAGGCTGTCAAACTCTCTATGGAGAGCAAATCTGGCAAGGAGCAATTTCTAGGGGCCTAGGTCTAGGTGTAACTTGCTATGTCAATTACATGTAACTTGCTAAGTCATAAGCCTTAAACTAAAACAACCACAAAAACAATCAGTTGAGTCACAGGGATAACAGAAGCAATGTGGGGAAACATTTGGCAAGGGTTTGGGGTCCCATTAGCATCTGCTGTAGACCCTAGAGATGAAAGGCAAGTGAGTCTGTGGAGAACTGAAGGAAGTCCTGGGTGAGCATCTGAGAGACTTTTCCATACACAGGAGGTTAGAGCTGAGGGTGGAGGGATGATCTGTTTCCCTTCATTTTATAGATGAGGCTGCTGAGAGTTTAAGTAAACAGACTCATGTCCTATTCCTAGAGATGAGAGAAGGTACGAGAATGGAGGAAGAACCATGATTCGGTCAGTGGAGGAAAAGCTTGGACTAGATGGAAGCAGAACAGTAATCCGAGGAGTGATGAAGATCTGATGTGAACTCACACATCATACTCCCAGCACCTCTGTTGCACTGATGGTTCCCGATGACCTGTCTGTCTGCCATTAGGTTATAAAGCCACTGAGGGCAGGGACTGTATATTACTCATCGTCTTATCTCTGGGGTTTGTTGTCCCACAGCATGCAGTAAGTTATGCCGTATGTTTGCTAGCTGACCAGTAAATCCATATACAAATGTATGTATGTATTCATAAATTCAACACCCACATTGGGTGCTCCTTCAGAAGCATTTCTGTGTTGCCCTGCAAATGCCACGAGAGCACAGGCGGGAAACTGCCTGGGAGCCAGGCACCTCTGTCCACACACCAGATGTGACTCCTGGGCTTCTCCAACTGACACAGACCTTGGACACTCCACCGGGACCAGGAAAGATCTTCAGGAAAGTATGAGACTAGGCAAAACTCACAGTGGGCCTCCTGAAGGTATTTTGGCTACCACCAAATTGTCAACACCTACCAGCCAAAGGCTGCAGTGAGAGAGGATGTGTGCCCTGGGGAACTGTGGGGTGTCTCAGGAAGAGGGTGCTGGGAAGGACTTGTAGAATTCAGGCCAGGCTGGGTGATTTTGGGGAGGGGTTAAGGAAGCCAGGCTTTACGCTGAATTGGATGCTATCAGGAAGTGTCTTACTGAATAAATCATATCCAATAGGAGGGCAGACTGGAGTGTGGCTCAATCTGTAATTGGTAAGGAAGCAGTAGTCACTTAGATTAGCCAGGATGGAGGGTGGTGTTTGCTCATTTCTGTGGTTTGGGCAGTGTTTGGCTTTTTTTTCTTTTTTGCCCCTGTTCACACATGATTCTGGAGTAGTCTTGTTTTTGGCTCCATCCACCATGGTCAGGGTGGCCTCGTATGCTGCTAATGTCCCATGAACCTGTTTACATTCAACAGCACACCCAGGCCCAGTGGGGAGTTTTTAGTGACACCAAGGCCTTGCTGACAGTCCCAGGCCAGCTTCCAGGTGTCAGGGGGCTGCGTTTCTCTTTCTCAAAATGTTCATTTTGAGATGATCCCTGTTCTCCAACCAGGAATTGGCTGTTCAGTATTTAAATATTCAGACCCTCCCTGTACTCTGACCCAGTCACACCCATCTGTAGAACCAGCCAGGCAGGGGAACGTCATCACTGGCCTGGGCTGTGTGTCTCTGTGTGTGGTTTTGTTTACATGTGTCCGTGCCCGCCAGAAATTCCCTGATAAGATGGGAAAGAGGCCAGAGGCAGTCTTACTTCACCTCTGGGGCCGGCAGGACTTTCCCTCTGCCCAGAGCACAGAGCACTGGGATGGAGCCCCAGCAATCTCTTGGACAGCAGGGTGCCAGGCTTCACGTGGAGTCAGGGAAGGACAGAGGGGATATTGTGGCAGCCAAACTTGCGAGGAGTGAGGAGCGGGAACGGGAAGGGGCAGTGGTGGAAGGGAGGGGAGAGTTCCTTTGTCTAAACGGGTCTCTAGAGGAGCTGCTGGTTTTCCTTCAAGGAAGCAGCCTGTGCTAGATCACTGTGGGTTCCCCACCCCCATCCCTTTCTGCCCTAAGCCTCTTGTCTCCAAAACAGGCCCTGTTGATTAGAACAACAAGAAGAAAGTCCCACATGTTGACCTCATCCTCCACTACGAGGCTTATTATGACCCCTTTCCAATCAAACACACTCCCTCCCCTCAGGTCCAACTTTCCAGCTCAAGTACGAGGCCATCTCTCACCATGTATGTCCTACAGGTGGCTGGGCACCATCCTGAAGTGGGGCCGATGTACACCAGGTATCATTTGTAAAATGGCAAAGAGAAGCGAGGCTGAGGTCAAGTGGGTGAGCCCCAAAAGCTTGATATTTTGGCAGAGCCCCAACTTCACAGGGTGTGACCAGCCCCGTACTGCGCTGTGTTGTGGCCCAGCTAATCACAGGCCAGCTATCGAGGGCCAAACCTCGTTTGTAGTCAGAAATTGATCCTTGGATTTGTTCCTTTTGATCCTTGGGGACCCAGACAGATGACACACATCCTGGACTAAGTGGCGGCGGGTGAAGTAACGGTCTGATAACCTGGATTACAGAGAACTGAGGCCCCAAGGAAGAGGCTCATTTTTACAATAAGCCCTGTTATCTAGCATCATCCAGCAACCAAGGACTTGGTCAGCACTTTGCCAGGGTTTTGGGGGGGGGGGGGGATAGGGAACGCTGTCCCCATCCTGAGGAGAAAGTCTCTCCTCTGGGAGAGCTTACAGCCAATTTAGGGAATGAACACCAATAATGAGACTACTTAAAGCACAATCAAGTTCAAAGGCAGTGAGAGCAACTGAAGTTCAGAGATGAAATCACATGTGGGCACTAGTCCAGCTGGGACGTCACCACGGTGGGATTTCATCCGGGCCTTGAAAGATAAGCAGGATTTAGATACGTAGACGGGAACAGGGGCGGTGTTTCAAATGTGAAGAGCACAAACAAAAGTTTAAAAGTGGAGATAAACCAGATGTTTATGTGTGTGTGCGCATGCATGTGCAAAGGTGGTCCCCAAGGCAGAGGGGGCCGAGGTCAGGACTTGATGTGACTAATGACAGGGTGTCAGTGTATGTTGACCCACAGGCTGTAGGGTGGGGGGACGTGGACCAAGTGATGCGTTAGGAAGTGATTCAGCAGCAGCGATTGACAAAGGATGGGTGCTCTGGCTGATCTCCATTCTTGGCATGTCTACAGGGCTTTTAGTATCTTCCTGTGGACACAACTGACTATGTTATGCTTCTGGGTTCATGTGTCTGCTTTCCTCACTGCCACCAGCAGCTCCTTAAGAGAAGTAGCCATGTTTTCTCCATCTTCCTATTCTGCCATCTACAGGGCTCCTAGTAGGTACTCAATGAACACTGAATAGAAGAACAGATCCTTTCATTTTAGTTAACTGAATTATTATGACATTCCATGCAAGGATGACAACTGTCAAAGAATTAGACTAAACTGCACCTAACAGTGAAACAAGGCAAATCACAATTTGATCTTTTTAAAAAGTGATTTGTGAAATGCTTCAGGATCTTACAGTGTCTTGGTACCATCTCTGTAAGCAGCAATTACTATATAATAAGTCCCGTTTCACAGAATACTAGATGAGTTTTCTACCTATGGATGTAGATATGTCATGCCTCAGATCATATTTCACTAAACGTGTATATATATGGTAAGAAGCTGTTCTAGTGCAGCTAATTCTTAAAGTGGACATGTGTCCCGTTCTAGTGTCTAGAAGGGATTTCATTGTAGCTGCTACTCCCTTTAAACAAACCCAATATTGATAACAAAATCCAGCCTGATAATTATTCTCTTTAGAAAAAGATTCCCAATAGGACCCTTGAAAGTAGTAAAACTTTCCTCTTAATAGAAATTAATATTTGATTTTTAAAAGTTAAGTAATTTGAAATGTAAAAGATGAGTTGATTTATGAAACTTTGACTTCTCTTCCCAGGAAATCATCTATAAGATGAGGCATGCCTATAAGCCTATTTGAGATAAAAGGGGATAGGGGAGGGCAATTTCCAGTTTGGGGGACAGTGAGTGGAGGAGTTGAAGAGACCAAGATCCCTCCATGAGTCAGACTCCAAGCTTAGCCCTGAAGCACCAGTCTCCAAACCTCTGTTTCCGTTTGCAATAAATGTCTTTTCTGCCCTCCCCTCCCACGACCAATTCAGTTCTGGGCTAGGGGGTACACAGGGGAGGTGTCCCAGGTAAAGCAGAGTGGAGTCCACATGTTTATGTGTGTGCTCATTCAATGTTTCACTAAGCACCTACTATGAGCCAGACCCTGTGCCCAGCTCTGGAGAGAGAACCGTGAGAAGACAGGAAAGCCAGAGTTCTGGCTTCCAGGAAGCTGCAGAGCAGGAGGGGGACATGTAGGCAAGGCACAGGCTTGGGAGGATCTGGAAGGTCTTCAGAGACGGTGATTTTCCCCAGAGGAGGGGAGAGGGGTCAAGTTCTGTGGGTAGAGGCCACAGCAGGTCTATACAGAGAGGCGGGAAGGCGAGGGAGTAGTTCAGGAAACTGAAAGAAGCTGAGAGTGTGAAGCAGGGAGTAGGAGGCCGAGGAAGATGGTCTATTTGGGAATGGCTCCAACTGGTCTGCCCTCTCATTCACACAGCTTTCCTCCATTCACCCACTCGCTCCCTTTCAAAGAGAAGAGAATTCAAATTAGAAGAATCAGGTTTTATTTAATGATGTGAACATTAAGAATTTGCCTACATGGTTGAAATATTCACAAAGGACTTGATCATTTATACCCATACATTCAGAGGAAGTCTGCTGAATAAAAAAAAATGCTCCTTTACTCATCTAAGTTGTTCTCAGGGACAGCCAAGGGCCTGCCTGCTACCCAGGGCGAGGGCTTCAGTCTTCATGAATGTTGAAGAGCTTGGCTACTTCATTGAGATCTTCATGTTGCTCACCGTCCTTAATAATCTGAGGGACAGAGGAACAAGGAGTCTAACTCACTGTGTGTGTGTGTGCGGGCCAGGCCAGCCCCCACTCCACACCAGGAGGGAGTTGTGGGGATGGCTTTCTGCAAAGCCCAAGTGAGCATGTGCCAATGCCCAGGCCATCCAACCGTGTCCCAAGTGAAAAAGAAACATTCCTTTAAAAAAAAAAAGAAAGAAACATTCCTGAGCCAAGGCGACACCTTGTTCTGCTCAGGCCCACTCTGACCTGGGAGGACAGTACATGGCAGGGCACCTGACGAAGTCACAGGAGCACCTTCCGCCCACACCCCCATCTTCCTCTCAGAGCTCTGCCGGCACCTACCTTCCGTGCTATTGGCATCCGGTTGAAGATGTTCCACAGTACAATCCCCACCACCACTTTGTCCCTGAGGTAGAAGATGACACCTTTGCCGTAGTCCTCCCCTTGGGTGGGGACCTGGGGGACTGCAGGGTTGCTGGGAGGAACAGGGATGTCCGAGGCCTCAGACTCTGTCTCGCTCTCTGATCGGATACCAGTGCCTGTGGCCAACCCCCCAAACAAACAAGCAAAGTCAAAACAAAACAAAGTCACTTATTATGCGCTTGGAAATTCTAGAAGGCAAGTATCTTTCAACACCTGCTTCAGGCTGCTTCTAGATTTGTTTTTCTATGCCGCCTCAGTAAACACTGGTCTTCTCCAGCCCCTCTCTATTGATAGAGCCAACAAAAGCTCTTCCTTGCCAGCTGCTGGGCACTGGGTCAGTCTGACCCCAAACTTCCTATCTCATTTTAAATTGACTCTACGGATACTTCCTGGTATCTTTTTCAAATTACAGAAGACTTGTTATTGTCCTCTAAGAAACATTCTAGAGCTACGGTCAGTACAATAGCCACTAGTCACATATAGTTATCCTAATTATAATTAATTCACAATTGAAGTTTAATTTTCCCTAAAATTGGACAAAAAATGTAAAATCCAGTTCCTCATTTGCCAAACCAGTTCATTTGTGAAACCCTATGCTCCCTGGTGGTCTAGTGGTTAGGATTCAGTGCTCTCACCACTGAGGCTCGGGTTTGATTCCCGGTCAGGGAAGCCTTTCTTCTTGAGCTTCCCAGGTGGCGCTAGTGGTAAAGAACCCACCTTCCAGTGCCAGAGACAGACATAAGAGATGTGGGTTTGATCCTGGGTTGGGAAGATCCCCTGGAGGAGGAAATGGCAATCCATTCCAGTATTCTTGCCTGGGAAATTCCTAGGATATGACTGAAGCAACGTAGCACGTTTGCACTAACCACATTTCAAGTGCTGAAGAGCCATATGTGGTGAGTGGCTAATGTTTCAGACAGAGAAAGAACACTGCCACTATGGCAGAAAGTTCTCTTAGCACCAACTAGAGACACTCTGGCCAAAGCAGAAGGCACTTCCAAATGGAAAAACCGTAGTGCAAGTGTTTCCTCCTGGGTGGGGTGGTGGCAGCAGCCTGGGGAGAGGGTACTTTGTCCTCTGAGAACCAGGCTTCAGGTAATACTGCCCAGTGGACAGAGCAGTGACCTGGAGTTTATAAGTCCCTGGGTCCTCCTCCGAGGATCCACTTCCCAGGAGAGGGCCAAATTAAGGAGTAATAACATAATCCACTTAGATTATACATGAACAAGACCCTCATATCCATATAATGTCATGCTTTCTCCTTCTTAAAGAGCAATTTGTCCTTAAAATGCCTCTAATAGGAGGACACAGAGGTTAAATAACTTCAGTCAAGGTCACGAAGGGAGAGAGAAGAGGCCTAGGAGTTAATGAAAGAGATGTGTGTGGGAGAGACATTCATTTCAAGAGAGATGTTCTTTGCCTCCTGTCTAAAGAAAACCTGGTGTTCAGATCTGACAACTGGAACTAGAGGCAGTTCAAGAACTACCTGGGCTTCCCAGGTGGCCCTGTAAAGAATCTGTCTGCCCATACAGGAGATACAGGTTCAATCCCTGGGTCAGGAAGATCCCCTGGAGGAGGGCATGGCAACCCACTCCAATATTCTTGCCTGGGAAATCCCAGGAGCCTGGTGGGCTACAGTCCATGGGGTCGTGAAGAATCAGACATGACTGAGCAACTGAGTATGGAAGAAGTACTCAGCCCAGTTCTTCACTGTCCAAGGCACAAGGAAGGGAGCAGGTCCCACACTAAGGTTCTTGGGCCTAGTGCTTGGGATCAGCAGGAAGCAAAAAAAAAAGGGGGGGGCACTGAAAAAGTACAAGTTTTCTTCATCACACCAGTCTTCCTAGTCCATTCAGAAAAACTAGACTTCCAGAGTAATTGAGTTACCTACCATCCAGAGTCTAGGATAACACCCACTGTATCTATCTATGCTCTGACCAGGATACCTGATTTCACCAGCTCTCAGACCACTAAAGAGTAAGGACTTCGGGTCTGGTGTATTTTAAAGCACACCATGAAGAGCGGCTTTCAGACAGTTACCCCTGGCCAATACCGAAAGCCCTTGTTCGGGAGGATTTGGACCACGGCTTCTCAATACTCTTCATGAGAAGAGGCTGGGCTTCCTTACCTGACTGCTCTGTGGCAGATTTGGGGTTGTCCTGTGCAGTTGCTTTTGCAAAAACACCAACTGTGGGCAAGCTACTGTCCACCAGACCAATCGCTTCATAGCCAACATCAGGGCCCAAATCACTCCTGAGGAAGGAGAGAGAAGGTGTTCTGTTAGAGGACTGTCAAGAATTATGTGGCAGAATGTTTTCTCTAAGACAGCAACCGTGCTTTCGTGCCAACCAAAGAACCTGGTAGCAAGAGAAATCCCAAAGTGATCTCTCGCCTGCTAAGGCATCTGGGGACAACTGTGAGAAAGCACGATTATCCCAAACAGTTCTAATTTTTCCTTAACAAGCCACTATGCATATCGCAGATCCATACTGCAATCTATATGTTTTAAAATTTTATCATGTGTTTATACCATACACCACATCTGGGGTGCGACGGCATCCCCACATTTACTATTCACTGCTTCCCTTTACCTCTTTTCAAAGTTGCCTTTTTGAAACTTTAAAGAGTGCTCCATATTTATGGAACTCAGAATGTGAAATATTTTGTGGTTTTATTAACTGATAAACTTCCTTACCTTACTTTGTATTGTATTATTTCCTCTTAGTTTTCATTTTCTCAAAGCTGAAATGCTTTCTATACAGAGGCACCTTGGCTCACTTGGTCATTTTATTTTCTTTGTTCTTCTTGGAAGCTTTTCCTATCATCATCAATGCTAGGAAGTTCACAGAATATTGGTGGCAGAGGCATGCCATGGTTTTGTAATCATCTCAGCGACTTGAGCTGTTTTGTTTCTGGGACCCTATATTTTGTTATCTTCTTAGCCACAGAAACTCATTGGACTGGTGTCTTCAGGGAACAGTCTACAATGACTTCTTGGATTCTGTTCCTGGAAACTGATAATTGTAGACCTATTCTCTTCCTAAGTGTATTATCTTACACATGTTGACCCTGAGATTCATCTATTATTTGTTTTGCTGCCCACTCATGAAACTGTGTGTGATCATCCTGAAATGTACTCCTATCAACTGAGAATTTTCTCAACAGGAACGGCTTAGAGGTTTCTGAAACCTTGAGTTTTTTTTTATGTATCCATCTTTCAAATTAAGATTAGAGTGGGCCAAATAGGGCCAGCTCCAGTACTCAGCAATATCCATTGCTAACTTTTCACTATCCAGAAAGCTGCCTATATTTGTCTGACTCTTAATTGCTTATTTCAAGGGTTATATGAGTGGGCTGTCTGTCAGTAGGTTGGGCTCCTGAGAGTCAGCAGCAAAGAACAAAGAAATTATACTTCTGTCTGTATCTAAGAGCACACTTCTGTCCTACCTACTGTAGCTCCAACTCTGAGCTATTTTAGCAGAAGTTCTAGTGCTATCTCCATTCATTCACCTGTTCAAACTTAGGTTGAATGGAACCCTTTTACCAGAAGATGGCTCAGGGGTAGAATGCACAGACATGAGATGCAATTTTTTTACACTCTGTATGAAGCTAACTGACCCACCAGGAAACCAAACCATATGACTCTGGCTCCATTAATTCTGTGTTCTAACCGATTGAGTCCTCAAGGCACAAAACTATTACCAGAACATTGACTGATGCCAGTACGGTTTAGCAGCTCCAGTCATATTCTCTCCAGCCAATCTTCCGCTCACAACAGCATGATCATGGTGCTCTACCCGCCTCCTACCCAACTTTATATCGTAGAAACATGCGGCATCTCCTGCCTTTGGAGACAAATATGTTACATGAGCACATGATTTAAAAAAAAGCAAGTTAAGGACAGAAAATAAACTTTGGGGGTTCAAAAAAATGCTTGTGACGTTAACTAACATTTTCCATCCACAGGTCGGAATCATACCTACAATATCAAAAACAGGTACACTTCCATTTTTAAAAATACACCAGATGCTTCCCCAAAGCTAACCTCAGTCCTGCATGTTCCAGCTTGCACTTATTTCTTCTTGTTCTGCCCTTTCGCAGAAACAGGGTATTTAATAACCAGGATTTGCAGAATATTTTTTCCTGTGTAGAAACCAGTTTTTAGAGGTGACTGCCTCTTACCTAGAAATCTTTTCCAAGGTGAGATTTCTTTTTTGGTCATTCAATATTCATTCATTCATTCAGCAAGTATTTCCAGAGTATTTACTCTGTACAGAGCACCATACTGTCTGAGCTGAAGAGACATGCCTGACACAGACCCTGCCCACGAGGAGTGCACAAGCGCTGAGGAAGGTATGGCACTGTTGCACACGATGGTGTGCCACACAAGAGGAATGCAGTGAGTGAGCTCAGTGTTTCAAGCAGAGAGAGACCCCCCCCCCGCCCCTGGCTGGAGGTGAACAAGGCCAGCTTCACGGAGGATGTGGTGGCATGTTAGCTCTCACTCTTTGTTCATCTTTGTGGCTATTCAGACACCCCCAAAGCAACCTAAAAACCCAACACATGAGCAGTGGCAAGATAAACTCTGAGATCCACCAAATGGAGTATTATACAGTCATTACACTGTTCACAGAATTGGAAGCACTGTGGAAAAAATTTACATTTGAACGTTAAGTGAAAGAGAAAAGAATACAAAGGTTTATACATAGTACGCTTGCCATGACTGTCTAAAACAAAGAAAAACACCTATGTGCTAGGAAATGAAGGGAAGGAAATACACCCAAATATCCGTGGTTGCTGCAGAGGACTCCCTTTCTCCTTTTGGGCTGCATTTTCCACACAGAGCATGTATGGCTTTTATAACAATTGTGAAAAATCCAGTACATTGTATCTTTAAAAAAAAAAAAAAAGCTTTAAGGGAAAAACACCCTTCAAAGTTCCTACGTCCTTGGTTGCAGAGTCCATAATCAAACACAATACACTTGTTATGATCTAACAATAGGGAAATTACCTCATGTTCCTACATACTATAGTCCTGTTTGTGTTGTAACAGATTTTTAAAAACACCTAAAAATAGTACTCAAGGAAAATGAAAATGGAGTAATTTTCCTTTCCAGAGAATGTTACAAAACTGGACTCGTGTTCAGGCAAAAGGAACAGCAGATCAGTCTGAAAGCTGCACACACGCCTGTCAAGGGGATGCTGATGGCTGCTGCCAACAGCGGAACCGGGAGAGGTCTACTTCTGTGGCCATGTGCGCCATTCACTTCCTTTTCCAGAAGCTTGTGGCGTGAGGCCAGACCTGATCCTGTAAACCGAACAGTTCACAAGCTTCTGCTGTCTACCCTCCGCTTCCAAACACGGAGACCCTATTTTAGAAAGCTGCTGCTGAATCTCTGAGCAACACCGGGCAGACCTGCGCCCAGGCCCGAGCCAACGCACTGTGTCTGGTCCAGCCATCACCGCACACTTACCACCCAGATGTTAGAGCGGGCCTGGAGCTCTGCGTTTACCCTGAAGCCACCAAAATCAGAGTCTATCTCTAATCCACCAGTCTTGGCCAACTCAACATTGGGCTCCAGGCCCACAGCTGCCACTATGTGGTCAGTTTCTACCTGAGGACAGAAAGAATTCAGTCAATGATCACAGTTTCCTCGTATACCTACGGTTGGAGCAACTGTACATCACATCATTAAAAGTTGGGGCTTTACCAAAAAATCACTGATTTTAACTCTGATAAAAAGGTTCTAAGTTCCATTTCATAAAGTGTCACCCCTGCACACATATATACCCCCTTCCATCCGAACAGAAATCTGCCACCCTAGAAGGTCTCAAAAATGTGTGACACACACAGGAAGGGGCTATGGGAAATGGTTCCCAGGTGTCTACGCCGGCTCCCATCATTCTTATTTTAGTAGAGGACAGTTCATTCAGAAAATTAGGACAAGTTAATGGCGACTGCCAAGACAACTAATCTATGGGTATCAAATGAAGGAATAAGAATGAGGAAACAGGGCAGGGCAGGGTTGGAAGGTCTTCTGGCAGCCTGTCTTCCCCTTCTTACCTTCCGGCCATCTTTCAGCTTGATGAGTAACCTGCCACCGCTGACTCCAACTGATTGCACAATAGCACTGGGCAGCACCTTAACCCCCTCTGTGAAGGCAAACGAGACCTGAGGCTGAGCCTGTGTGCCCACCACCTTCACAAGAGACGAGAGGCACCCCCACAAAAGCAGGACTCGTCAGCACACAGGCGGCCTTAAAGAGCCACCGGCACCCACACCCACAGTTCATTTCCGGCTCTTCCAGGAATCTGCTTCATCAGATTCATAACACCTACACGAAGCCAGCTGACAGGAGAATGGTGGAAACTTCTCACCTGGCAGCTGGTAAGGCTTATGTACAGGGGGTTCCCAAAGAAGCAAACTCTGCCAGTTCTAACTAACTCTAGGCAAGAGTGGGAGCATATGGAAAGAGTGTCTCTACCTCGTTGGACTTTTTCCATGGTCCAGTTGCTGAGGTATTCGGGGAGGACCTTCCCCATATTTCCTTTCTCAGGGAAAAGCTGAATCACTTCTGTGCCTGAGGCTCGAGCTGGGAAGAAAAAACAGAGTAGGTAAAGCAGGAGGCAAAGGCCAATTCCAGGAAGAGAGGTAAAGGGGCCAGCGGGAGCCACCTACTGCACACAGGGCAAGGACGTGACCTGTGGGCCAGAGCACACATTTCTGGGCCACTAGGGCACAAGGCCACTCACATGGCAAACACAACAGGTGCCAGAACTTGTCCCTGGATTCAGGGACATACAGTGAACTCAGTGCACTTACACCTAGGCTTACACAGTGCCCTCCAAGCTCTGAATAGTATGCACCCTCCTGAGAAGATGCTATGATTTCACACAGCTGAAAAATCATGCTAAGAAAAAAAATGATTGCCGTGAAACATTTGAACTGGAACTCACAGATCAGTCAAGCTGTGAACCATCATGTGTCAGAAAGAAGTCTTTGACTTTTACGGGGAGCAGCAGTTCAAAGATACATGCAGTTCTTTAGTCTACATTGCCCCTACCATCTTAAAAACTCACTTTCCTTAATATTTTATTTCTAAGGAGTTCTGGCCTAGAGGTGAGAGGAAAGGAAAGAAAGTGGCACTGCTCAACTGCTTGGATGACTGCCTTTCAATCACTAAGGTGACCCACATCAGACCTAAGCTCTGTGATTAGTTTTTCATCACGTAAACCTTAATTGACCCCTTTTTACTGATGCTAGCAAATGCATCTATGAAAAGCATGTGCTATAAAACCAGAGAAAGTAAAAGAAAAAAAAAAAAACAGAGAAAGAAAATGGAGGTCACTCCCCAATACTCACCCTTTCTGCCAAGAGCACAGGCCAGTTCGCTACCAAGAAAGCCCCCACCAATAATCGTAATCGACTTGACTTCCCGGGAGATCTTCTCTAAGGTTCTAAAGTCTTCGATCTGTAGAATCACACCAGTTTAATCCATTGATTTCTCAAAGGGGTATACAATGATAATACTAGGAAATATTTTCTGATAAATCTTTGACAACAGTAATTTGCACATAAAATCTTCTCCTTGTATGAAGTGGCTCAATTACAGATTCTATTTTATTGATGCAAATTTCTTTCTCCAATGTAACACTCTATTAGTAGCTCTCAGCTGGGGACAGGCATGCCCCCTCTCTCCCAGGGAACATCTGACATTGTCTGTGACATTTTTGGCTGTCACAGTTAGGGTGGGGAGGTACTACTTGAAGCTAGTGGGTGGAGTCCACAGACACTGCTAAACACCCTACAATGCACAAGACAGCCCCTCACCACAAACAGTTATCCAGTCCAAAATGCCAAGAGTGCCAAGGCTGACAAACCTTGTTGTATTAAGAACTTAAAGGATAGTAAAAATCTTTTCAAATACCTATAAAAGTGGCTGAAATTTTTCAGTTTTCATAAGTAGAACATGGTGTTAAGAAGCAACTCTTTCCTCTTTTTCACTTAGGTACTCTTAACTTTTCTCCCCAGTCTCCACAATAGCATTTGCAGTGAAAAATGCCAAGAGGTTCTTAGGAGTTCCAATGACTCAAATGCATCAGTAAAAAAGAAAAAAAACAACTGTGGAAGGGAAATCGGAAGGAACTATAAAAAGCAATAAAAAACGCTAAATGTATTTTTCACCTAGGAGCTCAAAACTCTTGAGTGAGGTATTTGAGGTGCAGAGAGAGGAAGTGATTTGCTCAAGGCCAGATAATAAGTCTGTAGAAGAGCCATAGATAGAACCCGGATCTCCCAATTCCCAGGTGGGTACTTGGGGCCACAAGATTATGCTACCTCTTCAAAACTGACAAAAGCACTAAAGCTGACAATTACCTTTCTGAAAAGTGTTGTTCTACTCTTCACCTCCGCTCCAGCCCTATCAATGGCAGAGAGACTTCTTGGAGTGCCTCCTGGAAATCAGAGAAGAAAAACCCTTTAGCCCAACAAGCAGGAGCTGGCCCAACAGCAGCATCAACTCGCTACAAGGCTTTGTTTTCTTTCCACTTGTCCCCGCAGCAGGCTTTTATCAATTTCCTTTGAAAAGCAGATTTGAGAGTCTCTCTTCAAAGGCCCCACCCTCCCTGTAGATGGCCAGAAAGCCTCACTTTTTGCTCCCATTCTCTTCTACTTTTTCGTGAGGATTCACCAGAAAGCACAGTCATGTTTGTTGAAGCAACTGCTTCAAACCCCTCTCTTGATTTCTGGTTGAAAGTGGCAATGAAGCCATGAGGTTATATCACTTTCAGGGCAGAGGGCAAAGGTGAAGAAGGGCAAGGGAAACAAAGGCAACCCTTTTCAATAGCCATCCCTGCCTTTAGCAGAGGGAACAGTAAGGACTGTCCAGAAGGGCTATTGCTCAGATGCTTGTAGTTAGCTAGCCACACTTTGCATCAAAGGAAGACATTCACTTCAGAGTCTGGGTTTCAGTTTTCTTAGTAATGTCTTTACACTAAAACTTGAGGGAGCTCTATCTGGGAATGAAGCTATCTCCAGAAGTACTCACCTGTTGCAATCAAGCACTTTTCATAGGTTATTTGAGAGCCATCATTAAGTTTTGCCACATTGCCTCTCACATCCAGCTGTACTACCTGGTCCCGCCAAACATACACACACAGAAAGGGATAAATTCACTTTAAAAAATTTTTATTGAGATATCACTCACACAACATACAATTCACCATTTTTAAGTGTACAATTCAGTGGGTTTTAGTATATTCACAAGTTGTGCGACCATCATCACTATATAATTCTGGAACACTTCCATCACCCTCCAAAAAACCCTGTACCTGGCAGTCATCAGCCCAATGAGAAGAGTTACTTCTTGACCTAAGGTGATCCTTAAGAAACCTAATCACTGGTACCAATTTCTTCAAGGAGTCATAATTTCCTAAGTGGCCAACATCACAGTAAGTTCCTAGTGTCCCAAAGCTCATGCCCAATTTGTGGGAATGGAGAAGGGGGACAGACTTTTCCGCCTGCCTCTTTGGAACCCTTCTTTAAAAAAAAAAGTGGCAGTGCTGGGTCCTAGTTGTGGCCTCCAAACTCTTAGTTGTGGCACATAGGATCTAGTTTCCTGACCAGGGATTGAACCTGAGCCCCTTGCATTGGGAGCACGGTCTTAGCCACTGGACCACCAGGGAAGTCCAGGGACCCTTACTTCTTTGTTAACAACTCTCTCATATCCTTGACATTCTTATAGGACGCTTTCTCCCAATTTCTAGCTTTCACTAAACCTGAGCTCCCCCCACCCGCAGAGGACAGCTCATATGTACAGATTGCTCACTCACCCACACTCCTCCCCATCACGAGTAGAGGATTATAGCTGCTGATGGTTCCGAGTTACTCTCGCACCCTCATCCCCTCTGAAGGACACTGACCTATATCCCCTACAACTCAAGTGTTATCTGGCCTGCTCTTGGTCACCCCTCAGTCACTGAAGTCCTTGGCACCTGGCTCATATTTTTCCTCTAAGCAACATCCAAATCCTCTCTTATAAACTTCCACATCAAATATCTCACTCTTTGGCCACAGTCTGCCATCCTTCCAGCTTTCTCTCAGTCCCACTGGTGGCACCTTTCCTTGCTTCTGATTTTCTCCATTCCATCTAATCTGGGCCAATGGTAGATCTCTCAAACCATGCTCTTGCCAGCATCCTTCATTTCCATGCACCCTGCTCCTTATGATTAAGAGCTTGAGTTTTGCAGTCAGAGAGACTGGGGTTTCTGGCTCCTCTCTGCTCCTTATGAGCAGTGAGACCATTCATTCAAGACATATTTATTAAACACCTAGTATGTGTTAGGCTTCCCTGGTGGCACAGATGGTAAGGAATCTGTCTGCAATGTGGGAGATGTGGGTTCGATCCCTGGGCTGGGAAGTTCCCCTGGAAAAGAGAATGGCAACCCACTCTAGTATTCTTGCCTGGAGAATTCCATGGACAGAGAAGCCTGATTGGCGATATAGTCATGGTGTCATGAAGAGTCGGACATGACTGAGTGAATAGCACTTTCACGTGTCAAGTGCTGTGCTAAGTGCTGGGGACACAATGTTGAGAAAAACAGATACCTTGCTGCCTTCAGAGTGCAGCAGCCAAGACAGATAATTTAATAAGCACTATAATCAAGTGTGAGAAATGCTCTAATAAGGACAGGGCAGGTAGTGCTAGAAACATATGACAGGTGCACCGAGTCAAGCTGTCCAGGAGGCCATGATATAAACAGATGGGATGGGTGAGTAGCTACTGTAGCCACCTTTGATTTGTCCTGGGTAACCTCCCTCCTCAATCCAACCCTTCGACTCAAACCTCTCAGGTAACCCACCTGGTATCCTAGGTTACTGCAAACACAAGTGAAGCTGTTAGATGTGAGCTTCCTCAGCTTCCCATAATGGTTCCCACCTCCTAACCCCTGAATACAGACTTCACTTCCTCTCTTCCAGTTACTGGGGTGAGGTGGCCTTTCTGTCTCGTTTCTATGCCTGACTCTTATCCCTTCCTCTCTCTCCTGTTAGTCAGCTGCTCATTCCCCCATCTCTCTCGTGACATCTTCTACCTTAGCCCACTGACATGTTTAAGTCTGCCCCATCCTAAATGGCCCACTTTTGATTCTACGTATGTCCTCCTCCAGCTGCTGCCCAATGCCATCCCCGTTTTGTCATTTAAACTTTCGGAAAGAGTAGTTTCTCCTCTTTTCTAACTTCACAATGATATCTGAACAGCTAAATGTAATGGGTCATTTTAGAATTCCTTTGTTAGCAGATTCTTTTGCTGTGGTAATACTCTGGCTCACATCCTCCTTCTTGAAACTCTCTCCAACCCTGGCCCCTGCCCTGGGCTCACCTCATCCTGCCCTTTTAATACTTCTTTCCTAGTCTCCTTTTAGGACATTTTTTCTTAAGCCTGTTTCCTGAAATTTGGGTTCCGCAGGGCTCCATCTTTGCTTCACTCCTCTTCTGACATGACTCCCTCAGTTCTCCATGGGGGGGCTCACCTACTCTCATGGTCTCAATTCTGACTCATATGTGGACGACTCCCCAATCCATATCTGAGCCTCCTCTGAACATTACAGTCGCGTATCCAACACTGCCCTTAGGGCATATCCACACAGATATTCCAGTTCATACTTAACAGTCCAAAATGAAATGTCATGTCTCCCTTAAACTAGGTCTTCCTCTTGCAATGTCTCTCTCACCTGGGGGTGTATTACCATCTACCACACAAGATGAAAATCAGAAAGTCATCTTCACCCCTCTCCTATGTTCTTCCTCCAATCGGTCACCACTACACCCCACCAAGTTTGACTTTATGCTTTCAGTCTGTTCCCTACTCTTCATCACCTTTCTGTTAGGAAGCTATACAATGATGGTATTAAGAGCTTGGGCTCCGCAATCAGAATTCTCCAATCAGAGAGATCTGGGGCTCAAATTCTGCCTCTACTACTTATTAACTATGTAATCTCAAGCAAGAAACTTCACCTCTTTTAAATCTCCATTTCTTTCTCTGTAAAATGGAAATATTACTAGTACCCACCTCATAAGATTATTGTGAAGGGTAATGTGATGTAATTAAACACACATAAGCATTTTAATACTGTGCTTACTTCTTCCTAATCAGCACCACTACTGCCCTTATGTGGACTCCCACCATCTCTCACGTGGATTATTAAAAAGTCTTTGAAATGGTCTCTTTCTAGTCTGCTTTCCCTGAAATCCATTCTCCTCACAGCGAACCGAGTGATTACTTAAAATTCAACCCAACTGCTTTATATTCTTGTCTAAAACTCAACAGCTCCTCAGGGCCAATGCCATAAAACTCAAGATCTTTCACATGACAGAGCTCGACCATCAGGCCCCTGCCTAACTTCCTGCTTTCTTGTCTCCTGTCACTCCTTAACTTTCTGCTCTATCAGTCCCGAGCTGCTTGTGTTTCCCTGCACCAAACAAGCTTTTTCACCCCCTTGTGCCTTTGCTTATGTTATTCTTTTTCACTTGAATGCTCTTTACTTTTCTCTAATCTGGTGAATGCTACTTCATTCCATCATATTTCCCATTCTATAGAAGGAGACTGCCTTCTCCAGGAAGCTTTTCCTGAAACCATCACTATACTGGGCACACTTCCCAGTAATTCCCACAATACACTGAATTTCTTTCTTATTCTAAATCTATGTTATGTGTCAATGTATGACAAAAACCACTACAATATTGTAATTAGCCTTCAACTAATAAAAAAAAATAAATCTATGTTATGATTATCTGCTCACATTTTTGCCTAATACTGTTAGCCCCTAGAAGGCAGGGCCTGTGTGCTACACATAGGGGATACTTAATAAAGTCTTCTTACCAACTTATCCACCAACCCATTCCCATCTTCTCCACCTAACATCCCTGTATAGGAGAAATGAACCTGTCCTTATCAAAGCTCAGTGCCTCCACTCAAGCTTTGGATCCCATCTCTTCTGGGCCTTGCTCCTTCTGATAGCCCTTCCCTCTCTACTGGAATGTTGCCAGTAGTTTACAGACACACTCTAGACCTCCCTCCTGTTAACAAACACAAGACCAAATACAAGCAAACAAAACCCTCCCTGAACCCTAAATGCCCTCCAGTCACTGCCCACCCCTGTATTCAGGCACTCACCTTTGTAAAGTCCAACAATATTTTCCATGATGATGTCATGCCTGAATTATTTTTACTATCCTGAATAATATACATTTGCCAATCTCCTGTCATCAATAACCCCAAAGAAATGTTAGTGTGGAAAAACAGGAGGAAAGGCAGAGGAGCCAATCAGGAGAAGGAACAGCCTCAGAGTCATGGTCCCCAGTGATCTGACTTCCCTGGGAAGGTTTAGCTAGCCTGCTACTCTAGGCTAGAGACAGTGCTTTCCCCAGGGAGACACACTAATTAGTACAGACTGGCAATATTAAACCTTAAAATGACTTGCTCTTTCTTTGATGAACTACACTGACAGACAGATGGAAGTGGCAGTGGGAAGGCAAGTCACCATCCTTGCTACCCCTGTGTGCACATAGGTGGAGCTTGACTTAAGAAAGCAGCCTACTAGCTCACCTTCTTTCCAGTGAGGACAGCCACACCACCATTTTCAACGTGAGGCAGGTCCTGAGCAGAGACGTAAAAAGAAGGTGGCTGGAAATATATGCTGTATAGAGAAAAGGGAGAAAAAGTTTTATGTACGTGGAATGGTTATCAACTTCCCCCAGAGGTTCAGAAAAATCGGTTCCACCAAGGAAAGCTTTCAGGAATATTTTCTCAAGCAAGTGTCCAAGGGCACTAAATCTTGGTCATGGGAACAATCTGGATACATTCTTGGCTCCAACAGCTTTGCAGGAGGGATGGTTCTGGTATCTAGGGGGTAAAAGCCAGGAATGCTGTGAAACATCCAACAGTACGCAGAACAGGCCCCTAAAGCAAAAAATTATCCAACCCTCAATCTCAACAGTGCCGAGGTTGAGAAATTGTGCTCTGCATTTAGGTTCCTTTCAAAGTCAGGACTAGAGGAGTGGCCAAGGAACTGGTACTCACATCCACCCACACAAGCTGTCCAGGATGGCACTGATCACTGGACAACTTGGTCTAGCTCCTGAGATGATCTCATCCCAAACAGTAGATACCGTCTATGAGGGATTAATTATGGGATGGGTAACCTGGAAAATCCCATAGGCAGAGGAGCATGGGGGGGGCTACAGTTTGTGGGATCACACAGTCAGATGTGACTGAGCACAACAACCTAATTGGAGGGCTTCCCAGGTGGCTCAGTGGCAAAGAATCCGCTGGCCAATGCAAGAGATGCAGGAAACATGGGTTTAATCCCTGGGTCAAGAAGATCCCCTAGAGGAGAAAATGGCAACCCACTCCAGTATTCTTGCCTGGAGAATACCATGGACAGAGGAGACTGTAGTCCAAGGGGTACAAAGAGTTGGACACAACTAAGCGATTAAGCATCCACACATAATTGGAAGTATGCATCCTGCTTGATAACAGGACATGATACGAGTGAGGAAGGCAGATAGATTTATAAAATTTAGTCCAGTGTCAAAAGGATCCACTAACGAGGAAAAAAACTGATACCCAAGAACATGGTACTGGACTCAGGAGATCCAAGGAGCCTTTTAAAGGAAAGGGCTTTTTGACCTGGATTCCTAAGTCTCTCATGCAAAGATTTTAATAAAAAGTTTCTTCCTTTGTGTTCCCACTGTATCCCTGCAATTCTGAATGTTTCCTGGGATGTCAAAGAAAGTGCCATAGAACAGTGTCTTTTGTTCTGCTTTTATGGGACATGCCTAGGCAAGTTTGAGGACGTGACAACACAGGCTGAGCTGCTCTTCGAAGTCTGATACAAGGTCCTGGGAACAGGGGCATTAGTACTTCAGAGGCCAACATTATAACTTCAGCTATTGGTAGCACTGGTTAACAGAATCCAGGACTCTTGCCACTACAGCCTGATGTTCGCTCTAAGCTGTACACGCGCTCTAAGCATGTACTACAGTGGACTCCGGAGTGCTGCCAAGTCACCTGTCTTATGTGCTGTGTGCAGTTCCTGCTAAATCCTGTCCTATTCTCTGTGCTGAAGAGACAGTACAACCAGCTGAAGTTGCTGGTTGAGCCCATTTTACATAAGTGAACAGACCTTCGTTCTTTTCCATTCCATTGTTTGAATCGCAGTGTCTTTGTGACATTCGGGTCATCTGAAAACCACAGTTCTTTTGAAAGAGGAGGTCTCATGTAAGGCAGCTCAGGGTCTTCAGATACAATCAGTACCTTTGGACACAAAATAATGATACTTATCACAGCCAAGTTGTTTAAGAGGCAAATGTCAAAGTGCTCACGTTGGCTAAGTGCTTGTGGATCACACCTTCCACGTCAAGCAAGACAGTGTGTGCCTTACCCTGGCTCCAGGATCGCGAGCCCGGATGGATCTGGCTGCAGCAAAAGCAGCAGTGCCTCCACCAATGAGCAGGAATGGAACGTGACTTGGTATCCTAACTTGGGGTTCTGGCTCTCCTTCCGGAGCTATAAGCAAAAGATCAGACAAAGTGAATATTTTTTAAGTCTCAGATGACTCCTTGTGACTATTTTAAAAAAAATCACCTTGAACTTGACTCAATCTTTTATATAAAAAGCTAGCAAAACACTGCAACTACATTAATCTTAACAAACATCACATCTTCTGAAACGACAGGAAAAGGAAGCGTCCCTGTGATAAGTGAAGGATACTCAAAAAGAGGTGAATGATGTGGCCAATGTCATTGACTCACTAAGCCTCTCAGAACTAGAACCTAGCTTCAATGTTTAGCTATTTCTCAAATATACTAGAAAGTATATATTAGAAGGCTTCTGCCCTGCCCATTTAATTTCTTAATGGCCAACAGGTAAATATCAAGTTCAGTTTCACCTTTTGTTAGTAATAATGTGGGAAAACTGAGCAGATCAATTGGGGATTAGTAAACAATCTTCAAGAATAAGGAGGTGTTATGGCAGAAAGTGATAGAAATTGGCCTACCTGGAGTTGTGGGGTTTATTAAAGGATTAAAACATTCCTGAGAAATCAAGCCAGGAGTGTGGGATGGAAATGATGGCTAGCGCTATATGCTTTAGGCAAACAAACACATCCTCAACAACTCCGAACTCCAAAGACTCACAAGGGGAACAAAACAGACCAAAAGAATATCCTCATTGGGGGAAAAAAGGCTTTCATCTCTTTTCCAATAAGTATCTTTGCCAACCTTGCATTTTTTAATTTAAAGCTTGCCTTTTAAGAGTTTAATATAACCAATCACTAATCACTAAGTTTATTCTCAAATCTAAATTACAGTCAAACACTTGTAATATCATAGTTTCTGTAAGTTTACAATCTCACAGTATCATCATGTCAATGAAAGACCTGCAAAGCACAGCAAATTGTCTATAACTTTCCCTTTATATACTGAGTCTCAAATCATACTCACCAGATGATGTGGCTCTTTTCTGTTTCTCTTCTGGTGTCAGCCCTAACCCTGAAATTCTTTCATTGTATCTTTTTTTGTCATCTTTTATTGTCTTGTAGGCCTGTAGACCCAAACATGGAGAAAATTTATTTCATCATACAGCTAGCTAGCACATATCATAAGTAACATTCATTATCTTTCAATTAAATGAGAAGCTTTTGTCTATATGAAGTTAGTTCTTCTGTGTTAGAATCACTAAGGCAAAAATATTTTCTTAAGAAATAAAAAAATATTTAGTGTGTACACACTTGGTGTGGAAAGAATACAGGTAAGCAGATGAAAATGTTCCAGTTTCAGATTTCCTTAGGCTCTATGTCAAGAATTTTCCTCATGTTTAATTCTGAAGGTACAGCTAAAGAAAAAAGAAATACTTTATATTGGAAGAATAAAGTGCTAGAAAGAGCTAAACTTTATAAAAGAGGTTTTGGACTCTGCTGGATACTAGCTGTGAAACCAATCTATAGGGTCCTGGGTAGGAAGCTGGGTCATAAGTTCTCTTGGAAGATGTGCCAGGTTATCTAAGTATCACAGGACTTAGATAACACCCTGAAGCATGACCACCAGTATGCTTGTCTCATAGAATAACCCATCTTTCCCTCAAAGGCCTATTCTTTAATGACACTCAGATACTTAATGGGCAAACATCTCACTTAAACAACTATTGTATTTAAAATATACTATCTTCTCTATCCTTTCAAATTGAAGGGTTAGTTTTTTTTAAACACAGCATTAGAATTGAATAGTTTTATTTTTTTAATTCAGCATCAGAATTTACTGAAGATCTTTTAAAAAACAGTAGGCAAGAACGACTTGTTTTCATTATAACACTTTTGCTCTTTTCATACCCCACAGGGTCAGCAAGACAGGAATTTAAGTGACCACATGTCAGCTGAAATTCCATGTTATTGATTAACTGGAGGAAAAAGTAAGGATAATCAGAGGAAGTAGCATAAAACATGTTTTAAGAATAATATGATCCTCTTACAGAGTAACCCACTATGCAATGTACTGCATTAAGGAATCTGAACTCTCAGATTTGCACTTGACATTTATCAGCCTGGAAACATCTAATATACAATATGAATGGATTAGAAAATTAAGTGCTGTATGTTAAAAGATAATGGTTATTCCTTGAATTTACCACTAAGTTCATCAAATTCATAAACTGAATTCAAGTAACACTAATTTCAGGAAGAGTTTTATTTTTAATCTTGGCAGCAGATATTATATACAAGTCCAGCATTTACTCATTCCTTAAAAAAATATTTATTTTAAGAAAAGGATTTCTACCTAAAAAGATGGCTTAAGCTGGTCACTGTGAGTGAACAGAGAAATAAACTGGGGTCATGTTCACACTGAGACAGATATCCAATAATAGCCTAGGCCCTCTCACACCTCCTATTGGCTTCACACATCAGGGAAGAGGAGACCAAGAAATACCTTGAGGTTTACTGGGGAAAGAACAAGAAAGAGGTTTGTCATATATTTAGCTTTTAAGTAAATGTTCTGATATAAAAATAAGTTACAGACCTACTAAATAAAAATTAACTTTTCCCCCAAGTGTCTCTGTCTCCCCAGTTTGCAGATTTCCAGTCGGTGACATGAACACATGTCAGGTGAAAAAAAACTACAAAATTCTGAAATACGTTAGCAGACAACTGTTCTAAACAGATGAATGTAATGCCATCTATTCCACTTGAAGGAATATGAAAGGTGACAGTTCATTTTCTGAGTGAGGCAATGTGGTCCTATCAGTTGAACAATGGCTCAAATACTAAATCTCATTAAATACTCTAAAGGCCACTTTCGCTCTGTGCGTGTGTGTGCGCGTGCGCGCGTGCACACTCAGCGGTGTCCGCCTTTTTGCAACCCCATGGATTGTATGTCGCTCACCAGGCTCCTCTGCTCACTGACAAATCTAAGTCACCTCAGATCATGTTTTAAATGATTTAAAATGTAATCTAAAACAAAACACAATAGTTTGATAAGTTGTAGGTAGACAAAAGCTTATCATTTAACCTAAAACCACTATAATACAGCAGCTTTTATTATTACCAGTGTTGGATAAACACAGAGGGCAATGAGGCATTTAACTGAATGGCTTGAGAGGAACTTGTGCTTCACAGACATTTCTAAGACAAGAGGAAGCAACAGTATGAGTGGCCCTGTCCTGTGGCCTGGCATTAAGAGATTTGCCCGGCCAGCTCTGTGCAGGCCATCCAACTCTGGTACAGCAACATGAACCAGAGGTTTAATGGGTTTCAAATGTTACAAACATATCAGATACGAACAATTTAAATCTATTTCTGAATGAATGGGGTGGAACTGATGGGAAAAGTTGAGAGAGCTATGAAATGGAAAAATTAAGGTTTAGGGGGTAGTATCTAAAAAATGAAAGAGAGGCATTTAAGAAAGCAGTTGACACAAATGCATTAGCTTATACCACTTCAGCCACTAGTTTGACCAAATTATAGATTACAAAAGGGACACTGCCAAATGAATTTAGTTGAAATAGAGGCTGGGGGTGAGTGTGGAGAACACTGCAATTTCTATGGCTTTTTGGACCTCCTCAGAAGCATTCAATAAAATGCCCTTTCACGATAAAAGTAGGGTTAATTTACTGTTTCCCACAAAACACAGAAATTATATTTTACCTAAAATAATTCAAAATGGATGGTGTTCAAGTCACCTTTATTTGCTTACTCAATGTTTACTCTTTGAGGCTATCTTGTTAGGTATGCAGCACTAAAGCACAATATAATTTAGCATCATAAAAAAAGAATTATGAAATTGGCAAAAGTTTCAAAGACAGGGTTGATGATGAGGATTTATAGCAATCATTAAATGTATGGCTTCAGATATTTCCGGTAAGACTTTAACAGTTTGAAGAATGAGATTTGAGGACTCCCTAGTGACTGACAATGTCCCTTTAATAAATACCTAGAAAGCACATGCCGTGAATGTTTCATCGTGTTCTAATGGATCAAGTTTTCATTAGTGCCATGGTCTCACCCACCCTACCCCCAAAATATATTTGAGTGTAAGTATCTTACATAATAAACTCCTGCCCCAGTGACTGTTGCTCCTACAATTAAGAAGTATACTAGGCTGCTGCCATCTTTCCCAGAAGCACCTGTAGACGCTAGTGATCTAGAAGGGGGTCCTAGGTGATGACACTGCACAACTGTAGGTAAAGATAAGGCCAAGAGAGAAACAAAGGGAAATAGAAAAAGCACTAAGTATTAATGAAGAAACATTCAATATAAAGGCAGGGAAGTGTTTTTGGTTACCCTGTGCTACAAAGAAAAACAAGTGCTGTTCCAGGATTGGAGGAGAATGTATATTTCCTCAAAGTCTGTCACCAGACAGAGCTCACCTAGTTTTCACTCTGATTCAACTCACAGCTGGCAAGAGCTATCTACTTTCCTTGTGCATTTGGAGTTAGGTCAGAGAATGATCATCTAAGTGACTTCAAATAATTTCATGTCCCCCCCTCCTTTTTTTTTAACTCAGTGACTGAGTAACAAAGATAAGTTCACCCTCTTACCAATGTAGAAAGAACTAAAATTGTAATGTTGTCCAACCATTTGCTCTCAATAAGTAAAATAAACAGCTTCCTTCAATCAAGGGCGTTACTAGGTGTTATCTAAGTTGGTTCACTCAACCTTACATGATCCAGCTTTAGACTGATCTGCTTAGTCACAGTAAACTCTGCCAAGTTAAAAAAAATGCCCACAGAATAATTCCTCTGTCACCAGCTAAGCTGATCACAGTTCATTTAAGGGGATATTATTGTGGTAATACTACATAACAGTTTAAAGCACATTTCTCGCCTCACACAAACTCCATCCTAAACCTGGAGATACTAGACCTATTTCTATAATTTAGTCTTTGGATGAGGTTCCTGGATAAGTTTTCCTTTCAGGAATGCTGAACTGAAGGTTATTGTTTTTAAATGTTTATCATCCCAAGCCAAGGAAAAATACAATATTTGGCAAATGGGTCAAAATCAAATATTGTGCTAAGGAGCTGCAATGAATTTTGACCTTATTCATAGGTTAGTGCATTATATCCAAAAGAAAATGTACAATTCCATAGATTAGTCAAATCTAAGGAAATGCAGAAGCTTTCAAGTAAAGAGTAAAAAGACAAGTGCAAAGAGCAAAGATCATCAACGAGAGATTAAATTTCAGTCATTCCCAAACTGGTTCTCACAGACTATTAGACAGTAGGCACTCTAAAGAAGGCTCTTTGGAAATTCTTCCAAAAAGAGAAAGGAGAATTAGTTGTAAAAGTCTTAAAGCAGAGTAGTACTGAGTCTATTAATGGGAGCTGTTTGGCAGCTTCTTTACACAAGCTGCTTTTCTACTTACATATGCACCAGCTCCTATTGTTGATAAGCCCACAATAAGGACTAATACAGAATTATCGATTTTGCCCCCTGATGGACCAGAGCTAGCCATTTGTCTTGTCATCTGGAGTTCTAGAGGAACATGCCATCGCTGGAACAAGTTGCCTAAGGAACACAATTTATTAAGACACACACACATACAAAAATAAAATAGTTAATACATGTTTATGACTAAATGTCAATGCATTGCACAAGTAAAGACGTAAATGCACATTGGGCTGTGTCATATTCACTGTCAAATGACCAAGGGGAAAAAAAACTTAAAACTGTACACACAAATACAACAGATATCAGAATGTACACTCTAAAGTTGTTGGAGTTTTACAAGTATAATTTAATGCTGTCCAGGGAGGAATTTATAGCTTCCAGAAAAGGTAATGAAAAACATGGGCAGTTCACCAAATACTTCTCTCTTCACATCTTCACCATAAATGAAGCAAACACGGAGAGATGACTGAATAGACAGATATAACAAGTTAACTACAGGCTACCTGGGACACTCTAACAATCACTTAAGGAGTAATTTAAATGGCTGGCTCAAACCTTGCACAAATAGACTCCAGCAACACACTCTAACCAGAATAGAGTTTAGCCTTGCATGAAAGGTAATGTGTCTTGGAAGACAGAAATACTAAATCTCAGAAGAAAACCAGAAAAAAAAAATTAGGTGAATTTATCTCCCCCAAAGAACTGACGAATTTTGGATTATATTTTTTAGAATGACAAAATTTAAAATATCCACTGACTAATTGGCTCTTAGTCCTCCAAAATAATACAAAGATTATGTTGATGTAGAAACTCGGAATGGCTATTAAGAATCTGAGGATCATAACAACGCTCACACATGGAAATGTCAGAGTTTCATAGACTTCTTTCTCCAGGAGGATGCTGGCATTTTCAAATGAAGGAAGAAGGTCCCAGCACCTTCCCTGCTTGTGACAGTCTTCATGTTGACTACTGACCTAGAACAGGGCTTTGCAAATTTTTTCTGTAAAGGACCAGATAGAAAATCTTTTCAGCTTTGCAGGCCACACAGTCTCTGCTGTAACTACTTAATCCTGCTGATGTTGTGCCAAAGCAACCACAACATAAAAATGAATGGGTGTGATTGTGTCCCAACAAAACTTTGTTAGCAGACAGTGAAATGTGAATTTTAAATAATTTTCAAAAAATCGTCTATTAAAATTTTTTTGAGCCATCTTAAAAATGTAAAAACCAATTTTAGCTCAAGGGGCATAGGAAAGCATGTGGGTTTGGCCTGTGGGCTGTAGTTTGCCAATCCTGATCTAGAGCAGTGGTTCTAAAACTTGTGTGGGCATCAGAGCCCCCCAGAGGGTTTATTAAAGCAGGGAAGGCCAGACCTACACCACCCCCGCCCCAGAGTCTCTGAGCTGGAGGATCTGGGATAGGGCTCAAGAAATAGCATTTCTAGTGAGTTCCCAGGTGATACTGATGCTGCCAGTCTACACTTTGAGAATCACTGGTCTAGAGGCAAGTAGGTATGTTCTGATCTGACCAAGCTTTAAAAAACAAACACAAGAGCGCCGGTAGCTGGTCCATATGTACTTGTAGAAATTCAAAATAGAGAGCTTTTCCACAGCTTTCACAATTACAGGGCTCAGAGGGGTACAAACATGTCCAAAACACAGCTGCATTCTCTTACCTGAAATCCTTGGAAACGTGGGCATCCCAGAGCTTAGAATTATTAGGTGGTAAGTATATAATGCATATACCATGCAGTAAGTAACACCCAGTACAATAAGGGGCAGCAACCCAGTCACAGGCATTAATGTTTCTATGACCGGTCACAATGAAGAGAATAAACAGAAGATTCTAAGTTCACTTCTCTCCAGTTCGGGTTCCAAAAACTTGACAAATGAGTTCCAAAAACTTGATTTTTTTAGTCCTATTTTTATTTCTAAATTACAGATAAGAAACTATGGATCTATATTCTTAGAACTGGAAAAGTATTTTTCTCTACTGTTTTTATTTCTTACCTGTTTTAGAATCTTTCATCACTGAATAAAATTAAATGGCTTATATACGCGAACAACAACAAATCATGAAAATAAAAACATGGGCAAGGGTTGAGAAACTTATCTCAATCTGGGCAAGCTTTTGATTTTCAGAAGTCCATAAAAATGATGAAGCATCAGAAATAGAAACTGACAAATCTCAGAGCTTAGAAAACGAAACTGGGTAGAAAAAGTTCCACATGGTTAGATATAGTACAATGAATTTAGTTGTCTCTTACCTCCATCCCAAGTTTTTTTTTCTTTAACCAAAAATAAATGTTTTTAAAATTCCATTTATTCCTCTAGAAGATGCTAAATCTAAAAACCATAACAACTTTGTTTTAGTATAATAATTTAAGTTCAGCAGTTTTTGCCTCAATTTGCAAAAAAAAGACATTTAAAAGCAAATTGACTTTTAAAAAAGGAAATGGGTTTACATTGACACTATTGCTCGAAAAGAAATACAACACAATACAGTCATTAACCAACCAACTTTTTACATATCTAGTGACTTTAATTTTGTAAAAGATGATAATATGGTATGGATGTTCATATTTCCCTCCAATTTTCTTTTACCTATAAAGTTATTCCCCCCCCAAAAAAATTATTCCCACACCTTTCCTACCACAGCCTCAGAGTTTTAGGAAATCTTACATAAAGACTGAAACATGCCTTTTCATTTGTCTTACTAATGTGGGAAAGCCCCCTTAATCCTTGACCTCTCATTGCACCAATCTACTTATTTTAGATTTTCTGCAGTCAGACCACATGTACCAAAGTAGAGCTTTCTTCCTCACACTTATGATTTTTTTAAACTGATCATTTATACATAATAATATGATTGCCATTTTTGCAATAATTAGAACCTCTACCATGTCATATAATTATCATTTCTTTGTAGTTGTTGGAATAATTAAGATCTAGTTTCTTAGCAAGTCTGATATTATAATACAATATTATTGTCTATATTCATTATATCATGCAAGGATTCAATTCCTGTAGGAGTTTGCTCAATAAATATGTCATGAATTAATGAATAAAATAAAGAAATAGAAATTCATCCCAGTTCTACTGATAAGGACTGAACATTTTGAAGAAATTTTTGCAAAGAAGTTTTGAATACCACAGGCTAGCGTTAGAATAGTACCTAAATCACAAATTCACTGCTCTAAGTTTCATAATCTCATATTTTTCCATACACCCATAAGCCCTTTTCGACAAATACATCCATACAACTGAGGCACCCAGAAATTTCAAGTGGTTAGGAGGTCTAACATGCTCTTGAATCTTGTTTTCTGAACATCAAATTTATTCTTCTGACATGTCTAAAACACAGGATCAGACAAGCCTAGGTAATCTGTCCATTGCAGCTAAATGCCTCTTGTGTGAAACACTCCAAAGAAAGGCACCAGAAGAAAAATGATTTTGATGACACACAAAAAAATCTAACTCTATTCTGCAAAGTTAAGTCCTTCACAGTACTAGGGTTCAGTCACTGAGAATTTACCATGTACCAGACTGTACAAAATGCTGAGGACACAAAGCTAAATGTGACACAATTCCTGTCCTCTAGTAGTGTACAGTTTAGGAGGGGAGAATGGCTGTAACTATTCTGAGTATCAGAAAAATGGGCTTGACACAAATCACAAGAGATTCAAGGTTGCTCAGTTTGGCTTTTTAATCCTTAGGTCAGTGGAACAAAAGGGAGTCATTATTCACTCAGAATAGCAGTTTCCAAACTTGCCTGATCATTCGAATTGTATCATCAGCCTTGTTAAATATAAATTCCCATGGCTCTCTTCCAAAGATTCTCATTTGGTACAGTTGGGGTTGGCCCTCCACTTTAACTTATTCAACCAGGCAAGTTTGGAAACATGAAAGTTACAATATACAGAAACTCCCTTAAAATATTAGCAAATATCTAGAAGAAAAGGTTGACTTGCTAAAATTTTCTTCCGGAACGGTCTGTCCCAGCAAAAAGAGTGGGTAAAGGCTTGTCTTCTAGGCTTCAAAAAAGTGTCATTTGGCAGTGTCCAGGAAGTCTGGATCATTGCCCACAAGGAATACAGTTTCTTTTTTAAGAGGGTGAAACCTGTTCTGAACAGAGCAAAATGTTCAAACATTTGACCCTCAGGTCGGGGGTCAGTGATGAGTTTGACCGCATCAATAGCACAATGTTTGATAACCAAATAAAAAACTACCTAACAGAAAACATCTATTACCTACCTAACCCATATGCTCCTCAATTCTGAATGCTTACACAAAGTGGTTACTATAAATTACCTTCAATCATTTCTGGAAAGAGGCAGAGCATCCAAATATAGTAAATAACCAGAGAGTAGCAATTATCGTTTTAAGGCAAAGGGCAACATATAATGCAAATGAACTGGACAATAGTAACAGATATGGATGAGAAGTTCCAAGGTAGGTTTAAAGTTTGCTATAATCCTGGCAAAGAACTAGTGAGGAGGGAGGGGAAAACAGGAAGGGGAAATGGCCTATCTACAAACATGCCTCTCCCTGATCTATGTAAAAACATATGGTAAACACTACTATGGGCAAAAGAATTCAGATTAAGAGCAATTAGTCATTAAGCCACAAAACAAGGTTGATTCCTAAAACGACAGAATCATTTCCTTTTGAAATTGTAACCCCACACCCACCCATTGCTAAAGACAATAAGGTTATCCTCTGGTGCTTGGCCAATGGGCAAATAACTGTATACAAAGAAATGGATGGATCTGTCAAGAAGTCAGAATATACTCTACAGCAGACTGCCTTAAAACAAAGTCATGCAATGGAAAAGAACACTTTTAGTGAGTATTTTTCAGTAGTTCTAATATCACCAACCATCTCAAACGTCTCTTAAATCAATTCACCTTTGCAAATCCACACTTAATTGATGAGAACGTTTGTTCAGACTTCAGAATGTTGGCAAAAGTTGTGAGTTTTAGGCAAAATAAGTACACAGTTTGAAAGCCCAGTGTGGATGAAAATCATCAGCTTACCTAAATTTCTGTCCAACTTACATACAGCATCCTCAATTCAACGCACAAAACCCATACATCATAGACAGGATGTTAGTTTTTCAAACCTAATCTAGTTTTTCAAATCTCTGTTAAGGCAGAAGTGTTTAAGTTTCAAGAGCAACACGACTTAGGACATACCTCAGGTACACCCATCAGGAAACATTTTCTTGAGGGATAGCAACTGGAAAAACTATTCAAATGTACATTTATAAAGACTCTCACAATCTAAGGGAAATATTTTCCACTTTTTAAAAAGCACCCAGCAAGCAGTTCCACATTGAAAAGGCCTCAAGGCAGTTCTATATTGACACTGCTAATATGAATATCCTTGGGTGACCATTCAAAGATTATTGATAAAAAAAATAACAAACCAACAAAACCAAGCACCTTCTACTGGTGGATAATTCTTTACCCCCTTGAAGTTGTGCAGGTTGAAAACTGGCAGGTTCAAGACAGGTTTAGATAAATTCAAGGATATCCGATGCCCAATGGGCTTAAAGGGGAACCAGATTTATCCTTAACCTTTTGAGATCAAACTTTAGGAAGCAGTGTGGAGTTGGGGCAAGAGGATTAAGGTCCTAGAGACTGGCAAACTATCCTCTGCTCTACCTATTAATTAGGTATATGACCTTGAGCAAGTAATCTCACCTCTCTGTGCCTCGGTTTATTATCTATAAAATGAGTGGGTTGAATTTTACCATGAAATCCCTTCCAGCTCTAAAATTTGCTGAAACAAGTTCATGGGCGGGGGCAAATACAATGTGTTCTGCAAACTGTTTCTTTGAAACATTAGAGACCATCAAGAATTAGACTGACCAGGCAACTCAACTCAAATGAATTCTGGGTCAAATCTTTCCGGTGGTTGGCGCACAGCGGACAGACTTCTTACTTGCATTGCACTATTTCTGTTTCCCAAGGGACTCAAACCTGTGACTCTCATCTGGGGTTTGGAAGGTAAGCAGGTTATATGCTCACTTACAGAAGAACTCAGGCGCAGGGCTTGTGTCCTGCTTCAAGTCTCACAAATCGATAAATGACAAAGTCTACTTGACCTCACTGCTCTAAAAAGGCGAACTGGGGGTGGCCGGGAGGTGGCACTGGACAATACAAGACCGCCAGCTCTTCTGTTATCCCTGAACAGCCAACCCTCACAGGAAGAGGCCTCAAGCCGACTACCGGGCTCAGATCCTTTGAAGGTCAGGTCGGCTCGGCTTGCGAAACTCACGGTTTGGATCCCGCCAATTCGGAATTCACACGATCGATCGTGAGTGTGTGTAGTTTTATTTCCCAGGGATGGGGGTGGGGTGGGGGAGCCCTGAGCGGCATAGGGAGCCTGTGGAACCCAGGCCCTTGGTCTTCAAGGTGGGGGTTGCCTGGGATGGGTCAGTCACCTGGGAGCCGGTTCCTCTGCCTCGGGCCTCGGACGCACACTGTCCGCACCAAGGGCGCCAGCTTCTGCTTCAAAGCACCCGCTGCCAGGCCTCCACACCGGAACATTTCGGCAACCGCTGCCCTGGACCTGCTCCTCCTCTCCTTTCTTCTTACGCACGTACCAACGGGTCAGACACCCTGCGCCCTGACCCGCTCCCCCAGCTCCCTTCACACGCACTCTACGCAGGCTCCTCCTCCCAGCTCCGGGTGTGCATTGGCCAGCTAAGCCGGCCTGCCGGAGCTGGGGAAGGGGAAGCGCGGCTGGAGGCCTACTGCGCAGGCGTGGCGCTCCGCGCAGCATTGCGATTGGCCCGCACGGGGAGGAGCTGGGCGCAGGCGCCTAGCTGTCCGAACACTTGGCTAGACCCCAGGCGGAGTTGCTTGCAAGTTTCCAAGGGCTGGGGGCACTGCGTTCCGCTAGGCGAGCTCAGAAAGCTGTCTGAGGAGGGACCGGTGAAGCCGCTTTGCTGGAAGGCGGTGGCCGCTGCTGCCGCTGTGTCGATAGCGGGAACCTGTAACGGCACCTCACAAAGCGTGGCCCCAGCACAGTTTGTTCTTCTGTTTAAGCCACTGATTACTAGGTCCTAAACCTTCCGGATTCTCTGACGGTAGTCCACTTCCAGTCTTTGCGGAGGTCCCGCTGAGGCACCTGGCTATGCAGATTCGGAGTGGACTTCCTTCTTTTACAAGTTGCTAGCGCTTTCCCACCCAGCCCTTGTTTCCTGGAGGAGGAATCATTATGGGCTCTCTTTCCCAAATCTGTCATCGTGCAGTTCTGTGTCTTAGACGCTGTCCCCGGTGCTGCGGCTAGTCTCCTGCTTATTATGGCTTCCATGCTTGAGGGCAGGATGCGGGCAAAGAGTTCGTGTTTCACAAACTTTCTGTGAGAGAAATCCTAAGCAGGATTTTAAGAATTATGGGAGGAGTAGAATGAGGGACAGAGTGTAAATAGGTGTTTTGAATCCACCAAATGTAAAAATATATTTTTTGCAGTATGCAAAATATACGCCTTTTTCAAAGTTTTGAGTTACATATTTTAAATTTGCATATAATTGGAAATATAATTGCTTTACCATATAAATAAATATAATGCATTTAATAATGAAATATTATAAATAACAATGAAATATAATAAATACAATAAGTAAATTTATTATATGAATATAACATTGGAATATAATTGCTTTACAGTGTTGTTAGTTTCTGCTGTACCACAACTTAAATCAGCTATATATATATATATCTCCCCGCCCTCTTGAGCCTCCCTCCCCACCCCCTTGAGTTACATGTTCATTTAACAAGTATTTATTGAGCATGTGCCACTTGGACTGTGCCATGAAAGAAGCTCTGGAGGATATGAAAAGTATAGAAAGTGGTCACTGTCTAGTTGGGAGATGAGATATATTGGTCATTTAAATAATAACATCTGATGTAGTGCCAGAGCAAGAGAAAATAGTACAGGATGGAATAGCTAACGAAGGACTTCATGTAAAAAGTGTTACTTGAGCTCTGTCTTGAAGAATGAATAGTAAAATTAACATAGACAGTGGAGGAGAAGGAATGATGTTTCAGATGGTGAATACTTTGGACCAAAAGTAATATTTTCAGTGGTGAAGCATCATTAAATTTGGATCCAGTCTGCTCCAGGTTTGAATCCTGGCTCTGCCACTTGGGGCAAGTCACTTATGCCTCACTTTCCTCATCTACCAATCCCATAGGGTTGTTGTGAAGATTAAATGAACTAATATTTGTAAAGTATCTTAGAGGAAGCACCATGCCATTTAAAATGCTTGGAAGAATAGAACAAACAAAACCCACCACATTTTCATGGGAAAGTGGCAGCGAGTACATACTAGGAAGTAAATAAGGACAGGTGAATGTGGTGGGGCCAGATTCAAACAGGCAAAAAAGTTTGGCCCTAATATTGTAGGTGATGAAATTATCATTTTTAGTGGAATTAGGGATCGAGAATGAAATTACAACGTCGTTTTAGGAAGTTTAACCCAGGAAACAATATTTATTGGGAGAAAATGATTCAGGGTCCCCATCCTCATTAAGAATAGGTTAATGTCCAGAAGTGCAGGTAATAGCTGACTTTTAAAGTAGGGCTGTTTGAGGGGGATAAATATTGAAAATATCAATTCCCCAATAAGGTAAAAAATTTCTATTTATTTCATATTTAAAGGGCTTGCACACATGCACCCCAATGTTCATTGCAGCACTGTTTCTAATAGCCAGGACATGGAAGCAACCTAGATGCCCATCAGCAGACGAATGGATAAGAAAGCTATCGTACAAAAAAAAAAAAAAAAAAGAAAGAAAGAAAGAAAGCTATGGTACATATACACAATGGAATATTACTCAGCCATTAAAAAGAATACATTTGAATCAGTTCTAATGAGATGGATAAAACTGGAGCCCATTATACAGAGTGAAGTAAACCAGAAAGATAAACACCAATGCAGTATACTAACACATATATATGGAATTTAGAAAGATGGTAACGATAACCCTATATGCAAGACAGAAAAAGAGACACAAATGTATAGAACAGACTTTTGGACTCTATGGGAGAAGGCGAGGGTGGGATGATCTGAGAGAACATCATTGAAACATGTATATTATCAAGTGTGAAACAGATCACCAGTCCAGGTTGGATGCATGAGACAAGTGCTCGGGGCTGGTGCACTGGGATAACCCAGAGGGATGAGATGGGGAGGGAGGTGGGAGGGGGGTTCAGGATGGGAAACACATTTAAATCCATGGCTGATTCATGTCAATGTATGGGAAAAACCACTACAATATTATAAAGTAATTAGCCTCCAACTAATAAAAATAATTGAAAAAAAAAGCCTTGCAGACATTGACATTTATTACTATTTCTAAAAGTCAGTCATGAACAAGGATTGATTAAATACAAAGTTAATCCTATCTGGTGGTGAAAGAAACTTTGGAAAACACTCAAAATCTTGACAATCAGGTACCTATGAAAACAATTGAGTGTATTTGAAAGGCAATCATTTAGTGATGCAACATTAACACAAGAAGACATTGTGCAGGGCTTCCCTGGGGGCTCAGTGGTAAAGAATCTGCCTGTCAATGCAGAAGACAGGGGTTTGATCCCTGATCCAGGAAGAGCCCACAGGCCGGGAGCAGCTAAGTTGTGTGCACAACTATTGAACCTGTGCTCTAGAGCTCATGAGCCAGAACTACTGAGCCCCTGTGCTGCAACTGCTGAAGCCCACATGCCCTAGAGCCCTGCTCTGCAACAAGAGAAACCACAGCCATAAGAAGCCTGCGCACCACAACTAGGGAGTAGCCCCCACTCACAACAACTAGAGAAAAGCCCAGGCAGCAAGGAAGACCCAGCACAGCCAAAAATAAATAAACTTATCTTTTCAAAAGCATTGCAAAAAAAATAAATAAACAAAAAGGCATTGCACAACTTAGTTATTAATACTTTTTTTCATTTATTTTTATTAGTTGGAGGCTAATTACTTTACAATATTGTAGTGGTTTTTGTTATACATTGACATGAATCAGCCATGGATTTACATGTATTCCCCATCCTGATCCCCCCTCCCACCTCCCTCTCCACCCAATTCCTCTGGGTCTTAGCAGTGCACCAGGCCCGAGCACTTGTCTCATGCATCCAGCCTGGGCTGGTGATCTGTTTCACCCTAGATAATTAATACTTTTGCAATAGGTGCAATGAGGTACTTTTCTTGGCCTCTTAATAAAAAAATGATATTTTATCATTTTTGGGGGGGGGCAAAAACAATGTACACATATTGAGTAACTCCAAAAATACGAGTGAAAGTTCCTCAAAATCTCACTTCACAGACTTTTCATTAGGGCATGTGCCCATTTTGATATACCACATTCCCAGAAATCAATGTTTCTACCTTACAAATATAATGAGAGCTCTCAGACTCAGTGACAAGTTTTTGCTGGAGGCATGCATCTAAATAATCTTATGTGGATGTAATATTTTTTATATCTCTCAGAAAGTTAGCATTAATTATGGGTATAATTAGCAGAACTTACTTTCACTCTTACCTCCTGGATATATTTGTGTGTGTTTGTGTGCATGCGTGCTCAGTTGTGTCTGACTCTTTGTGACCCCATGGACTGCACCCTGCCAGGCTTTTCTGTCCATGGGATTTTCCAGTCAAGAATACTGGAATGGGTTGCCATTTCTTTCTCCAGGGATGGATGCCCAGGGATGGATGCCAGGTCTCCTGCATTGGCGGGGTGGATTTTTTTACCACTGTACCACCTGGGAAGCCTAGTTAATAGTTATCTCCCTCTCTCTCTCTCTTTTTTAAAATAGCTACTCTTCTGCAGGTAATGATCTCCAGGAGCATTAGCTTCAAATACAGAGAATTATCTGGCAAGCTATTTAGACATCAACCAATCAAAAACAAAATACAATGAGGATTGCTATTCACACTATACAATGATAATAGGTATTCATAATGATGACCTTGGATTAGTCAATGAAGATTAAATCCTTCTCGAAATGGTTTTAACATTGAATAGTATAGTTTAGGGTTTTAGAAATGGGTGACCCACATATGTGCTAAAAGAGTTAGCTATAAATATATCTGCTAACTCAGCTTAAAAAGTTTACTAACTAGAAGACTCCATTTTCCCAGCCATTTTGAGTAACGTGGAAATGGCTGAGCAGTCACATTGCAATTTGCTTACAGATCTGTCACTGATGCTCTGAATTGTTTTCCTTATGGTGGGAATGGATTTAGTCCTGTTTGTCTCTTCTGCCGCTCAACCTCACACCCAAATAAGATGGCAACTCACGTGTGCTTCTGGAATCCCTGACCTTGATGGCATTAGCAAATAACTCGGAAGTCAGTGCTCTTGGTATGTGTCATTAATACCTGCATATGTCATATGCAGGAGGAGGGATAAAGTCTTAAAAGGAAATGTAAACGGGCATATTTTATTGTATGTAAGTTGTACCTCAGTAGAGTTGATGTCAAACAAATTCTGAACCTGTAAATCACTTTTGGCAGAGGGAATTGGTCTTGACCAAGATGTGTAATGCTTATTAAGCCTTGGGAAGCTGCCCCCAATTCCGTAAGAAAGTTCTGTTCATTTATCATCTTCCAAGCATAATCTAGGCTTCTGGCAAATTAGACCCAACCACTTTGTTCTACATTCAGTTGCAGAGGGGTGAACGCTCCTAGGGGTTTCCACTTCCTTTTGAAACTCCACCGTTCTGCAAGGGTTTGTGATTCTATGGAGAGCCCAGGAGTGCAAGACACTGTGAGGTTTACGCCATGTCCCAGGATCCCTCCACCTGGACCTGTCACGGTTAGCCCCGGAAACAAAGTCCCCTTTTGCTGAAGCTGCCAGCACTAGCTTCTCCCTTCTCTTACCCCACACACCGGCCCTCTGCCGCGGCGGGCCTTCCCCATTGGCCAGCCAAACACAACCGACCGCAGCAGCCAATGGGAGCCACTCTCCTGAACATTCAGAGGATGGGTGCTCGTGGTGTGATGAGGGGAGGTTGGCGCCTGGCACGCGCCCCCCTACATCTGGCAAGTCGGTGACAGAAACAGTAACTCGCCCTACACACGCACACCCGTGCCCCTGCCTTCCCCCTCTCAGCTGCGCGGGCCCGCACAACCCCTGGCGTGTCTTGGCAGCGCCCTTCCCGGCTCCCTGGGGCGCGCGAGCGCACCTGCTTTCTCAATAAGACAGAGCATCCCTTTATCTTAAGACTTGGGAGGGGGCCGCGGAGGCGGGGCGCAGCTGCCCGCTGCTGGAGAGGTGAAAGAGGTGTCTTCGTCCCACATCCCACCCCCGCCGAGTAGTGTCGCTCGGGGGTCAAAGTGCTCTAGAGACCCCCGAGGGTGCAGCTCTCTTTGTCCTCCCCAGCTGTGCTCCCAGCCCGCTGACCCCGAGCGCTCTGAGAAAGTGGGAGTGGGGAGCCCGAAAGCTATAAAATAAATGGGGGCAAGGAAAAAGGAAGACCATCCCGAGCTGGTGTGTGCGGATCTCCCCACCCACCCTCTCCTTCTTAGGCTTCCTCCCTCCGGTGTGTCCCTGGGGTCCCGGCAGGGGCGGGTTTATGCAAAGGCGCGGTGTTGGCAGAGGCGGCCTGGGGAGCGCCTTAGGATCGCAAGCCGGAGGACACAGGCACAAGGAGAAGGCTCGCCGGCTCTCCTCCATCTCTCCTCCCCTCCCCGGCTTTTGTGTCGCTGTCTCTGAGCTGCTAGGAGGGTGCGCTGGAGGAGGGGGGCTGGGGTGAGAGGCACCCCCTTCACGCGCGCGCGCGCGCACACACGTTGTCGGCGCACGCACACACGCGCGAGCACACACTTACAGACACGCACGCACACACATACACACGCACAAAGCTCGCTCGCCTCGAGCGCACTAACGTGGCCGTTTTCTTTGTGTGGAGCCATCGAGGGGGGTTGGGGCCCCGGTCTGGTCCGGGGGAGATGGCGCAGCCCATCCTGGGCCATGGGAACCTGCAGCCCGCCTCGGCCGCTGGCCTGGCCTCCCTGGAGCTGGACTCGTCGCTGGACCAGTACGTGCAGATTCGCATCTTCAAAATCATCGTGATCGGGGACTCCAACGTGGGCAAGACCTGCCTGACCTTCCGCTTCTGCGGGGGTACCTTCCCGGACAAGACTGAAGCCACCATCGGCGTTGACTTCAGGGAGAAGACGGTGGAAATCGAGGGCGAGAAGATCAAGGTGATTCAGACGGTCAGGTCCAGAAAGGGAGGGATCTGGGAGGGGGTCTTGCCAGAGGTATCGCTCTCGTGGTTGTAAATGTCCAGCGTGTGGTTGTGTCGCCGCTTGCTGAGCCTAAGACCCTCCGCAAGTCCTCATCCCTTTTCGCCTCTCTCAGTGGCCCAGTTCCCACCTCACCCCCCCCCCCTTTTTTTTGAGGGCTGGAGGGAGTGGTTGCATTCATGCCCTTTGCCCTTGCCTGACAGCTCCTGCCAGGAAAAGCCGGTTCAAACCCATCCTGGACCCTGAGCCGGGAGCAGCGGCACCTGTGGGCAGAGGGAGGTATGAGGGATCTCCGTCCTGGTCTGTGGAATGGATCCCAAAGCACTTCACATATCTTGAGGTCTCTTCTACCTCCTGAGTGCCAATAGGTTGCACAAATCTGCTTTGGCTAAGCCCTCAGGTCTTGGCAGTGGGCAGGCCGCGGTGGGGTGGGGTGGGGGGACGGAAATCCATAAAGAATGAAAAGTACTGTATTTTAAATTAAAATTTATAGTTGAGATTAGGGCTGGTTTGGAATAGGAGTGGTGTGCAGTGGTTCTGGCACAAAGCCATGAGCCCTTTGAAAGAAATTGACACAGGGTTACCTGCCCGCACTTCATAACAGATAAAACTAGTTCTTTTGGAAGAGCACCCCTCAAATGATAGCTTCTTTATTTGTCTGGGGTACCTAATGCCTGTTACCCATTCTGTTGGTATTGTCTTCAGTGGGCCTTTGTAAAGATGCAGGGTGACTTATGTGACAGGCTCAGGAAAGTGTCTTGGTGCCCCCCTCTCATTAGTTTGTCAATAAGTACAGATATTCTTGTCTGACCATTTGTGCTCACTTTCAGATCAGAAAAGGTAGAAACTCAAGAGGACAGGAATATTTCAATGTGCAGAAGATGGAGGGAGGGAGGACATGGCAAGGGCAGCTTCATGTGTCAGGGGAGCAGAGGGGGCAGGGTTATGGACAGAAAAGACACCTCGAAAGGCACTGGGCACTAAAGACCAGCTCCTCTAGAGCCACAGCTGGCCTTTTCTCAAGCCTATGGTCAGACACTGTCAGGTGAAGTTAACCCTCCCTTTCCATTGGGCAAACAGCCCAAATGACCATAGGACCTCTCTTATGAATGATGTAGAGAGAAGGGCTGAGTAACTGGGGAGGGTGATGAAATGCTCTAAACCGTACAAGATTCCTGACTCCTTCGTTATTAAAATGAACAGGTTTTAAAATGGCTTCAGAGACCGGTCCAAGGCACTTGCTGTCAGGAAGATAGGCAGCTCAGTACTGATAAGGGAGTGTTCTTGAGAACAACTGACCCCAGGATCAGGAAAATAGGGTACTGTTTTGAAATAGTGACCTTTTTTGCCCCTCTCATTTTGCCAGGCGGCAGCGGGGTGGGGGGTGGGGTGGGGATTGCTACATTTCCTTTTAAAAGTCAAAGTAGGTATCTGTCTCCATCCTTCCCTAGGGCTCTTATGTCTGTCTGTTTGGCTAGGACTTCTTTAATGTAAGGTTGTAAGACTCTGGAATTTCTAAAACATGCCTCTTAAAATCTAAAATAGAAATATACTTATGGGTGTGTTCTTAAACCCTCAAAACCTTTTGAATCTAATTCTATCGTTTGTTTAACATCATGTCACATTGAACCAAAGAGTCCTTTACATTTAAGAGAGGGATAAAGAAGCCCACTTGAAATTTAGATGGAGGAAAAAGGAAGTGTTTGGGAGTCTAGAAAAGGAGAAGACGGTGAGAGAAGAGGAGGAAGCCAGAAAGTGGAAGATGAAAACGAGTGGAAGAGGGTCACTGCCCAATGGCCTTGGGGGAAATTTTGCAAAGATTCCTTCCCTTCTAACATCCAGTACTTAGTCAAACTGGATTTTACAGTGTCCGCCAAAGATTCCGGACCTTTCCCCAGATGGCAGAGCCTGTGACAGTGTGACTCACAAGAGATGGAGCCCAGCACAGCACCACGTGCAGAGAAGTGCTTAATACAGGTTTTTTTAGGAAGATGATATTTTCAAGAGGATGAAACCTTGTGACACTGCTCGTGGACGAGCCCTCTGAGTACAGATTCTGAAGAGGCTCAGGGTAGGATGTGGGAGCAGCGGGATGGGGACCCTGCCTCCAGCAAGGCTGCTGCAAGCCCAGGGCCCAAGCTGGCAGGTGAGACCGGAGTGTCTTTGGGGAGATGGCAGAGCGCAGCAGCTAGCACAGGCACTCCAGGGGGGACAGTTTTGCCACAAACTCTGACTGGCCTGAAGTGTCTCAAGGAACGGGTGCCAAACCCATGCTAGGAGGTGACTGTCAAAGGCTTCTCTTTTGGGGAGAGAGAGAAAAGTCTCCAAACTGAGGCAGCCCTAGACCACAGGTTCAGCAGGAGAAGGCTGTCAGGCTCTAAAATGGCAGTGCTGGGACTTCCCTGGTGGTCCAGTGGTTAAGACTCTGCACTCGCAATGGGGGGGGGCGGGGCAGGTTCAGTCCCTGGTGGGGGAACTAAGATCCTGCATGGCAGAAGCATGGCCAAAAAACAAACAAACAAGCTACAACACCAGACAAAATGCCAGTGCCATCTGTAGGGCCTTAAAGCCCCATTTGGTGTCGGCAATCTATGTGTCTGCCACCCCCTCACGACATTTATAATCCAGTATTTCCTGATTCACAAGAACATCAAGAAAAGTCTGCAGCGAGTCAGCAATAATCATAATAACAATAACAGCAACTTCTATTTATTGAAGAAACAAAGAGCCCAGGGTAGACACTTTCCATGCACTATCTTGTTTGATCTTCTCAACAGCCCTATGAAATTAGGACTATTATTACTGTTCCTGTTTTATGGATAAGGAGACCAAAGTTAGAGAGATGAAATAACTTGCCCCAAGGCACGTGGATCTGAGCTTCCGTCTTTGATCCTGGAACCCCAGCACTGCGCCATCTCACTGTCCTGCCTTCCCTGTGATAGGGCCAGCTTTCAACCTCAATTCAGAGCCCACGCATTTTGTCACTGCTTTCTCCTCCAGTCGGGCAATATCTGGCTGGGAGGGATTGTGCGCAGGGGGAGGTGGCATGCCAGGCATCCAGCCTCATGGGATCCCGGGGGCCCAGGGTTTCAGCCCCTGGACCCATGAGCCTTCAAGAACGCCCCCTTCAGCTGCACTGCAGGCATTGTGCTGAGTACCTAGGTTTTCCTTTCTGCCCCTTGACTGTCTTACCTTGAGTGTAAGAATCAGAGAATGTTCAGAGATGGACGAGACCTCAGAGCATCTCTAATCCAACTTCCTTGTTTTACAGAGAGGAAACTCAGGCTGAGAGAGGGAAAGTGACTCACCCAAGATCACCCAGGGCCTGGCCTACAGCTCAGGTCTCCTAATTCCCTTGTTGGTGCTGTTTCTACACACTGTGCTGCCTGGCTTGGAAAAGTTCGTAAATCCCCACACTGGGCCAGCCCCGTGGTCCATCCAACCCACAAAGTTACCTGGGACAGGGATACAGTGAGACATCATAGGGGAAAATTGACAGGCCTTCTTGACATCAGCCTAGGAAGGATGGAGGCCTCCCCCAACCCCCAAGGGAAGGGTGGAACTTCCTTGAATGAACATTAAGTGTCTGTCGTCTTACAGGTTTAGCTAACACATATGGCTCCTGTCTCAGTCTGAAAGCATTGGAAAATGCCAAATAAGACTGGGTGTTTGGGGGTGGGGAGGTAGTAGAAGGGAGGCTCAGTTCTAATTTTTGAGCACCTCTTTGTAGATTTTTGTGGAAGCATCTTCTCCTGTGCAGTTGGGTTCCTCCTACACGCCAGGCACACCCTCTGCCCTAGCCTCTGGACCAGGCATTCTGTGGTCAGCCATGGCTGAGGGCAGGTGCCGCTCAAGACTGTGGATTTCTCTTCCCCCGAACTCACTTGGAAAAACACCCTCGTGTGTGTTACATTACCGAGTGGATGGAGGCTGAACTAAGTGTTCCCTCAGAAGCTGCCTGCAGTCAGAATGACATCATGTCTTCCTTAGGGCTTCTGAGCTTCTATCTTCTGCCAGTTAGCTTAATGGTTAATTAGCCATCAGTTTGGTCGTTTCTCTGTCTCCATTGCTGCCTCTCTTGCTGTGTGTGAGTTTCTTTGTCTCTCTGTCCGCCTTTGCTATTCTCTGTGTCAGCCTGGCATGTGAAGCTGGGTGTATCTTAGATGCAGATGGGATGGTCCAGCTCGCTGAAGAAAGACTTGTCTTAAACTTTCTCCATGACCCCCTCGGGCATCCTCCAAAGATTACAGATATACTTTCTCCCTTTCTCCATTTCTACCCTCCCCCACCAGCCTCCAACAGAAGGATATTCATACCTCATACCTCATGTGTAGAAAGATACCAGATATCTTCTCTAGGGAAAAGAAATATCTGAGTCACCTAAGAGCACATGCAGGGGGTGAAGGATTTGCTCAGGCAGCCGTAGCCCCAGGAAAATGGTTTACAAGACTAGAGGTATCTTTGGTAGCTCCCCTGTGCCCCTCGATGCTCCTCCAGTGTCCCCATCACTTTGGGCCCGACCCCAGCCACCAGGGCATGTTGCTGGCCTTCCTCTCTCTTCCCCCTCCCCACTGATTGCCTTTGCCTTGGCTCTAGCTCATCATCAAGAAGCCAAGATAAAAAAAAAAAAAAAAGAAGAAGAAGAAGCCAAGCTGTCTCATCTTGCTTTCCAAGATGAGAACCAATGGGTTAAAGGAGCAATGCTACTAGGACAGGGCTTATGGGGCCCCTGAGACAATGGCAACAACTAATATTTGCAGAACACTTTGTATTGTGCAAAAGATCTTTCTCGCATGTTATTTCCTTTGCCTAGTCATTGACTTAGTTAGTGAGAGGAGGGGCTGGAACCCGCGTCTTCCAATTCCATATCCACTGCTGCATTTCCAAGGGCACCCGCTCAATGAGCTGTCTGGCCAGACTTGGTGGTGGCGGTTTCGGGCCAGGGATGAAGGGGGAGTGTATTGGGCACTGTGTCCTGTACTTATGAGGATGCTAATCCTCACAGCATCCCTACAGGACTGCTGTGTTTATCCTTAGTCTCCAGAGGAGGACGGTGAAGATAAAGTAACTTGCTTAAGGACACCTAACTAGTAGGACGTGATTGGGCTGGGATTTGCACCCTCGTTGGTTTGACTCCACTAAACCCCACTGGTCCTTGGAGAGAAAAAAAAGGGGCCTGGGGGCATATGTGTGGTTTAGGGGCAAGCGCCAGTGCTGGCCACCGTGTGGATGCTGTGCCCACGGCGGGAGGGGGGGAACTGGGTGAGGGAACGCCAGCTGCCAAAGGGGGAGGAGCTGCTTTCACTGTCCAACAGAGGCGGGGGTTTATGAGGGTGCCGAGAAGGATTGGGACACCAAACCCCGAAACAAAATGAGGTCATTCCTGTTCCAGAGAGCCTGACTCTCGCGCTATCCCTTTGTGATGGCTCTTGAAGCCACAGCACTGGTTCTTGTGATTTTCTGCTCTGAGCAGTCTGCTTCCTGGCTCCCCTCTCACCACAGAGAGGGGTTGGAATTTCAAGCCCCCAAATCAAAGGTTCAAGTCTCCACAGGCTTGGGTGGCATGCATCATTCTGAAGCCCTACCTTAGAAAAGCCAAACAACCAACCTACTCAGCCCCAAACACCTCACACACTCCCACCCATGTTCCTGCTAGTAGCAGGTATTTTTAGAGTCCTGAGCTCATGGTGTTAAAGCATCCGCCACACGCCTGAGGGCTGGTAGGGATTCAGCCTTATTCAGAGGCAAGAGTTACGACTACCGGAGGGTAGTGGTGGGGAAACCTGGAGCCAAGTGGTAAGGATATTCTCTGGTGATACTTGCCCTCTTTCCACTGACCTCCATTCCTCTCTTGGCCTGTTCTCCTCTTTCTTCCTGCTCAGAGCACCAGAGAGGTGGAAAAAATGAGAATCCCTTCTGTCTCTGCTTGCTGAAGCAAATCAGCCTTTGAGGACTTACGTTTTTCTGGGTAACCAAAGTCGAATGTTGTCTCTGAAATCCTTGGCAGATACCTAGGATGTCAGATGGATGGTAGTTTTGGTGACTCAGGCCAATACTGCTTTTTGATCATGACGACAGTATTAATGACAAGCATGATGATGAGGGATCTGATGCAGAAAAAGACAGCTTACAGTCTATCTGGAGGGGTGCCAAGAACACTGATGAAACGACTAGAGAACAAGTATGCGTGTGTGCTCAGTCACTTTAGTCGTGTCTGACTCTTTGTGACCCCATAGATTGTACCCTGCCAGGCTCCTTTGTCCATGGAATCCTCCAGGCAAGACTACTGGAATGGGTTGCCATTTCCTTCTCCAGGGGATCTTCCGACCCAGGAACTGAATCCAACCAAGTCTCCTGCATTCTTTACCACTGAGGTGGATTCTTTATCACTGAGCCACCTGGGAAGCCCAGAGAACAAATAAATATATTCTAGATGGTGTGGTAGAGACTCAAAGTACAATAAACATTCCTAAGGAAAGAGAACTGAAAAATTGGAGAAGGTTTTAGGAAGAATATGATCTGAGCCTGGAAGAATGGGTGGGATTTGGATAGAGCAATTTGGGGGTAACCACTGATATAAGGGAAGGTGGACTAGTAGGACCAGAGGTACAGAGGACAGAATGAACCAGGTGTAGCTGAGTACCTGGAAACTAGGTTGGGTGGGGTCGAATTGTGGCAGACAGAAATGTTTCTATTTTGATGCCATATGCAGTAGAGGGTTGTTGGAATTGACTGAAGAGGAAGTTGACACGCTGATACAAGCAGGGATTTAGGAAGGCTGATTTGAAAGCAGCATGCAAGAGCTACTGGGGTGAAGGCATCTAGAATCCAAAAGCCTTTGCTGTAGTCCAGAAGTGAGGAGAGGAGAATCTGACCAAAATACATGGAAATCTGAATGGAAGAAGGTGATGACTTGAAGATCGTGCCAAAAGAACATGGCACCCATCTCCATAAAGGAGATGAAGGAAAGCCTGGATGATGAAAATTGATGCTCAGAATGGTGACTCTAGTTCCCTATAAGTTGTTTACCCAGCAAAAAGATTTAATTATATTTACTAGATTATACTTACTGACTGCTAATTCCAAATAAAGGTTATACTTCATTTTAAGAACCGTAGTAGTCAATTAGTGACTATAACCACATTCTCTTTCATAACTTAGAATTGTACAAGGCCTTGGGACAATTGTTCTCAGCATGATTTCCCTTGTCCAAGACTTTGGATATATAAAGGAAACTAGATTGGGCTGAATGTGTGTAGACTCCGGAGCATCCCCTGGGAACTGTATCTTTATGTATGTTGCTAATTGGCCTTTATCCCAAAAGCTAAGATGCAGAAGAAAATTCCAATGAGCTAATTTACCTTTTACCTAAGAAAGAAGTGAATTTAAAATAAATTGAGCCACAAAGCGAGATTTTTTTTTTCAGTGGGTTTTGTCATACATTGATATGAATCAGCCATAGAGTTACACGTATTCCCCATCCTGGTCCCCCATCCCACCTCCCTCTCCACCCGATTCCTCTGGGTCTTCCCAGCCCACCAGGCCCGAGCACTTGACTCACGCCTCCCACCTGGGCTGGTGGTCTGTTTCACCACAGATAATATACATGCTGTTCTTTCGAAACATCCCACCCTCACCTTCTCCCACAGAGTTCAAAAGTCTGTTCTGTACTTCTGCGTCTCTTCTTCTGCCCTGCATATAGGGCCATCGTTACCATCTTTCTAAATTCCGTATATATGTGTTAGTATACTGTAATGTTCTTTATCTTTCTGGCTTACTTCACTCTGTATAATGGGCTCCAGTTTCATCCATCTCATTAGAACTGATTCAAATGAATTCTTTTTAACGGCTGAGTAATATTCCATGGTGTATATGTACCACAGCTTCCTTATCCATTCGTCTGCTGATGGGCATCTAGGTTGCTTCCATGTCCTGGCTATTATAAACAGTGCTGCGATGAACATTGGGGTGCACGTGTCTCTTTCAGATCTGGATTCCTCAGTGTATATGCCCAGAAGTGGCATTGCTGGATCATATGGCAGTTCTATTTCCAGTTTTTTAAGAAATCTCCACACTGTTTTCCATAGTGGCTGTACTAGTTTGCATTCCCACCAAGAGTGTAAGAGGGTTCCCTTTTCTCCACACCCTCTCCAGCATTTATTGCTTGTAGACTTTTGGATAGCAGCCATCCTGACTGGCGTGTAATGGTACCTCAGTGTGGTTTTGATTTGCATTTCTCTGATAATGAGTGATGTGGAGCATCTTTTCATGTGTTTGTTAGCCATCTGTATGTCTTCTTTGGAGAAATGTCTGTTTAGTTCTTTGGCCCATTTTTTGATTGGGTCATTTATTTTTCTGGAATTGAGCTTCAGGAGTTGCTTGTATATTTTTGAGATTAATCCTTTGTCTGTTTCCTCATTTGTTATTATTTTCTCCCAATCTGAGGGCTGTCTTTTCACCTTGCTTATAGTTTCCTTTGTTGTGCAAAAGCTTTTAATTTTCATTAGGTCCCATTTGTTTATTTTTGACAAAGCGAGATTTTAACACTGACTTTATTTTCTTTAAAAAGTCATACAAAAAAATTTAAAACCCCAAAGTGATATATACTTATAGTAGAAAATTTGGAAAATACAAAAAAGGAAATAAATATCACCTAAAATCCCACTGTTCATAAATAATCATTAATATTCTAGTTTTGTACACTTCTGATCTTTCCTATGCATATGTCTATGTTTAATTTTTACAAAAAATATTGGGACCATAGTGTACAAAATATTTTGTATCCTCCTTTTTAAGCTTGCATCTTGTGAGCATTTTTACACCATTTATTCTTTCTTTTTTGGCCATGCTGTGCAGCTTGTGGGATCTTAGTTCCCTGACCAGGAATCAAACCTGGGGGCTTGGCAGTGAAAGTGCACAGTCCTAACCACAGGACTGCCAGGGAATTCCCACACGACTTATTCTTTGAAAAAAGTATTTTAATGGCTGCATAATAGCCCATTGTGTAGATGGGCTTCCCTTGTGGCTCAGCTGGTGAAGAGCCCACCTATATAGATACACAGATGCATTTTAGCTGTTTATCTCCTAGTGAACATTTAGGTTGTTTCCTGTTTTTTAAAAATTGATTAAGATCTTTGCACAGAATTTTGACCACATCTCTCTCTCTCTCTTTTTGCTTCCCCCTCAAGTTTTATTGAGATGTAATTGATGTACATCACTGTATAAGGTTAAGGTATACAGCATAATAGTTTTAGTTATATATGTTGTGAAATGATTACCACAGTAACTTTAGTGAACACCCATCATCTCATACATATACAAGAAAAAGAGAAAGCAAAAAGAGAGAAAGTTTTTCCTTGTGATGAGAATTTTCAGGTTTATTCTCTTAACAACTTTCATATATATCATACATCAGTGGTAACTATAGGCATCATGCTGTATATTATATTGCAACTACTTATTTACATTATCTGCTATTTCGCTATTTCTTTTGTATAGATTTCTGGATGGGATTCTAGGCTCTAAGAATTTTGTACATTTTTAAGCTTTTGATAATATTGCCAAATTGCCCTCCAGGAAAGTTGACCAATTTACACTCCAGGTTTTCAACTAAAAACCTTAAGATTTTCAACTCAAAATCTTAAGAGAGACTTAATAAACCCTGGAAGAAACTTCTCTCTCTACTTTGAAAAAGACCATTCTGCCAATTTGTCAAAGAACCACTTCCTGTGTCAGGGCTTGTCACCTCATTTTTATAATGCCACAGAACCATGTTTTCTCCTATCTCGATTTTATGTTTCCTTTTCTGACTCCAAATATCGATCGTTTGTGTCTTCCAGGTTCAGGTGTGGGACACAGCGGGCCAGGAACGCTTCCGCAAGAGCATGGTGGAGCACTATTACCGCAACGTGCATGCTGTGGTCTTTGTCTACGACGTCACGAAGATGACATCCTTCACCAACCTCAAAATGTGGATCCAAGAATGCAATGGGCATGCTGTGCCCCCACTAGTCCCCAAAGTGCTTGTGGGCAACAAGTGTGACTTGAGGGAACAGATCCAGGTGCCCTCCAACTTAGCCCTGAAATTTGCTGATGCCCACAACATGCTCTTATTTGAGACGTCGGCCAAGGACCCCAAAGAGAGCCAGAATGTGGAGTCAATTTTCATGTGCCTGGCTTGCCGATTGAAGGCTCAGAAATCCCTGCTCTATCGTGATGCTGAGAGGCAGCAGGGAAAGGTGCAGAAACTGGAGTTCCCACAGGAAGCTAACAGTAAAACTTCCTGTCCCTGTTGAAGCCAAATGGTGTAAATACAAGAGCAATTATCACTGGAGGGTTTTTTCTTTCCCTTTTTTCCGTGCCTGCGTAACACTGACACCTGCTTGTTTCCACACAAATTGATATTAAAATAAAATTTGTATAGATTATCACATGCCTTCATGTCTTGCTTTCTTCCAAGAAGACATTTCTGACTGTGATGAGCAGAAGAGGCAGCTCACCCTGCTAGATAGGCACCCTTTCTATCAGTCTTCTATGCCGACTGAAATGCTCATCCTTTGAGTCACTTCTTCAGGACTAATTCATTCTCTCATATGGTGTCATCAGTGGGCAGAAGCCCCCAGAGGGGGTGGAATACAAGCCAGGTATGTGATTCTTGAAAACCAATGCAAGGGGAGGGATAGAGAAGTTCTAAAAGGAGATGTTGACTCATCATTCGTTTCTAGGTTCCCTGGGTGTTGAAATTAGGCTACTCTTCTTTTATTTCCCCAAATTTAAAAATACAAAGTGTAAGTTACCCAACAGGCCCAGTTCTTTCCCATGCCCTTAGCTCCTGTTCCCCATCTTTCACCAAGCAGCCACGGGTACCAAAAGTATTTCTTTACCCCTGCCCTTTCTTGAAGAGGGCAGGGTTCACGTTAACATTGATCTATGATGCTCCCAGCTCTTTGCTGGGTGCTCTGGAAGAAATACAGCAGGATGATCCACCCTCTACATTCAAGGACACTCTGATCAAGTTGGGAGAACAAGGTACATGCTGAAACTACCTGGGAACAAAAATTAGTCCAGAGTATTACCAGGTGTAAGACTGTGCTATGGAAATTAAGAGCATTATGTATTCAACATCATGGAACGGTCACCAAAAAAAAAAAAAAAATCACTGAACTTATTTTGGTTGTTGAAGAAAGTGTAATGTTTGGTTTGGTAAAGAAGAGGGGAGTGGGCAGAGATAGGGAGGCAGGAATGAGCCTGTGGCTTGAGCAGGAGGGCAGCTAGGAGTCTGGCCTACTGACAACCGAGCAGCCCTCATGGGGAGTCAAGATTGGAGAGGCGCATGCCCCAGGCTGGGGAGTTTATTGCTTTTTGAGTCAATGGGAACTTTCGGTCTCCGGCAGAAGTCCTATAGGTATTTCTTGTATGTCAGGTCCTATGGATATGACAGCTCCTCGTCCAATGGCTAAAATAACTAAAAGTCACTCTGAAGGCATATCCACAACAGCCCCAGGGAGATTTTTTGGCTTAGGGGTGCTGTTGAAAGCAGCTCTCTTGTTGGAAACCCAAGAGGAGGGGAGAGGGTTGAAGACGGCTGCTGGGAACTGTCTTTGGTAGGCAAATGCAGCTCTGCCCCCTGCCCCGACAGCAAAGGGCCACAGGCGTGTTTCCCAACCAAACAGCCTCTTTCACTGGCTAATTCCCCAGCTAGCCCAATTCCCACTTGACCTCAGGCTCAGCCCAGCTCCCACTCTGGTTCTCATGACTTGGTTTCTGCCTGGATTCTGGTTTTTGGAGTCTCCCTAGTAATCTTGGTTAAGGCCGTGTTTTCTGTCCAGTTGTTGCCACCTGACGTTCTGCCCGTGAATCTCACCTGAGGAGCTGGAGTCCTGTGGTCTATGGGTTGAGCTGCTTGCTGAACCCTCGTCACTGTGCTTCTCCCCAGTGGAACACCCCAGGACCTTGTCTCAGACTTCAGAAGCCAATTCCTAGTTCCAGGATACGGACGACTGCTGTGATGTCTTTTGGCTCTTGTGACCTGGCTGCAGGGTCAGGCCACCTCTCAGTGACTGCGAGGACACTTATCCATTCACCCTAATGGGTGCCTTTTAGTCTGAGTCCTGGCCCACCTTGATCACGCTCCTTTCTGCTTTAACAAGGTCAAGATGACAATATTCCAAAACCTCTCTCACCATCAGGATTGCCTCTCTTAGATCCAACACCTTTCCGGCACTCAACAACTGTTTACTGAGTACCTACTAAGTCCTTCTGTTCTCAGCCCTGGGGATAGATAGGTGAACGAAATAAAATCCTACTTTCATAAAGGTGACAGACACTAAACAAGAAATGAGATATATAAATGAGATTGTTTGACAGAGTGATAAGGACTTTAAGAGCAATAAAATGGGGTAAATGGACAGAAAGTGTGCGAGTTGGGGGAGGGCAACATATTGGAGTGCTTACAAGACGCATCTTTGAAGAGAAGACATCTGAGATGAAACCTAAGTGAAAGAAAGCAACCAGCCATGAGTGAAGGGAACCTCAAGCAGAGGAAACAGCTAACGCCAAGGCCCTGAGGCAGGAGTTAGTGAAAGTGAAAGTGTTAGTCGCTCAGTCATTTCTGACTTTGCAACTCCAAGGACTGTAGCCTGCCAGGCTACTCGGTCCATGGGATTCTCCAGGCAAGAATAGTGAAGTGGGTAGCCATTCCCTTCTCCAGGGGGATCTTCCCAACCCAGGGATCAAACCTGGGTCTCCTGCATTGCAGGTAGATTCTTTACTCTCTGAGTTACTTTGTGCATTTGAGGAACAGAAAGGAGGAGGGTGTGGTTGCCACTTTCACACTGGTTGGGCCTGAACTTAAAAGTCAGACTCTGAAAACTGTCCCCAGACATTTACCTTTTGGTCGCTCCAAGGCTCTGGGAGTTTTGCTGCCAAAAGCAGGCCCCCTCCGCTCCTACTTGCCTATAACCTCTGCAGCTCACCTGCCCCATCCTGGCCCTTCACACAGGATGACGTTGCTCTGGCTTGGAGACCTGGGGACAGTCAAGAAGTCCAGGGGCTCCCCACAGTGGCCCCAGGAATCCTGAGAAGCCCCAGGCTCCACCCAGTCTTCCAGCCCCAGAACTTTCTGCTGGCAGCAGCAGGCTGGCCTGGTGGTCCCCGGGTCTCCCACAGATTGAGCAAGAGGACGTGTGAATGGGCTGTTACCAGGATGCACCCAGAGGAAAGGGGACACAGGAATCCAGAGAATGGTGACACCCTTGTTGCTGTGAGGGTGATAAGGAGCAGGGGGCTTCAAGGGATGCAGGCTTCTCGTTCAGCCCCAGTGAGGCTCTGAAACAATTCATGACGGCCAGCATCTCCCCTCTACAGTTCCCCTTCATTTTCCAGGCCTGTACCCTTGAGTCTTCACCTGTGCTACAGAGACAGGACCTGGAGAAGTCACTGCCAACATTTCAATACTGACTGGATGTCAGGCGCTGTGCTGAAACACTTTATATTCTTTCACTAACACATTTAATGTTCCTTCAACCCTATGAGATAGGGGTAATACCTTCCATTTTACAGATAAGAATATGGGTGCTGACCTGTCCAAGGTAGTAATGTCTTACTTCATGTCTAGCCTCTTTCTATGATATTACACCATCTTTCAAGTCCCTTTCAAGCTCCAGGATTTCTCCCCTTGTGGGGATGGCAGGTTCCCTCCAGTCAGTACCCCAACCCAGGGAGGCTTGAACAGGAGGCCATTCAGTATCCAGGAGGCCAGAGAAGGACTTCCCTCTCTGAATGAGACACCCCTGACCAGATCCTCCAGGAAACCTGAGTGCTAGACAGAAGCATCAGCTCTGGGCCAAAGGAGTCCCTAAGATGCCCTTGGCTTGGACAGTAGCTGGGAACCACACAGATGGCCAGACTCTGCAGCTCAGCCTTTGGGTCTGTAGAATCTTGTCACTGGGACCCCCAGGACCACCCCCCCACCAATATCTGAGCATGTGCTCAGCTCCTGACTCAGCCTGAAGACGGGCTCTGGCTCTGGCTGAGCTCAATGTGACTGAGAACTCTGTCAAGAAGACCTTTCAGTCAGAGAGATAGAAGCTGCTCTAAGCACCGCCATCTGGAGCCGTGCTGGGGAAGAGACCTGGCCCCAAGTGTAGCTGCCTGCAGCCCACCCTGCCCGAGTGCAGAGTGGGGATGGAGAGCTTGGAGACAAGCTGAGAGCTCCCTGGGAAGCAAGGTGCAGCTTCTCCTGTCACTGTGAGTGGCAAATGCAGTGGCTATTCTCTGATCACATCTGGCGGTATAGGGACATTCCTGTTGGTCCAGTGGCTAAGACTCCACGCTCCCAATGCAGGGGGCCCAGGTTCAATCCCTGGTCAGGGGATTTGAGCCCACATGCCACAACTAAGGGTTTGAACTCCACGACTAACAGATCCTGCGTGCTGCAACAAAGATTGAAGACCCCACGTACAGTAACTGACTTGGCGTAGTCAAATAAATAAATATTAAAAAAATCCCTCAGAGGGGACAGAGTTGCTACCTTAACTTTAGAGACCACCCTCCACATTCCTTCAGTGGGAGGGGCCTTGCTCCCTCAGGAAGGGCTGGTCCAGGCCCCAGTGCTTTACACCTACTTCTGACTCCATGACTGCTCATGGCCCTATGGGCTGTTGCTACAGTAGCAGGACTGAGATGGGAACACCAGAGATTGCCCTGGATTAGTAGGTCCCCAGTGCTGGTTCAGAGCTGACTGCATGAAATCCCTTGGCAACATGTTACAGTATGGATTCCTGGGACACCAGCCTAGACATTCTGATGTATTAGATCTGGGGGTCACATCCAGGAATTTTTTTTTAAATATGCACAGTTGAATGTGCACAGTTGAATGTGCCTCCAGATCTCTGTGTCTCTCTCCCCCTCCACCCCTGCAGGCATCCTGATAAATCCTAAAGTCTACAACTACCTTTCCTGGGCCATGCCTTCAAAATCAGTGATCTAGGTCACCACAGAATCCAGCCTGGTGAGATGGATCCTTTCCTAGGATAAATGAAACTGTTCCAGACATAGTAAATGTCCTTGGGCTGTCCGTCTGAAATAGAAGACAAGAGCCTCTTAACCATGAGGGGAAAGTGAAGAACTAATTTGGAGCATTAACAGCTCAACACTACGAGGACCACTCTGGAATCAAGACTGATAATTCAATAGAGATCGCATGTCTGCTGTGTGCCCTCTGCTGGTAAAAGTAGTGAAGGCTGCAAAGTGTTCGCTGTGCTCTGCTTAGTTGCTCAGTCATGTCCAGCTCTTTGCAACCCCATGGATTGTACCCTGCCGGGCTCCCCTGTCCATGGGATTCTCCAGGCAAGAATACTGGAGTGGGTTGCTATGCCCTCCTTCAGGGAATCTTTCCAACCCAGAGATCAAACCCAGGTCCCCCAAATTGCAGGCAGATTCTTTAATGTCTGATGGGTGCTGACCATGTCCTGGTGTGGAAGCCCATACAGAAGGAGTGAATCCTGGTCCCAGTGTGGGCACTTAGACACCTGGAACTAGAAAGGCTACTAACTCAAAAAAAGTTTGAGGTGTAATAATGATACATAAAAACTGAACATATTGACTTTATATAATTTGATGAGTTTGGACATATGCACATACACAGTGAAACCATCATCACAATCAAGGTAATATACATATCCATCACTTTTTTTATTTCGAACTAACCTTCCCTCGTAGCTAAGTCAGTAAAGAATCTGCCTGCAATGCAGGAGACCCGGGTTCGATTCTTGGGTCTGGAAGATCCCCTGAAGAAGACAATGGCAACTCATTCTAGTATTCTTGCCTGGAGAATCCCATGGACAGAGGAGCCTAGCAGGTTACAGTCCGTGGGGTCCCAAGAGTCAGACACAACTTGGTGATTAAACCACCACCACTACCATCAGTTTTTGTGTCAAGAATACTTCCTCCGGTACTTTAAATTTGTAAAGAGGATCAATTCAGTTCAGTTCAGTCACTCAGTCATATCCGACTCTTTGTGACCCCATGGACTGCAGCACACTAGGCTTCCCTGTCCATCACCAACTCCCAGAGTTTACTCAAACTTATGTCTGTTGAGTCAGTAATACCACCCAACAATCTCATCCTCTGTTTTCCCCTTCTCCTCCTACCTTCAGTCTTTCCCAGCATCAGGGTCTTATCCAGTGAGTTGGCTCTTCCCAACAGGTGGCCAAAGTATTGGAGCTTCAACTTCAGCATCAGTCCTTCCAATGAATATTCAAGACCGATTCCCTTTAAGATTGACTGATTTGATCTCCTTGCAGTCCAAGGGACTCTCAAGAATCTTCTCCAACACCACAGTTCAAAAGCACCACAGTAAAGAGGGTAGATCTCATGTTAAGGGTTACTCTTAGAAGTAAGCTACCTTCACTAAGTCACTGGGCTGAACTCTCCTAAAGGAAATTTGTGATCCCTGGAGAACTCTCAGTCTGGCGGCAAGGAGGGAGGGGAGACATTGAGAAGCATTTCACCCGTCCAGGGAGATAGATATTGAATCTAGGTAGGTAAGTAACCCTGGAAACCTGAAGAGAGAGCCCTGGGGGTACAGAGAGAATCCCCTAAGCCATGACACAGTTGAAATAGACACAAATGGACCTCATGACCTGAGCTGACTCTGGTTGGTACTTAATCTCTTCTCCAGCAATAAGTATTGTGACCCGCTACATTTAAAGTATCAGAGGAAGCATCAGATAAAACTGTGGATAAGAAACCTGGCTTATCTGATCCTTACCCACCAATCCCAGGTGGAAACCCTGACGCTCCAGATAAAGGGGAATTATCCAGGTATTGGGGCTTCCCAGGTGACACTAGCGGTAAAGAACCTGCCAATGCAGGAGATATAACAGAAGCAGGTTTGATCTCTAGGTTGGGAAGATCCCCTGGAGGAGGGCATGGCAACCCACTCCAGTATTCTTGCCTGGAGAATCCCGTGGACAGAGGAGCCTGACAGGCTACAGTCCATAGTGTCCCACAGAGTTGAGCATGACCAAAGCAACTTAGCAGGCACACATGCACCCAGGTATGTCGGTCCTTCCTATCCTTCAAGGGAGATTATTCCATGGGAAGGATGATGTCAAATCTCACCCAGTTTTCAAACTCTCTACCTCCAACTCAAATAACGACAATTATTAATGGCAGCTAAACTTTATGGTCTACTTTGCACTGCTAAAGTACTCGGTTATGTGCTTAACATGGACTATCATGCTTGATTCTCACAGTAACCTCTGAGGCATGGAATGATCAAAGTCACTTGCCAGGCTCACATCGCTGCCCAGTGTCAGAGCAGGGGTGACCCAAGTCTAACTGCAGAGCCAGAACCACATCGCTAACTTCTCTTGTCTCTGTTTCTCTCAAGCCTGGAAGGAAGCTGTGCTCCTGGGCCTGAGACGAAGGGCTCTACTCCTGTTGCATCCAGGACAGAGTAGTAGATTAGTTGGGAGTCGATCCTATATGCCAGGGCTTGACCTGGTGATATCACTCCTGGCACAGGGCCAAGTCCAAAACTCAAGGGTAGGGACTGAGCAGATACCTGAGGATCAAATGGTCCTCCTAGGAGGAGAGGGAGGGCAGGAGGATGGAAAGTCTAGACATGGGCTGGTTCTAACAGTTGGAACTTTAAAAAGTAGTTGTTTTAGAAGGGCTTCTAATACCATTTGAGAGATGGGAAGAAAGGACTTTTAAGAACCTTTCCAGTTCTCCATTTGTATGAACAACCCTGAGAATAGTGTGATTGCGCACTAGCTTTTTTCAATGACCGTGTGCGTTTTAAGCCAGTTGTGAAGATGGTCAAGTTTTAGGCTTTTGGAAAAGAGTTGCTTCCTTGACTGCAGATCAGAAGTAAGCTTCAGAATTGTGCAGATCTTCCACTAAAGAAAATGCAACATGACATTGTAAAACAATTTCCTGCCAATTAAAAAGTAAATTAAAAAAATTGCTTTTGTGCATGACAGTGAGACAACAAAAAAAGAAAATATTCAGATTTGACCAAAGCCGAACAGAGAGGATGATTCCATTTTGTTTTCAGAATGACAAGTGACCTCAGTTTGTTTCTCTGTAAAATGGTGTTGAAAATCATCTTTACAGGCTTTTTGAAGATTCAAATAACATGTGAAATGTACTTTATGGGTAAACATTTGTATATTATGCTTTATTCAATTCCCCTAATATCAAGGGCTTTAAGGAAGAAAAAATGGAAGACTTCAGGTTCTTCCAGATTTTTCAGTTTTTAAAATAAAGCATGGATAGGACTTGCCTGGTGGTCCAGTGGTTAAGATTCTGTGCTTCCACTGCAGGGGACATGGGTTCGAGCTCTGGTATGGGAATTAGATCCCATAGGCATGGCCAAAAGATTAAAAAACAAAGCAAAAAAAAAAAAAACAACATCATAGAAAAATAACAAAAAATAAAGCAGCATTATATATATTTTTCTTTTAAATTATTCGGAGTTGAGGTAATTTAACCACAAAGTCACTTGAAAGTTACTGAGATAACTAAATCAACTTTTAAAATCACTTCAAACTGTGGCATTTGGGATGAATCAATAAATAGACAACTGATTAAGTGGCCTAATTTTCTAAGCTTGAGATATTTACTGATTTACTCAAGGACACTTAAGATACTGAAGATTTGCTAGGTAGAAATGCTCCTTTCTATTCCCAACATTTTTATCAAGAAAAAGAACCTTGTACAACTTTAAGCATTCTTTCTGTTCTATGTTCAGTTCAGCTCAGTTCAGTTCACTCAGTCGTGTCCGACTCTTTGCAACCCCATGAACTGCAGCACGCCAGGTCTCCCTGTCCATCACCAACTCCGGGAGTTTATTCAAACTCATGTCCATTGAGTCGGTGATGCCATCCAACCATCTCATCCTCTGTTGCCCCCTTCTCTTCCTGCCTTCAATCTTTCCCAGCATCAGGGTCTTTTCAAATGAGTCAGCTCTTTGCATCAAGTGTCCAAGGTATTGGAGTTTCAGCTTCAACATCAGTCCCTCCAATAAACACTCAGGACTGATATCCTTTAGGATGGACTGGTTGACTCTCCTTGCAGTCCAAGGGACTCTCAAAAATCTTCTCCAAGACCACAGTTCAAAAGCATCAATTCTTCAGTGCTCAGCTTTCTTTATGGTCCAACTCTCACATCCATACATGACTACTGGAAAAACCGTATTCTTGACTGGACGAACTTTTGTTGGAAAGATAAGGTCTCTGCTTTTTAATATGCTGTCTAGACTGGTCATCACTTTCCTTCCAAGGAGTAAGCGTCTTTTAATTTCGTGGCTGTGGTCACCATCTGCAGTGATTTTGGAGCTCGAAAAAATAAAGTCTGCCACTGTTTCCACTGTTTCCCCAACTATTTGCCATGAAGTGGTGGGACCAGATGCCATGATCTTAGTTTTCTGAATGTTGAGCTTTAAGCCAACTTTTTCACTCTCCTCTTTCACTTTCATCAAGAGGCTCTTTAGTTCCTCCTCACTTTCTGCCATAGGGGTGGTGTCATCTGCATATCTGAGGTTATTGATATTTCTCCCGGCAATCTTGATTCCAGCTTGTGCTTCATCCAACCCAGCGTTTCTCATGATGTACTCTGCATGTAAGTTAAATAAGCAGGGTGACAACATATAGCCTTGACATACTCCTTTTCCTATTTGAAACCATTCTGTTGTTCCATGTCCAGATAGATACACTGGAGGAAATGGAGGGCAGGAAAGGAGGAGATAAGGGGCAAACAGAGCTGTTCCCAGATCTACTGAAAATATCCCTAACTTCTGAGAAAAGCAGGGACTTTTTAATCATTTCAAAGCTTTACTAAAGGAAAGGCTGAATCTGCCTGCAATGCAGGAGACCCGGGTTCGATTCCTGGGTCAGGAAGATCCCCTGGAGAAGGAAATGGCAACCCACTCTAGTATTCTTGCCTGGAGAATCCCATGGACAGAAGAGCCTGGCAGGCTACAGTCCATGGGGTCACGAGAGTCAGATATGACTTAGTGACTAAACTACCAAAGGAAAGGCTACTTTACTGCTGGTATTTACAATGACACATTTTCCATAAAATTACTAGTATTAGATAAGCAGCCGAGATCCCTGGAAATGAATTCCTGGTAATAATCATTTAAAAGTTCTCTGTAAACATGGAATTCTTTTGGCATAAAAGAAATGTTTTCCTCCAAAGCAGATTGGATTCTGCACTCATTTTTTTTTTTTTTTAATATTATTTTATTAGTTGGAGGCCAATCACTTCACAACATTTCAGTGGGTTTTGTCATACATTGACATGAATCAGCCATAGAGTTACACGTATTCCCCATCCCGATCCCCCCTCCCACCTCCCTCTCCACCCGACTCCTCAGGGTCCTCCCAGTGCACCAGGCCTGAGCACTTGACTCATGCATCCCACCTGGGCTGGTGGTCTGTTTCACCATAGATAATATACATGCTGTTCTTTCAAAACATCCCACCCTCACGTTCTCCCCCAGAGTTCAAAAGTCTGTTCTGTACTTCTGTGTCTCTTTTTCTGTTTTGCATATAGGGTTATCGCTACCATCTATCTAAATTCCGTATATATGTGTTAGTATACTGTAATGTTCTTTATCTTTCTGGCTTACTTCACTCTGTATAATGGGCTCCAGTTTCATCCATCTCATTAGAACTGATTCAAATGAATTCTTTTTAACGGCTGAATAATATTCCATAGTGTATATGTACCACAGCTTCCTTATCCATTCATCTGCTGATGGGCATCTGGGTTGCTTCCATGTCCTGGCTATTATAAACAGTGCTGCGATGAACATTGGGGTGCACGTGTCTCTTTCAGATCTGGATTCCTCAGTTGCACTCATTTTTTTAATGAGTCGGTGTCTTATCATTGTCTTGACAGGAAAAGCCAGAACTACCCTCATTTCTGACATTAGAGAATTATAGCATGTGTAACTGAAGTTCTGTGATAAGATGTTATCCACCTCACAGTTTGGAGGAATGTATCGCCTGAGCTGGGAACTATAAGCCAAAGTTACAGATCACCACAGCGCTGATGGATTGCTTCTAAAGCTGTCAATGAGAAGATTCCACTGGTGTGTATTCCCACGGTCTCCTTCTAGCAGTAGTAATCGAGTAACAGCAATGGGAGCAGTCATGGCAGGGGCAGCAGCAGGAACAGCACTCACATTCACGGTACTAGGGTAAGCAGCTGCATTTATTGAGGGCCTACTGTTTTCCAGGGCAGTGCCAAATTATTTATTTCTATATATGCCTCGCATATGTGCATGCGCGCGCGCGCGCACACACACACACACACACACACACACACACACACACCTTTCACTGATGAGGAAGCTGAGGCATGACAAGTTTAGGTAACTCACTGGAGGCCACACAGCTGGCTAGGTTCAAACCCCTGATTTAAATCTATGACTATCTTATTGCAAGGCTGAACTCCCTTCACACCACCATATAATCCAGTGGTATGGAAAAATAGATATTTTTCAGTATGAAGGATTAAAAACAGTAGGCTCTCCAAGTTGGTTGATGCAAGCAAGATTTTCCAGGTGGTCGAATACCAAAGAGACAGACGTGAGGTCGTAGAATGATCTCAAAATCAGAGAATTGAGGTGTGTGAGTATGAGTATGAGGAGAACCATGGTGTTATCAAGTACAAGACAGTTTAATTTAGGGGAAATGCCCTAATACTATTTATAAAAGATAATTATGACCCAGATCTAGGAGTGTTCATACATGTTCCCTAAAAATAGAAGTCTGGTGAGTTTGAGACACCAAAAGCTAATGGTACCTTCAGTACTGTATGCTTCAACAGTGATTCTCGAGAAAGAATCATTGGGTAGTAGGTTAGGGAAAAAAAGGTACTAGGTTAGGAAAAGGTACTAGGTACTAGATTAGAAAAAGAAAATTGACCAAAATGATTTGTAAAAGTGGTGTTGGAAGGTGGAAGTGAAAAATAGGGGGGAAGACTAGGGCCGTTCAATCTGAATAAAAGGTAGAAATAAAATCAGGAAGGGTCATAATAGACTAACAATAATAGTAACAATGATGACTTACATTCCTGGATGCCAATCACTACTCTAAGTGCTATATACACATATTAACTCATTTAATTCCCTTAACTCTAGGAGTAGGTAGTGTTACTTGCATTTTACAAATGAGGAAACTGAAGCACAGAGCCCAAAGTCAAAAATCTAGTCATTGGCTGGGCAGAATCTAGGCAGTCTGCTGCAGGCCCTGGGCTCTTAGCCACCCCACCAAACTGCCCTTTTAAGGTACAGGGAGGCTTTACTGTGGAGTTCAGGATTGAAGCTCATAATCTTAGTATCAAGGAAAATCTCTTGAAGCTGTTTACATAGGAAGTAAACTTTACAGAACAAGAAACTCAACAGATAAAAATCAGCTGAAGATAGTAATAGTTTCAAGAACACACTTTCTGAATTCACTTTCTTCTAAGAACAAATTACATATAGGTATAACCAAAATAGAATAATAAAATCCAAGAACTTCAGAACAATTTACTACCCACATTTTACAAATAGTGCATCTGAGGTCAGGGATACAGCCATTTCCCTGGTGTCCTCACATCACTAGCCACTCCTCAGTCTCCTCCGCTGATTCCATCTCATCTCTCTGCTTTATATGTGGACCTTGTCCGTTCTCTACCTCTACTGTGTCCCTTGGAGATCTCACTCTTGTGACTTGAAAGATTTAAATGTTACTGATAGCCTGGACCTGTCCCCTAAACTCCAAGCTCACACATGAGAATGTCCATGACATCCCCAATTGGATATTTAATGGGCATCTCAAATTCAAACATGCCCCACATCAAAGTCCCTACCTTCTCTCCCACATCTGCTTCTTTTCCATTTCAGTTAATGCCTTTTCCATTTCAGTTAATATCAACATCCTCTTCCCAGTTGCTTAGGATACTGATTGTGCTGTTCCCCAAACACTTTTTCTCTCATATTTCACATCCAAAAACTATCAACGAATTCTATTGGCTCAACTTTCACGATCTAGCCCTAATTGAACCACTTATAAACCTGCACCTAAACCAATCCCTGTTATCTCCCACCTGGATTATTACAATAGCTTCCAAGCTGATCTCCCTGATTCTGCCCTTGGTCCCCCGTGTCCTATTCTCAAGTCAGCAGTAGAGTGATCTTGTGGACTGTACTTAAGAATTTTTTTTTTCATTGAGGTATAAAACACTTCTGTATTCATCTGGAAAGGTTGTGGGAAAGGGGAAGCCCTCCTACGCTGTTGGTAGGAATGTGAACTAACAACCAGTATGGAGATACCTTAAAAAACTAAAAATAGAGTTACCATATGATCTAGTAATCCCACTCCAGGGCATATATCTGGAGAAAAGTCTAACTCAAAATGATACATTGACCCCAAATTTCAGGACTGATTTCCTTTAGGACTGACTGATCTCCTTTATATCCAAGGGACTCTCAAGAGTCTTCTCCAACACCACAGTTCAAAAGCATCAATTCTTCGGCACTCTTTTCGGCACATCAATTCTTTCGGCTTTCTTTATGATCCAACTCTCACATGACTACTGGAAAAACCATAGCTTTGACTATATGGACATTTGTTGGCAAAGTAATGTTTCTGCTTTTTAATATGCTAAGTTTGTCATAGCTTTTCTCCCAAGAAGCAAGTGTCTTTAAATTTCATGGCTGCAGTCCCCATCTGCATTGATTTTGGAGTACAGAAAATAAAGTCTGTCACTGTTTCTATTGTTTCCCCATCTATTTGCCATGAAGTGATGAGACCGGATGCCATGATCTTAGTTTTCTGAATGCTGAGTTTTAAGTCAACTTTTTCATACTTTTTAATAAAAAACAACAAAAAACAAAACATTCCTTTGTTCAAAATCCACTGATGGCTTCCTACCCCAGAATGAAAATCCAGTCTTCACAATTGCCTGTAAGGCTCTATAGTGCAAGGTCCACATCACCTCTCGGACCCCATTTCCTACTACTGTTCTCCCTCCCCTCAACTCTACTGCAGCCCCATCAGTCTTGCTGCTCTTCCTTGAGCCAGGCATGATCCCGCTTCAGGGCCCTTCTTTTTCTTCCTCTCATCATTATGCTAGCTATTATGTTTTTTACTAGGTATACGTTAGGTTAAGGAGGTTTCCTTCATATTCCTAGTTTGCTAATTTTTTTTCTTTAGAAGATTCACGTACTGTAGAATTAACCATTCTAAAGTGAACAATTCAGTGGCATTCAGTACACTGACAATGTTGTGCAATCCTCATCTCTATCTAGTGCCTGAACTAGAAAACCCTGAACTAGAAAACCCTGAAAAGAAAACCCTGTAACCATTGAGCAGTTCCTCCCGCTTCCCTCCTCCTCATAGTTCCTGGAAAACACCAATCTGCTTTCCATCTCTGGATTTACCTCTACTGTATGTATTTCATATAATTACATAATGTGACCTTCTATGATTTTTTTTACTTAGCATCATATGTTTTAATGTAGCATGTGTCATTACTTCATTCCTTTTTATGGCTAGATAATAGTCCATTGTATGAATATAGAAGGGCTTCCCTCACAGCTCAGTTGATAAAGAATCTGCCTGCAGTGCAGACCTGGGTTCGAGTCCTGGGTCAGGAAGCCCCCCTGGAAAAGGAAATGGCAATCCACTCCAATATTCTTGCCTGGAGAATCCCATGGACAGAGAAGCCTGGTAGGCTACAGTCCATAGGGTTGAAGAGTTGGACAGAACTTATCGACTAAACCACCACCATGAATATATTATTAGAATTTATCCTTTCATCTGATGACATTTGGTTGGCTTCCCTCTTGGGGCTATTGTGAATAGTACTATGAACATGCATGTACGACTGAGTCACTGCTTGAGTCTTTTGGGTATACACCTAGGAGCGGAATTACTAGGTTGTATGGTAATTCTGTTTAGCTTTTTGAGCAACCACCAAACTGTTTTCCACAGTGCTCAAACCATTTTGCATTACATGAGCAATGAGTGAGGATTCCAGTTTCCCCTTTGCTGTCCTCTCTCTGGAATGCTCTTCTGAGAGATGCCCAAGTGGCTCACTTCCTCACCTCCACGTCTTTAACTCAGTTGTCACCCTGTCACGGAAGCCTATCTGGGCCACCAATTTAAAATTGCAACTTCCCAACTATTAATCCCAGAGAAGGCAATGACACCCCACTCCAGTACTCTTGCCTGGAAAATCGCATGGATGGAAGAGCCTGGTAGGCTGCAGTTCATGGGGTCGCTAGGAGTCGGACACAACTGAATGACTTCACTTTCACTTTTCACTTTCATGCATTGGAGAAGGAAATGGCAACCCACTCCGGTGTTCTCGCCTGGAGAATCCCAGGGACGGGGGAGCCTGGTGGGCTGCCTTCTACGGGGTCGCATAGAGTTGGACACGACTGAAGCTACTTAGCAGCAGCAGCAACTACTAATCCATACTATCCTCCCGTTCTTTTCTCAATAGTATTGTTCAGTATCTAACACAACATATACTTCCCTTATTTTCTGTTGCGTCTTCCAACACTGAAAAATAAACTCCACAGGGGCAGAGATCTCAGTCTATTTTACCAGCATCTAGAATAGTGTCAGGCACACAGTAAGTGCTCAGTAAACATTTGCTAAACCAATAATGAGGCCCAAAGAGGTGTTTTGACAAAGTTTGAGGAAACAGAATAAGAAACTCAAGTCTTTGTAGTTGAGTTTATTTTTCTAGTAATAGTGAAAAATTGAAACTGAGTCAATTACACCTTTTTTTCAGCTGTAACCAAGAAACACTCATGTGTGAGATGGCTATTTCTGAATCAGGTGAAAGAATTATTGAGAATAGCCTGAAAGTAAAGGCAAGAGACTGTCAAGCTAAAACTCATTAGCATCAATTAAAACCCAACTGACTATAATAAACAAGCTTAGTACTGACTGAGATGTTTTAAATGAAGTAAAAAAATGATGCCAAAGGACACAGAATTTTAAGGGCATTATACTTTAAGAAAATGAACTTAATATATGTCTTAATAGAATTCTATGGAAGAACACAAAGATGCACCCCTGAATAAAACAATTACTATAGCAAGAATGTGGTTTTCCTATTTGTGAACTATGACAGAGGCAGAGAAAATCTATATAAAAAGAGAACCTACATTAAAACCATGTTATTCCTGGGCAAAAGTTTAAAACTTGGTGTAATTAACTTATAAATTATGCACTTGAAAATAAACTGGCAAATTTTATGTTATATAATTTTACCACGATTTTCAAAAAGTAAAAAATGGGTATAAAGATGGTAAATGAAACATATCTTAAGATACAAATATGGAACTAAAGACTAGAATATTACCAAGTTCACCCAGAAACAAGCAACTTTTGGAAATTTTGGAAAGCCATTTACAGCAGAAATCAGTCTGGAAAATTAAAAATAGTAAGTTCAAGTCTTTTGATTATGAGTTACAAGGAGCAGACTACATAACAAGTGATCACTGAAATTGACTTTCAAAATGTTTCTGCTATAGATTGTGTATTTGTGTCCCCCTTTTCCCAGCCAAACTCATATGTTGAAATCTAATCTCCAGTTGTGATGGTATTGGAGGTGGGGCCTCATTAGGTAATTAGGTCTAGAGGGTAGAGCCTACGTGATCAGATTAATGCCCTTGTAATAGAGGCCCCAGAGAACTCTTGTCCTTCCCACCACGTGAGGACACAGCAAGAAGACAACTGTCTGTGAACCAGGAAGGGGTCCTCAACAGACACTGAATCTGCCAGCACCTTGTTCATTAACTTCCAACCTCCAGAATAATGAGAAATAAATTTCTATTGTTTACAAGCCACCCAATCTATGGTATTGTTATAGCAGCTCAAACAAAGTTTCAAATTACAGTTCAAGAAGTTCTAATGTTAAAGTGGGAAAAATAAAACTCACTCATGATTGAGTAAAAATCACTCATGATGAAAATTCTGAGCCTGCCCACCTTCATGCCAGTCTTCAAAGTTCTAAAAATTACAGAAGTATACATGGATGGATGATGGATGCATGTGGGTGTTTGTGTGCAGCTCTCTGCAACCCCATGGACTGTTGCCCACACCCCACCAGGCTCCTCTGTCCATGGGATTCTCCAGGCAAGAATACTGGAGTGGGTTGCCATTTCTTCCTCTAGGGGGTCTTCCTGACCCAGGGATCGAAACTGTGCCTCCTGCATTGGCAAGTGGCTTCTTTACCACTGGGAATCCCTAAAGTACACATAGTGAGCTTTTAACTGTGCTGAAGGAAAAACTACAAGATGGATTCAATAAAGCACTCAGTCTGTAGGCCTTCCTAATCAGGCTTCCATGTAAGAAGCAAAGAAATGCTCCTAGATGTACGACAAAATCTACAACTTTTATTCAAAGTTCTTTATTAGAAAATAATTCGAGGCACTTTCACAATAAAATTGCAAAAATTTTATTAAAAAAATAGTAACATCAAAACTGTTCAGCAAATCTATATTCAATGTAACCAAAATAAACAAACACCAAATTAAAAAAAATATACATCTATATATATATGGGCAAGAAACAAGTGCATTTTTTGGTCCCAATATTTTCTGAATATATTATCTTTATCCAAAGGAATTACATTAATGGCTAAGAAGATAGTATGCATTAGATGTACAGAAATGCAACATTAAAACTCGTTTTAAGGTCTGTAGAAAGTGTTCTTTGCCAATTCTTCATGCTTTTGAACTCACAATCACTAAGATAACAATAGTTTCAAGATAGACAGTGGATGTAATAACGTCTAGTGCTCTGAATAATTACCAAATTAAGAAGATGCCAATAGGTAGCTACATAAAATTTGTAGGGAATTCAAAGGATTTTTTTGAGTTATTAATGAAAGAAAATGAACACAAAACAAGTTTTAAAGACAAGAAAGAAAAGAGGATATAACAAAACAGACATTAATAAATTTGGCAAAGACAACATAAAACCAAGATAAAATTAGACTAAAAAAATTTAAAAAAATTGAATATTAGTATTGCTGAATGTGTCTAGGATTTAATACTGGAAACAACTTTAAACAACAGTAAAAATAACTAATGTTGGAACTGTAATTTCAGAAACTTGTTTTCCAAGAACATGAAAGTAAAAGTAACCTTGGTTCCCTATATAACCAGTTTTTATATTCCCTGGACTGCATGCACGTTAGAGGAAGATAAAAGGGCAGCAGCCAGAATGATTAAACTTCAACTTGGATGTTGAAGCATTGATCTGATGGGCTTTTCTTGGTCAGAATCGACCCATAAGCTTAAGATCAAGAACCAAAGCCCCCAGCAGAAAGTTGTGCTCTATTTGGTGGGCCTTGAGGTCATGTCTCGCCAAATTAGCATCAGTCTTATGGGAGGCCAGTCATGAAAGAAGGGACTCTCCCTAAGATTTGATTTCTTAAGGCCAAAATCTAGAGGAGGTCTCACAGTCAAATAATTCACATTCCTTGGAAAGAGAGGACAGGCATCAGACGTGTCCATCGAAGGGGGACACTGACCAGGAATACCCTGGACTTTATTTGAAATTTCTGTGTTGCTTCTGCATCTGAAAAATATGAAAAATAGAACAATGACAGACAAGGAATGAAGAAAAAGATAACTATCTGACCTAAAAATGTAATGTAATCTCCTAAGAAACTAACTAAGAAACCGGACAAAACAGACAAGAAAGGTGAACAGTCACATCATTTGGAATGCAGTATTCTGAAAGCAAGTATAGCGGAGAAAAACACGAATTATTTTAAGCAAGGCAAGAAAAGACCATAGCAACAGAAGTTATTTTTGAAAAGAGCCAACAGGAAAAAAGCATATGTTAAGGTATGTTAACCTGACACAAAGATAAGGTGGAATAAGATTCTAGTGCCATCTGACAGCTGAAAAGAGCTGAATAATGAGAACTAGTGTCATGAACTTGGCTGTTTAATTGCTTTTGTATGAGAAAACACTTCAGAACTTTGAACTTAGGAAACTGCCTTTGTATAAGAAAACACTTCAGAACTTTGAACTTAGGAAATTCCAACTTGTCTTGCACCAGGTTGCACGAGCTCCATAGAGCAGGAATCTATTTCAACAAGAGGCTTTAAAAACAAAAACAAAAACAAAATACTTTATTATTTTTTATTTCTGTTAGTGATACCTTCAATAAATGCAATAGTGCTTCAATCCATCAAAGAAAAATGCACTGAATGAATATTAAACTTACGCAGAAGTTGGTTCAAGAGCTGAGGTACTTTCAGGAACTGAAATTAGAAAGAGTTTTACATTTAAAATAGAATATATGAGGAATGAGAAGGGAAAAGGGAGGGAAAGGATAAATTAGAGGAGTTTGGGATTAGCAAATATAAACTACTATATATAAAATAGATAAAGAACAAGGTTCCAACTGTATAGCACTGGGAACTATATTTAATATCTTGCAATAAACTGTAATGAAAAGAATCTCCCTCTATATATATAACTAAATCAGTGTGTTGTACACCAGAGACTAATATAACATTGTAAATCAACTATACTTCATTATAAAATAAAATGTTTTTAAAGAATGTATGAGGGAAAAATAAAATAAAAAAAAAGAATGTATGAGGAATGAAACTATTATTTTAATATTTAAGAGCCCGTACTGTGGTTGATCAAAAACACTGGAATAAATATCAGAGATCTAAAGTAACACAATTTTATATACGTACTATTCTCTACTATAACTTGGCAAGTGTGAGTTTTGCGTTGACTCAAGTGTTTAGCCATACGATCGAGAGCAGAAGAATCAGCAAGGAAATCACATTTAAGGCACACTAGAGTAATGCCCCTATGAAGAAAAAAAGAAAGAACAGGTTTTTGTCTTTTAAAAAAATACATACACAAATCAATTATTATTTTTCTATGTAATAACTTGATTAGTTTTTTTGTGTGTTGTAACCACCATTTCCAAATTTTGTTATATAAGCCCGATATATTTGAAATGGTATAATTATGTCTCTAGAAAATGGCATAACCATTTCTAAATTATGCGAACGCTTAGTGCTCTATCTGCTGTTTCCGCTCCTTGCTGTTGTTTAGTTGTGTCCAAGTCTTTGCAACCCTATGGACTGTAGCCCGCCAGGCCTCTCTGTCCATGGGATTTCCCACGCAAGAATACTGGAGTGGGTTGCAATTTCCTTCTCCAGTTCCCTCTCATGTGTTTTCTAAAAGCTATGAGTGAAGAGAGAACTAAAACCCAATCAGGACTCCACTAACAACTTGTATAACTTATGTAAGGCACAATTTTTCTCTGCCTTTGCCCATCAGCAAAGCAAGATTCATCCATTCAATATACATTTGCTGAGAACCTTCTTTACATACTCTGTACTACTAGTATGTATCTGTGTTACAAATGTAAGAGTGAACAAAAGAGGATACTCTGTGAAGCCTACAATCTAATATCCTATTTAAATGATGATAAAATCAGAGAAGAAATGAGGTCTTAAAAATAAATTATGTAAACAAATAAATCATGCAATTATTATTATCAGCTTATTAACAAAGCATAAATATACTTTTGCAGTTCATTTTAAATTTAAATACTTCAAAATTAAGTACTTTACCCATATAGGAATAAATTCATAACATAGCTTAGACTAACTTCTCCCTTGCAGCTCTACTCTTAACAGCCTGTTGTATATTTTCACTGAGTTGTCTCATCAGAAATGATCTTCATCAAACTAAAGTCGTATACTTTCCTCCTTACCTGTGAAAAGTCATTCCTCCTGGCTGGTCTCCTTAATGATGCCATGCCCCTGACACAAATGCTCAAAACTGTAGCTATTTCTGACTCTTTTTTCCTTAAGACAGTCACTATTTGAAAAATTTTATAACATGCAGTATTAACAATTTATTGAGCACTTACTCTGTGTAGGCTGAAGGTTTTAGATATATCATCTCACCTATATCATGTAACAACCCAAAGAGATAGATGTTGTAATTTTAACTTTTTTTTTATAGAAGCCAGGTTCAGGTTTAGTAACTTACCAAGATCAGGACCAGGTCTGAAACTGAACCTTTTGATTCTAGCGCTCATATTCTTAAATGTGGCATGATACCACTTCACTACTTCAACCCAGATTATCTTATTAAATCAGTCTTAACTACTGCAATAGTCTTAATCAGTCTATGCACCTCATGTGGGCGTCCCAGGTGGCTCAGTGGTAAAGAATCTGCCTGGCAAGGCAGGAGACACAGGAGACTTGGGTTTGATCCCTGGGTGGGGAAGATCCATGGAGAAGGGAATGGCAACCCACTTCAGTATTCCTGCCTGGAAAATTCTGTGGACAGAGGAGCCTGGCAGGCCACAGTCCATGGGATTGTAAAGAGTCGGACACGACTGAGTGACTAAGCATGCACACATGCATGCACATGCCTCATGTAGCTACGACTCACCTTGTATACCCCTCCAAATTGATCCTCCTTTAGTATCTTTGATTCTACATAAAGCACCAATGGTTTTTCTCAACATCTTCAAATTAAGTCCAAATTCGCTAGGCTTTTCCAAGGATTCCACAATCTGGATCTAAGCTCAAAACTATTCCCAGACTCTGAACTTAGTTCTATGTTATATGAACTTCATGCTTCATCCAAACTGTACTACTTGTCATTCACTGTGTATATATCTTGCTTTTTTCCTAATTTTCATTCATGCTCTTTTTCCAACTAAAATGCCCCTGTGCCTCTTCTTATAAGTAGAAACCTCTCTTTCTCTTCAAATCAGTAACTCTCATTGCACTTATTACAAACCTCCCTGTTATTAATTTCTGTAGTTACTTATGTTCACGTCTTATAAATCGGACATTCCTTGAAGGCTGGTACCAAGCCTACTTCATCACTGCCATCTTCACAGAATTTGCTACCTTGTGTTATACATGACAGATGTACCGTGAATTTAAAAATGAACACTGTATTTTAGTAACAATTATAAATTTCTATTCTTAAAATTTTAACTATGAAAACTCCCATACACAGAAAATCACCAAAAAAGAAAGAAAAAAAAAAGAAAATCACCAATTTTTGGTTTAAATTTGAGACTCACCCAGTGTGAGAAAAAAAGTCGTATGATTAAATCTAAGAACCAAGTGCACAACTCAGTTTGACAATAGTGAGATAAAAATCAAATTAAATTCTCATCCTTAGAATTAATAAATCTTTTTCCTTATTATAAAAAATTTTTAGTAAATGTTAATACCTAAAGTTTATTAGCATTTCCTAATTCCTTGAATTTACCAATAGTTTTAAAATTGCACTGATATATTTTAAAAAAATGGAATAAAACTTTCCTCTTCCTATGAGCTGTTATTGGTCTATCATCTACACACTCCACATATGTCACTTTCAATATTAATTTACTTAATAAATATTTACAGAATGCCTACCATATGCCAGGCCACTACTGAAAGCCCAGCAAATGTCTGGCATAGCCAAATATCCAAATCATACACATTCTAGTGAGAAGACACAGACAGTAAACAAGAGGGTGAAATATACAATCTATTGAACAGTAAAAAGTTGCCATGAAGTAAAAACAAAGCAAGAAAAGGAAATAGGGAGTGTCAGGAGTGGGGCTGGGGAAAGGATGGTATTTTAAATGGGGAGGTCAAGGAAAAGCCTCACTCATTGGAGTAGAGACCTAAAGGAGGCGACAGAGCTAGCTACCCATGCAGGTATCTGGGGAAGAGCAAACGAGGCAGAAGAGATCAAAATACACGATCCTGAGTCACAGCATCCCCTCTTCTCCTCTTCCACTAACCCAAAGCATTAAAACAAGTGTTGGCTAAACTTAAGTCTCTGTCTTAGCCTGATGCTCTTAATATAAAGATCTTGACACTGGTATCTCAAATAGCAATGATAGCATGAACAAAATAATTAACCAAAGGAAAATGGAGTGAAAAAGAATTAGAAGAATGTGAAAATATGGTCCTTAGTGAATTCTAAGCTAAGTGTGTGTGGTAGAACCAACATTAATTATCGATCCTTTAAGAAATGTTCACAATTCCTCTGAATAGTAAACAAGTTGTGTATTTTTATTTCAAAAATAAAAGTGTGTTAGTCACTTTGTCAACTATCTTAAAAGTTTTTTAAATATTCAAATATTGCTGGAGAGCCTTATTTTTTAATTTTATAACGCAAATTCATGAAAAGTTTCATCTTAATGCCTAATATAACTGAAACAAAGTTTAGCTGGAGAATATTAGGTAATCCCCTCTTTGATCTAAGTATATAATGAATAGAATTCTATTATGTCCAGTAGCAATCATTTCATTTTCCAAACTAGGCACTCCAGCATCAGGTTAAAAAGTACCATAGAGAATAAAAAAAAGATTTATTAGTTACCTGAGAGTTCTAGAACGCCTCTTAAAAATATAAAACCGTTTAGTTGGCTGGCTGCTATGAGAGCTGGAAAGACAAGAGACAAATGAGATTTTATTATACAGTAAGTCATTAATTAATTTTATGACAATTTTCAAGCCTATGCTTAGTTTCCTAGTTTTGAATAAAAGACCACAATTTAAATTATAAAATTCTATTAGCATCTCTGTTAAATTCAAGATTTTTATCTTACATTTCATGTTATCATTGTATTTTCTAACAACATGTTTCCCTGAGAATAATCTTAAATGATTACACCTCACTGCTATAAAAAAATAACCTGAGTTAAACATGCAAAGAGCATCAAATTAATTTTTTCACTTAATAAGAGTTGAGAACAATTTAAAAATTTATTTGCTAATGATGTATTTTGCTGTAATATAAACTGTTGTGAATAATAATAATATACTTAGCCTGGGGAAGAATATGAATGACCCTGGAAGAAACTGTTTCTTAGGCCAAGTGACATTACCATCAGCAAAATGAAATACTTAAAAGAATCTTCTGCAATTACTGGAAAAGCTTTTAAAGAATATGAATTAAAGGAAGCAGAACTCGAGTTAAAACAATACTTCCTCTATGCACAGAACAGAAAACCACTAACCAAATTTTGCAGCCAATGCTAACAGTTTCTATACTGCCTTTTAAGTTGATAAGGAAAGCTTTCCTGTATTGGAAAGCCAGGCAGAATTAGCCAGGATCCTTGGTGGCTCAGAAGGCAAAGAAGCTGCCTGCTAACGCAGGAGATCTGGGTTCAATCCCTGGGTCTGAAAGATTCCCTGGAGAAGGGAGTGGCTTCCCACTAGCATTTTTGCCTGGAGAATTCCATGGACAGAGGAGCCTGGTGGGCTACAATCCATGGAGTTGCAAAGAGTTGGACATGCCTAAGTGACTAACACTTTCACTTTCTTTCGGCATAGCACAGTATTACTCAAGGTGTGGTCCATAGGACCAGAAGCATCTGCATCACCTGGGAGCTTATTAGAAATACTGAATACAAAGTCTCAGCTCCCACTCCAGACCTACTGAATTAATCTCTGGTGGTGGTGCCCAGAAATCAGTTTCAATAAGTTTTTCAGACGATTCTTACACAAATTAAAGTTTGAAAAGTACTAGCCCTAGCTTGCACTGACAGACCCAAACTAGGCAACACATCAATTCAATGGATATCCTCAGACACATGGTAACTATCCATCAACATACCATGTACACATGGGAAAAGAATGACTACCTATCCTCCCAAGAAAAATCCTCAGAATAGGTGCCATGGTGAATACAAAGAACCACTCTCTCAAGTAGGTAAGACAGACACATATTTAATATGAGGCAGAATAGCTGAACAGTACAGAACTCAAAAAAACAATTGATTCCTATGAGGGGTCACAGTGATCAGATACTTCACAGAAGGTAAAATGAGAGGAAAGGAGAGGCGCATGCCAAAGAATAACAAAGAATACGGAAAAGTCACTCTATGGCATATGGGACAAACTATACACTGGGGAAGATCAATTATTTTGAGGGGCTTGACTTCTCTCTGGTATGGTTAGAGTTTGTATGGGTTGAGAATAAAGGTACCTGACCTCTGAGAAAACAAAGCTTCTGTATGTACAGAGCTCAATCTTATGACAAAAGTCCACACTGAATCAGAGTGAGTGAGGGTATCCAATTAGGGGGGAGGTACTCGAGGCAACCAAGGAAGCAAGGCAAGAATGAAGTAGCGGAAACACAGAGAGACTTACAAAGCCCTCAGAAGAGCAGAAGTGGAGGATTTCCGTTCTGTATGAACCGAACGATAAGTAAGTGTGCCTGATGATGATGCAGTGCAGGCTTGGGGCTCACTGGAAATTAGAAAAAGTTTATGAAGGAAGCCTAGGGCCAATTGGGGATATTTTGGGGGTAGAATGGGGCCAGAGGTCCCACAAGACAGTTGAGGAGCTATGGCAAATGGGAGAGGACAGAATGATCCATGAACTTAATGAATACAAAGACAATTTTCAATTTAATCTCCTATAAATTCAGGGCAGAATTAAAGCCCTGTTGGAGCAGCCATGTGTTTGGCACAGAATAAGAGACCACTGTTCCCCCTAGCAGTATACTGAGAGAAAGGTTGGCTGGAGTCTGGTTTGGAACAACTGAGGCATAGGTGCAGAACCACTGCAGTAGTTGTGAGGCAGAGTGATAAATTACACATGGATTGATTTTCAGGAAGCCATGATGAATGGTGCCATATCAAGAGAACACCATAGGCTTCAGAAACTTAAAAGTGTATTATTTCCAGGTGATGCTCCACATTTATGCAAACAATGCATTGAAACAGCCTGAGCTTAAAGGGGAGGGGGTAATAATAGCTTGAATCCTAGACAGACAAAAATGTTTGACTTATTTGTGTCCCGTGATCTATCAAATAGTTTAGGATGAAGAGTTGGATCTCAGGAAAACTTAGCATTGAAATTGGAGGATTTACAGTTGAAAGGTAAAATATAAAACTCTCAAGAGTGGTTAATGTACCAAGAAAAGAAATGCAAAGAGGCAAGAAGAGCTGAAGAAAGAAAAGGTAATTAAATAGAGGAGGAGCAAAAAAGAAAAAACTGTGGTAATCATTTAGGAGAACTTGAGAAGAGTTTCAAAAGTGAGTGATCAAAAGTATCAAATACTCTTAAAGAACTCATAGAAGAATAAGAATGAAAGCAGTGAACACATCTAGTGATTAGGACATGACTGATAATTTTGAAAGGGGAAGCTTGAACTGATTAAGATGGGAGTGATATTCAAATTACAAAAGGTAAAGAAATGACAAATAAGATAGAAAAGAATACTTTTTACAAATGTTGACAGTGAAAGGAAGACAACAAAATACACAAATTAAAGGCAACTCTCCCTCATACTAAAAAAAAAACCCTGAAAATATTTGTAGGCAGAAGGAATGTGGTACAGAGAAAAAGATGAAATGAGGGTGCATAAGATTATGGAGGAAATGGAGGAGATGAGGGGCAAAACTAACTTTGAAAAAGTGGACATGTCTTTTTCTGAAATTAATGTCTGGATGAAGGGAAGAAATTTGAGGTACAAAAAGGTTAACCTTGGGAAAAATGGAAAAGACCTCTGAGTAATTAGTGGGCAAGGTTAACAATTGACAGACTAGAATAAAATCCTGAAGGTACTGAAAAGCATCTACACAGATGTTGTAGACAAAAACAAATAAGTATTCTTTTTTTTTTTAATGTTTATTTGTTTGGCTGCACCAGGTCTTTAGTTGCAGCATGTGGGATTTAATTCCCTTACCAAGGATTGAACCCAGGCCCCGTGCATTGAGACCTTGGAGTCTTTGCCACTGAACCACCAGGGAAGTCCCACAAATAAGTATCCTTAAGACAAGACAGGACCACATTAAAATTAAAGGTCATAGATTCAAAGCTAACTAAATCAAGCACAGTCTAGAATTGAGCAAAGAGAAAGATCAAAAAGGGTAAGAGAGTCAAGGATAGCAAGGTAAGCATGGCTGAAGATGTGAAGGATTCTAGAACAAAAAACAAAGCAAGATTCACAACAGGTGACTTTGAGGCTGAAGTTAACTATAAGATTGGATTTGGTGATACTGGACTGAAAAGAGGAGCCAAGACTAAAAGTCTTCAAGTAATGAGATTTCAAAATGAATGTATATTGTATATGATAAAGTAACATTGGATGGTGGCTTTTTTTAATGCCTTAGAGGTGGATGTGAAGTGCTGGCACTGAAAGTCAAGGTACGATGAAGTCGGGCTGGGGAATCATCAAGGGGAAAAAACACTGAGAGTTAAGTGCTGAAGGCATTAAAAATTGTTGGCAAATCCTTGAAAGTGGTAGCTAACTATGACCATAAAGTAACACAGAGGCAGAATAAAGGTACTTGACCTTTATTATTATATAAGCTAATTATATATTATATAAGAAACCACTTTTATTGGTTATATCTTATTTCTGACTGAAAATAAATGGACCTACCTCCATTTGAATAATCAACTTAGCATATTTATATGTGAACAATTTTTGTTTATTTAGAAAAATCCATATTGCAGGAATAAAGTACTAGTAAGACTCAAAATGAAAGTACTGTGGGCTTTGAAGTGTTTCTCTAGCATAGAGTACAGGGTAGGTGCTCAAATGATGTAAAATAATTGATATATGAAAAAGAATTCCAACAGTAACGTCATGACTGGACTATTCCTGCAGTCTCATTTCACATTTCATCAAATGAATGCAAAGATGGAGGCCTTGAAAAACAAATGGACAGACAGATGTGTTAGAGGGAGAATGAGCGATAAAGAACACAAAAGAGTGAGCATGTGAGCACTGATGATGTTCCCAGCATTTCTGACAAAGTTGAAGTCTCTAAAAGAGATTGCTTTGAAGTGAGGAACACTGCATAGTTACATGCACTTATTTGATAAGATATTTTGGAACATTTGAAATTTTATGGACCACTTTTTGAAAGACTTAGAAAAATAACTTCCCTACTAAACCTATTCTAATTTCATTAGCCTAACTGTTCCTAAAAATTTGTCCCACTAATTTCATGAGTTGTTATGCTGGAAAACAGTATTGGGTAATATCCTAGAAGCTCCCTGTTGCTAGATCTTTTTAGATCCTTGATGTGACAAAGTGGCTTTGTTTTCAAAAACCAAGTTATCTTGAATGGTAGTTATGACTGGCCGTGTACATGTTTAACTCACCTCAGCATATGGTTTACAAAGGCTTTGTTACAGTTAGTGCTGTATTTGCAAAAATTGCAGTGCATAAATAATGAAAAGTGGCTTGCAAAATCTTTTATTTTGGAATGACATTCAATGCACTTGTATACTCCCCGACGAAACCTTATGGAGACAGAAAAAAATGATAAAAACATATCGTAAAACCAAAAAATAAGGTAAAGACTTATTCATGTTTTATTAATTGGAGCCAAGACGTTTAAATTAAATCTTTAAATAGAGACTTTGAATTTGAAAATTTGCTTTGAAACAATAAGCTAGAGTAAGTAAAAACTCTAATATCAGCTAATGTTTCCTTGGAATAAAAAGGATCACATAAACCAATTCAACTATCACAAGATATAAGCACAAATTATAAGATTAGTGTAGAAGATGGCAATTATAAAATAAGTACAGTAATTCAAAGTTCTGTTCAGCAGTAGTAAAAAGTATCTTTTTATGATTTTCTTGGCCTTTATGCCAGATGAGTGATTATCATGTAAATGGGCATTATCTGGTAAGCGATATTAAAATAACCTTGAATATTTAATATTGAAATATGAATGTGTATCAGGAATAAAAGATACTACCTTAAGTTCCTCAAAGCTACGCTCAGTTTACTCTTCCTGTTGCGTTTTTTCTTTGGCTTGTAAGAGGTTTTTGCTCTGCATTTAGCTGCACCTCTACCTTGCTTACTTGTACTAGGTTCACTTCCAGTGGATGCAGCTGCACGAAACTTTTTTGTCTTATGTTCACTTGCATTAAATTTTGAAGAACTTCCAGTAATTGTACTTTTAGACCTTGAAGGTGAGATCTGAAGAGAAGTGCTTGCAGAACTACTGGAAGGTAGAATGCTCTTGGAAGTTGATGGTCTTGAATCAAGAGATCCAATTGAAGCTCGGATAGTGACCTATAAAAATAAAGGTAATATATACTTTTAGAAAATTAATCATCACATTAATATTAAAAAATCACACGTTATGCAAAGCATAATTGGTTTTTGACAAAGGTGCCAAAATAATTCAAGGGGGAAAACAATAGTCTTACCAACAAATGGTGTTAGGACAGCTGGATATCTATCTGCAAAAGAATGAATTTGGACCCTACCTCACACTAAATACAAAAATTAATTCAAAATGTATCAAAGACCAGATTTTAAGAGCTAAAACTGTAAAACTCTTAGAAGAAAACATAGGAGTAAATCTTCATGACCTTGCGTTAGGCAATGATTTCTTAGGTATGATACTGAAAGCACAAGAAACAAAAGAAAGAACAGATAAATGGACTTCATAAAAATGAAAACTTTTGTACTTCAAAGGACATTGCTAAGAAAGGGAAAAGATGACCACAGAATGAGATAAAATATTTGCAAATCATATCTCTAATAAGGGACATGTATACAGCATAACTTACAACTCAATAAGACAACCCAATTAACAAATGGGCAAATGATCTGAATAGGCATTTCTTCAAAGAAGATATACATATGAAATAAGCATGCGAGAAGATGCTCAACACATCATTAGTCAGTAAGGAAATGGAAATCAAAACTCCAGTAATACATCACTTTAGACCAACTAAACGGCTATAATGAAAAAGACAGGTAGCAACATGTTCTGACAGGATGTGGAGAAATTTCAGCCTTCATATACTGCTGGTGGGAATATATAATGGTACAGTAGCTTTGGAAAACAGTTTGGCAGTTCTTTAAAATGTTAAACATTAAGAATTATTATATAACCCTTAGGTGTTCCACTCGTAGCAATTCCACTCAAGTGAAATGTTCATACAAAAATCTGCACATGAAATTTCCTGACAGCTTTATTCATTATAGCCAAAAAATAGAGACAACCCAAATGCTCACCAATTGATGAGTGAATAAATAAAATATGGTATATTCATACAATGGAATAATATTCAGCCATAAAGGTACTGATACATAAGTACTAATACAGCCTTAAAAGAGAATGAAGCACTGATACAAGCTACCAGATGAACCTCATGGATGAACCTCAGAAACATTATACTAAGTGAAAGAAATCAGCCATAAAGGACCACATATTGTAGATATTATATGATTCCATTTATATGAAATGTCCAGAATGGGAAAATTCATAGGGACAGAAATCAGGTTAAAGTTTGTCTGTTGTTGTGGAGGGGAAATTGGGAGTGACTGCTAATGGATATGGGATGACAAAATGTTCTCAGATAGATTGTAGGGATGTTTTCACAACTCTGTGAATACGCTAAAAACCAATGAATTGTATACTTTAAATGGGTAAGTTGTATGCATGGTATATGAACTACATGTTAATAAAGCTGTTACCAGAAAAAAAAATCACCGCCATACAAAAAGTTAAATATCTAAGTATAAACTACAATCAAAGAAGTCTCCAATTTATTCTAAATTGTTATTGTTGTTCAGTCACTGAATCATGTCCGACTCTTTGCAACCCCATGGACTGCAGCATGCCAAGCTTCCCTGTCCTTCACTTATCTCCTGGAGTTTGCCCAAACTCATGTCCAGTGATTTGACGATGCCATTCAACCATCTCCTCCTCTGTAGCCCCCTTCTCCTGCCCTCAATCTTTCCCACCATCAGAGTCTTTTTCCAATGAGTCAGCTCTTATTTTATAGTCACACCAATTAAATGAAATTCACCTCAGTATTTATTTACTGTTGTAATACTGGTTTTGTATTGATGGCATTTATATGTTAACAGAAATATTAATAGGTCAAAAGAGCTCATCCTATGGCTATTTTATGTTCTGATATAACTCAATAGCTATATTTGCAAATATAGAGGTCAAAATTTAAATCTCAAATCCTGAGATAACTCTGGAAAGGCCTGCATTACTCCTTGGTAACTATAAAACAGAGCTCCAGAATCCTATGTCACACTGGAAACATACAATATTGTACATCAATTATACTTCGATTAAAAAAAAGAACCTACACCCCTCTAAAAAAAAAATGAACAGATCTCCAGTAAATGTGACCTGCTCTCTCTGGGAGTTCATCGAGCAGGATTTATGGTTCCAAAGGTTACTGTGGCGGTTACAGCAATTCATCATACAGCATGGAGAGTTTAATTAATACTCAGAATTTTCTTGGAGCTAATAAAAAAATTAACATTTAATATTCAGAAAAATAATTGTTTGGTTATACCCATTTGGTTAATAGTGAAAAACAATCACCTATTAACATTTTAATAACTTGATTATACTACTGCTATGTACTTAAGGAACAGAAAATGAGGAAGGTCTATGAAATACTTGTGGCTTAGTATCATACAAAAAGTGCTGAAATAGGAGTCAAAAAACCTGAGGTTAACTTTCAATACTACCTCTTCTTAACCATGTGACCTTGAGTAAGTAACTTATCCACTCTAAGCTTCCTCATCTGTAATATGGGAATAATACCTGCCTTCTCTACTTCATTGGTTTGTTACAGGGATTAAATAATAGAATGAATGAAAAAGCACACTGAAAACTTAATTCTGAAGTGCTAACAAGTGGGGCACCAAAGAATTGATCCTTTTGAACTGTGGTGTTGGAAAAGACTCTTGAGAGTCCCTTGGACAGCAAGGAGATCCAACCAGTCAATCCTAAAGGAAATTAGTCCTAAACATTCATTGGACGGACTGATGCTGAAGCTGAAGCTCCAATACTTCGGTCACCTGATGTGAAGAACTGACTCATTGGAAAAGACCCTGATGCTGGGAAAGACTGAGGGTGAGAGGAGAAGGGGATGACAGAGGATGAGATGATTGGATGGCATCACCGACTCGATGGACATGAGTTTGACCAAGCTCCGGGAGTTGGTGATGGACAGGGAGGCCTGGTGTGCTGTAGTCCATGGGGTCGCAAAGATTAGTACACTACTGAGCGATCAAACTGAACTGAACAAGACACTTAGTATTATTTTTAATAATATTGTACTATACTAATTATTACTATTACTATTAATAAGGGAAGATATGAGAGAGGATTGCACTGCTTATACTAATATTAGAATTCTGTATGTCTTCTTCCATCATGGAATGAATGGCCTATAGGGAAAGATACTGAATAGCTTCTCTCCCTCTAGAGCTTCAGAGCACTGCTTTCCATTATTTTAATGAACTCAAATAGCAGACATACTCACATTCAAAGGTTAGTACTCAAAATATGTAAGTGTTTGGGAATTATTTCACTTTGGATTATGTATCTCTCCACTGGAGCAAATAGTCAAAAGCTGACTTTATATAAAGAAGTGAGAGAAAACAGATGTACATAAGGCAAATAGGGAAAATGAAATCTGTAGTCAGATGTATGTTTGCTCACTTAACACAGCAATGTTAATCAGGAGAACTTGCTTCTCTAAGAGTAGTTTCAGTAATACTAACTTCAACAAACCATGGCATTCAAGGCATTATAACAGATGTTGGAGACACAAAGATATATTAAACATGATTCCTCACCAGCTGAAGCAGACATATAAGCTGCCAACTGGAAAAGCTCAAAAACAGACTATAGGATATTGAAACAACACACTGACTCAGTCTACAGTTAATCTAGTTGCACTCATTACAAACGAATATGCTCCAATATAGCACATTTCAATCAACTCAAAAACAATGGGTAGAAAATTGTCTTTCTACGCATAAGAATGATAAAACCTAAAAAAAATTTTGATGATAACTAGAAATCAATTTTTAAAATTATAAGGCATTTATTTCTATTGTCATATAATGTTAGAATACAACCTATTTAAAATTCACTTTTGGGGATGCAGACATAGAGAACAGACTTGTGGACACGGGAGAAAAGAGAGGGTGGGACACATGGAGAGGGCAGCATCTATGGCTGATTCATGTTGATGTATAGCAGAAACCAACACCATTGTGTAGGAATTATAAAGCAATTATCCTCAATTAAAAATAAATAAGCCAAAAATAAAAACTATAAAAAAAGAAAAATACCAGGGGGAAAAAAGCACAACTCACTTTTGTACCAGGAGGCAATCCTTCTAGCTCTTTAGGCTTTAGAAATGTCCGATGTTCAATCTTGTGATCCAGTTTCTCCTTGTAGGTCAAAAATTGTAGTCTGCACTGTGTACAACGATGAATTCCTTTTCTCTGTTTATAGAAAATATTAGAAATAATATTAGAAAGAATAATTTCTACCACCACAAATCCCAGGATCAGAAATTGCTCTTAATTCTAACAGCTTAAGAATTTAAAAGTCAGAATTTTACCACATCGTATCATAAATACCAAAACATTTCATTTTTAAAAAGTACTTCTTACATTAGTATTTGGGTTTCAAAGTATTTGTTATAATACAGGTAATCAATATGAAAATTATATCAATTAATTACAATAGGACAAGTCCTATGCTATTTGTAGTATGAGTTTATTTAAATATAAATGTGAAGAATAAACTATTCAAACATGATACTGTGAAAATGAGCTAGCTATATTACAATTTATTTTTTGAAAGATCAATAATTTGTTATTTCCATTTGTTTTCCAAGTTGGTAAAATAAATTGAACTTTCTAAAATTAAGCAAATTTAACCAGATAACTCCCCAAAGAGTCATATTATAGAAATGGTTGTATAAAGCAATGTTTGTCCAACAGAACTTTAAACAGTGATGATTTTTATAGCTGCACTGTCTGAAGTGGTATCCACTGCCACATGTGGTTATTGAGCACTTGAAATGTGGCAAGTGCAACAGAGAATGGAGTTTTAAATTTTATTTAATTTTAATTTTAAACTAATTTAAATTTACATAGACACATGTGGCTAGTGGCTATGATATTGGACAGCATGGCTGATCTGAATCTACTATTTGAGAACTCCTTGTCCATGTTCCTTCTCAAAGCTGGTTCTTTTATTATTTTTACCAATAGCAAATAGGACCCAAGAGAGATGTAAGGCACTTGCTCATAGCTACTTAGTGGTTTTTCTACTACATATTAGCAACTGCAATTTTTATGTACATGTACTCATCCATTAAAAGATGCAGTTTATATTTATTTGTAAATTTGAAACAACATACAAATATCAAAGAATGTTTTCTCTAGAAGTGTGTTTCCACAGGCTCATCATTTCCACTTAAAACACAAGTAACCATTTAGGAAAATCCAATGAGATCACATATATGAAAATATCTAGACATTACTGGTGCATAACAGGCACTGGAGAAATACAAATTCTTTACTAAGTTCAAAGCACTATATAACTATAATGCATTTGTATTACTATTTTGGTTTCATCTTATTTAGAAGTAATATTAATTGCATTATATCATAGGTACAGCCAACATAAATAAATTCACCTGTATGTGCTCAAGAGAGGGGAAAGGAAAAAAAACTCAGTCAAGAAGCGGATGGCAAGACAGCATAACAGAAAATTGCTCAGATAGAGCTGCCAGAAATCTCTTCTCTGTTTGTACTTATATCTTATCTAATTTCATGATTTCAAATAGCATTCATCCACATCCAACTGCCTACTCAACATCACTATTTGATATCTAGCATGCATTTCATTCACATGGACAAAATTAAACTCCAGATTTTCCCCCATCCACCCTGCAAAAAATCTGTTCCTTCCCTAGTGTCTCCAATATCTCAATATATGAGAACGTCACTCTTGCAGCTGCTCAGGATGAAAGAAATTGGTCACTCAACTCTTTCTCTCACGCCCCACACCCACTCCATTGATAAAACCATCATCTTTCCACTTTTCGTCACCTCCTACCACTGCCACCAGATCAGTCCAAGTCACTCACTTGGACTCTCATGGTAGTCTCCTACCTTTTCCTGGTTTCTACTCTTTTCTCCCAACAATCTCTTCTCTCCATGGCTGCCAGAATGATCTCTCACGTGCTTAACACTACAGTGGCTTTCCATAACACTCCCAAATCCTGACTGTGGCTTCCAAGGACCTACAATATCTTCCCCACATTCTCTCACTACAACCTCATTTCCTACTAGTCTTCCTCTCACTTATTTACCATGTGCCAGACACACTGGCCTCCTTGTTGCTTCTTGAACATCTAGACATATGCTCACCTCACTGCCCACTGGCTCCTCTGCCTGCAACATTCACTTCCAGATGCCCACATGGCTTACTCCCTTATTTCCTCTGGAGAGACTTCTTTGATCATCCTATATATATATATATATATATATATATACATATATATATTTAAATATATATATGTATATATATATATTTAAAAAAAAAACTGCTCTTTCACCTCTTAAGCCCTGGTATTCCCTTGCCTCCTGTATTTCTTCCCTATGGTACTTATCATGTGCTTGAATACACATACATTCAGACATAATATGCATTCTCATTCTGTTTCTCTTTCCCCCTCCATAATGCCAATTTCAGAAGGCACAAATTGTTTTGCTCACTTCTGTAAAACAGTCTCTGGCATATATTAGGCACTAAATAAATATCTGTTAAATAAACAGTGAGGCAGGCAGCAAGAGAATGACAGTACATACAAGAAGCAGGCACAATTAACTAGTTCAAAGTATCTGACATTCCATTTATTGAGCATTTGCCCAGAGCCCTGAGATGAGGACATTAATTGAAGATTCCCTTAGTTGAATTCAAGTCTTTCATATCTCTTATTACATGTATGCTTGTGATGTGCTAAGAATAATACAGTACATTTTAAAAATAACATGATGTTCAACCAAAAAATGGTAACCTATCCCAAGGAGAGAGAAAAAACTGTATTTAACTTTTTGACAAAGATATCATATTGTCTGGGTGACTGGAGGGTCTTCAAGGCTAATTCTGACTATCTGTAATACCCGCCTTTAGATCTAATGCCAGTAAAGTGACTCTGAAGTAAAAGTTTGGGCCATAGGTCAATTTTTGGCTTTGCCAATTATTAGAGAATGTGATATTGGGCAAATTAACTTAACTCTCTATAAAGCTTTGTTTCCTTGTATGTGAAATGGAAATGATTACATACCTGCTTCATAAAGTGGTTGTGAGGATTAAAAAAGATAATCCAAGTAAAAGCACTAGTGACTGTCACACAGCAAGTGATAAATATATGTTAATTGCTTGTTATTACTATAAAGATCTAATGAGGCTACTTAACACAAGTGAAATCCTTCATTATTTCTTAAAAGTTGTACAAACTATTGCTGGTTCTAAAATCACTCAATTCATAATAACATATTATTTTAAGGAAAAGGTTAAAACCAAAGTCTTAAAAAAGAACAAAATGACCCATATTTATATAAAGAACTTAACAATTCTTATTGTCTAAAATTGCCCTAATAGCATCTTAATTACACAAGCTTATAAACGTGCTCAGCTATAATTTTCAAGTCTTTCATGAACAATTATACAAACTGCAAATACTTTGAAGGATGTCTGATGATCCTTCTTATTAATAGATTCTTTCCTCTACTGACTGTGGACCGCCTACCTCGTAGGTATGCCAAACTTATAAAACAAATGGGCACCCATTGTGTATCAGTACTCCCTGGTTTGATGACTCAGTAGAAGGACTTATAGGGCTTAAAAGTTGTTATACTCACAGCTATGATTTGCTACAGTAACAGGCTACAGAACAGGATTAATATAGGAAAAAAGTGCATGAGGTGAAATCTGGTGGATACTGATACCAGTTTCCAAGTGCCCTCTCCCAATGGAGTTGCACAGGACACACTCATCAATCCCCCAGCAACCAACTGTAGCAACAAGTGTGAAGTTTTGGGGGTTTTGTTTTGTTTTCTAAGGAAGATATTTTGAGTCTAAAAGTCCGGGTTTTTTAATGAGCTTCAGTCACCTAATCTTCAGACTCCCAGAAGAAAAGCAGGAAGTCACCACAATCATAGTATTGCACAAATGAGCTAGAAAAGCTGGTACAACATGGCTCAAGGTTTCAGGCATGTAAAACACTTAATCAGTTAAATAACAAAGGCTCAGTTTCCAGGAGTTAGCCAAGGGCCAGTTATACAAGCAGGCCCTTCTGAAAATGTGCATGATTTGAGCAACTAAGACTTGCTGAGTTAACACTTTCCTATATATGTGGCAAGTTAAGACACACAACTCACAGCACGAAGACTGATTACAGATTGGGTTAAACCACTTGGGAGACACAGTCCACAAAGCAGGCCCATCCATCTCTTTACCTTTCTAAACATCTATTACTCTTTCCACATCCACACCTCACTCTGGAGCTTAGTAAAGCACAAGAAAGAGAGTTATGTTAAAAGTTTCACAATAAAATAAAGCTACTGCTTTATATCTCTTTGTCGTTGAGTCTCAAGTTGTTTTTGAGTCCTTGAGACCCCATAGACTGCAGCACCCCAAGCTTTTGTGACCTTCATTATCTCCCAGAATAAGCTCAAACTCATGTTCGTTGAGTCTTTCTTTCAAAATCAAAGGTCAAAAGATAAAACAGAAAGCACCAAGATCAGTGTTTCACAAGCTCTATTCCTCAAGAGATGTTAAAATGTATCATGCAAATAAAGGATTTAATGGTTAAATAAGTTTTGGAAACAATATATACCATTTCTTTGCTTGGAAATTTATGATCTTTTAATTATTTTTTAGCACATGAAAAGCTCTGAAAAATTCTATTAAAAATAAAAAGCTATTTTGTAAGTTCAGCCATTTACTGAATTTCTTTTTCCAGGAACAATTTTAGAGTAGACCATCTATCTACTTGATATCTGATGGAACACTGCTGGGGAAACTTGAATAGAAAGATTTTGCTATAGGTTTGTAACAGTGAGGTGACATACCAGGACCAAAAAAAAAAAAAACCAAAAACCAAAAAACCAAGCGAGTTGACACAACAAAGGTGATCCTGAAGGTATTTGGATACTCTATTTTTATGATTTTTTTTCCAATTAACACCTACAAGTTGATTTCATGATCATCTAATGACTGGAACTGAAAGCAACATTAGCACAAGTGCTGAAAAAAAAATGGCCATGATAATGCATTTGATAATAAGAAAATGTGATGAGCTGATCAGTCAGTGAGAAGAAAAAATTGATTATGTAATCAGATTCAGTAAATTCAATGACTTCTGATTTTGGCAAATGTGTGACTGCTCTTTCAAACACTTAATAGGCTCACTGTTTTATCAAAGTTTTCAGTCCACATAAAGGATGGTCTAATTGCGTCAGGTAAAGAACCAGCAAGCATAAAATGAAAATTTAAGGGAAAGGAACAAGCACTAGTATCAATATCCCAGAAATTACAGAACAGAAGGGTCCAAAGTCATCCAAGAAACAAGTTACAACCTAAACACAGTTCTTTGTCATAGTTCACAACTACAAATGTGTCACTGCTGTTTCCTTCGTCACTGGCTGCTACAAGAGACCATCCTGGATCACTGATGACAACCACCTGTCTTATAATAAAAAATGGGTTAGAAAGTGGAAATAAAGTTTGAAAAAAGGAACGCAAAAGATTATGAATCCTCAATCTTATCTTCCTCAGTTAAAAATTTATCCTCTTTCTTGATCTTGATTGTGCTGTGCTTAGTCAGTTGCTCAGTCATGTCTGACTCTCTGCAACCCCATGGACTATAGCCTGCCAGGCTCCTCTGTCCATGGGGTTCTCCAGGCAAGAACACTGGAGTGGGTTGCCATGCCCTCCTTCAGGGGATCTTCCCAACCCAGGGATGGAACCCAGGTCTCCCGCATTGCAGGTGGTGTCTTTACCGTCTGAGCAACCAGGAAAGTCCATGGTCTTGATTAACTACCTTTAAAATCATTCCTATTCTCACCATTCTTAAACCCTTGAAATATCCAACTAAATATTCCATTCATCTTTCCTCTTTTCCTCCACTTTAGGCTGCTTAATTCTACTTACCTTTTAGAAATTTCACTATTACTGAGCCTCATCACCACCAGGAAGCAGACAAGGAAAAGCAGTGAAAGCTTCCCAAGTATTTCAGCATAAATTGTAAATTAATTGTGTTATTTGGAACAACTTTGCTTTCCTTCTGTTTCCCTGGTGGCTCAGATGGTAAAGAATCTTCCTGCAATTCAGGAGACCTGAGTTTGATCCCTGGGTCAGGAAGATTCCCTGGTGAAGGGAATGGCTACCCACTCCAGTATTCTTGCCTGGAGAATCCCATGGACAGAGGAGCCTCCTGGGCTATAGCCCATGGGGTCGCAAAGAGTTGGACACCTGAGCGACTAACACCTTCACTTGCTTTCCTTCTAGAACGAAACTAACCAATGTTCTAAGTTTTAGATATATAACCTTTTCACTAAGGCAAAATGAACAAATAAGAACTGCTGCATCTTACCTGATGCTTCATGTAATGATTCATGTAGGGAGTTGCCATCCTACTAACTTTGAGGCAAAATGGACACAGCAGGTTCTTAGTATTTTCATGGGATGCTCTAAAATGAGCTTCTACATCAGAAAATAATGATGATCTATACTGGCAAACCTAGAAGTATAAAGAAGAGTTAATTAAACTTGAAAAATTATAAATGATATGCAATTATATAAAAGTAGGAACAATATCTCATTTGTTTAGAGTAATATTATGTACTACAAATTCAGCTCTGCTGCCTATATAACCACGGATCCTGATACTACAAGTAATACACATGATCTCTGAAACAGAAAAACTGTCTTGCAAAGTTTAGGGATATATTTCTAAACATCCACAGCTTCCCTTCTTTTTTTCAAATCTACTATCCCCCAGCTTGACTTGAATTTTCAAGCTCTGACACCCCTTGATCTATAAAGTTCTTCCTGTTACATGAAATGGAGCATTCTCTTATTTGGATTTTAAATAGCATACAGGTTATAACACAGGCAATTTCTCTTTATCTTGCTATCTTATTGGGAACCACTTCAAATTTTGGAAAAATACCGCCCTAAAGGCCTTGAGTTCCTCATAACTAACAATAATTCCTATTTCTCTAGCATGTCTATGGTCTTCCCTACAGGGTAAGAAAGCCTGTATGTTTGTCTTTCTCCAGCAGGGCTTTTTGTCTGCCTAGTACAGGGGTCAGCAAACTATGGCCCAAAGATCAAATCCAACCCACCACCACACATACATGGGTTACACCAAGAGTTTCAAATACTAAAGGGGTTCTTCATTTTGGTAACTCATTTTTATTTAAATGGTTTTAAAAAATCAAAAAAGCAGTACTATTTCCTGAAAACTAAACAAATACCTAGATACAAAATAAAATGTCTGTGTACCTGGCAAATATATGGCATTTCACCAGGTTTATGAGTGTCCTTCATATGTTGCAGAAGAATATGTTCCGTTTCAAACGATAATTCACAGATTTTACAAATAGCTGAAAGTGGAAAAACACACATGACACCATTTTAAGGATGTATATAAATTAAAGATTCAATCTGTATATCCATAGCAACAACAACAACAAGTAATAATAGTAGTGTTGATGGTAGTTCCAACAATTCACAGTTGTTAACTTTGTGATGTTGTTCTAAGGACTTATTATTAGTTTGCTTTATTCTCATACCATCACTGAGAGCAGTACTGTTAACCTTATCCCCTTGTGTCAGATAAGGGACCTGAGGCCCAGAAAGATTAAGTAACTTGCCTGCCATCTCACAGTCGTTTTAAGAGGCAGAGCTGAGATTTGAATTCAAGCTGTCTAACTCCAGACTCTGTGATTTTAACTATCGCAATAGGCAGTTACTTTTCTTATTAAAGTATAAATGAAAACCACCTATTTCGTATTTGCAAACTAGGGGATCTGAGTTTTCTAATTTGCCACCTATGTACAATGCATGAGTTATGCCAAGGATATTTAAATGTACAAGCAGGACTTCAACTTTAGTAAGTAATTGTATTGAAAAGTTTATACAAGTTAAAATATGCTTTCAAGCTTTCCCCAAATTACAAAATCTATTTCTTATTCTTATTTTTCCAACAGAATTCTTAAGGATGCCTGATAGATTAGCTAATCAAAATTATTCATGTTCAGGAGTTTAATAAAACTGTGACTTACTAGAAAACTCAAGGGGAGTATGTGTACTCTCAATGTGACACTGCAGTTGGAATGGCGTCGGGTACTGACGGTAGCAGTGCTGGCAGGTGGTGTGGTTTTCCCAACTCTCACTGTTCTGCTTCTCAAGTTCCAAATGATGCTTCATGTGGTTCATAAACCTACATATGATAGTCAACAGGTGCAAATATTCAAATGTATAACCAAAGACAAATCTCACAAATAAGTATCTGAACTTACATGTTAAAAATGCAAGTGCATTAATCCAAGAAACACCTCCAAAGCCATCAATCCTCTCAATCTTTATTTCACACTTGCAATTCAAATTATTTGCTCTTTTACAATTTATAATTCCAAAGGCTTTTACAATGTCACTTTTTCTTAACTTGTTTTTTGATATAATGCTTTAGTAGTTCAATTAAGAGAGATCACATAAGATTTAGCTCTTCCTTGAAGCTGGAACTCAAGCAATTTGTTTCCTCTAGAGTTGCTGGATATTTTCTACGCTTTATAACATCTAACTCCAATCTCTGTTAATTTGTAAGGGACCTTGGTTTTTGATCTCCCCCAGCTCCATTTCACTGACTTGCGAGAGGCTCTCCTGGACTGCAGTCCCTTCGGCTTGGCCACGGTGGGTTTGCTTCAAGAGCCTGACAACAGTGCTTTCACAGCCATCTGGTCGCTTCTACTGGCAAACTGCAGGGACTCACTCATATTCACCACAAGTTAGTAATAGCTTGCACTTATTTCTGGTGGGCCATACCGTAAGTTGGGGACGGACAGAGCTCTCAGGTGGCACCCTGATTATCCTTCCAGCCTCATAATAAGACCTTCCTTTGGAAGATGTCAGAAGGCTCTGTGGACTCATTTCAAGTCCTCTTGAAAAGTGTGCACTTCAAATAATCACTTTCATTAAGTGCATCAGTAAACAGTTTGCATCTTTTGTTTTAAAATAATCCATTAATATAGTTAATACCACTAATTAGCTTCTTCACCATTATTTCACATTAAAATTTTTTGTAAGGAAAAATAGGCTTCTTTTCTGTATGTGAAATACTATCTACATTTTAAAATAAATACCTAAAGGAAGGGAACTTTACCAACAAAAGCAGCTACCACCAAAAGAATCATGAGAGAAATCTCTTGATGGCCTCGGCGATATACAATAGCTTTCAGGTGCTTAGAAGACAAATTATTAGTATTTTTATTTGTGTCTTGATTTCTAAATGCATGTAACAGCAATTTTAACACCTATAATTACAAGAATCTTTTTATTTAATGACACGCTTACTGTTCGCACAAATGGTTCTTTCTAACTCGCAGATTGTTCCCTCTGTAGCACTTACTGTCCATTTTTCAGTTCTACATTCTGCTCCGTCAGATTCCCTAAAAGGTTTCTTATGAGAAGTGACTATTACCTTCAATGGCACGTAGTACAATATAAACAGGCTTATCTATTTCAAAGGGCTTACTGAGATGTTTTATTGAATTTCAAAGTAAAGTTATTTAATCAAAATTACAATCTTAGTCTGGGTCAAATATTAACAGCTAGTCACCGAGTCCCCAAAGGAAATAATCATGAAATGAAGTAATAATGTCTGTAACCTAGACAATAATCATTATGGAGGTTTTAACATTTATCTCTTCACATCTGCAAAACATCACTTCTATTTAGAGTTGCTCATGGTTTGCTTTGAAGTATCATTTATTCCTTCTTTCATTTTAACATCATCTCTATTTAAATCTTTTTAAAAATCCTAGTCTTGCCTAAGAATTTACATTTAAAGGTCATTAACCATTAACTTTTCAGCTCATAACTTCAGTAAAATTTTTTGTATAAATAATGTTGGGAAGTCTGACGGTCCAGTGGTTAAGACTCCTCACTTTCACTACAGGGGGCACAGGTTCAATACTTGATCACAGAACTAAGATCTTGAATGTATCACGGCACACCCAGGAAAAAAAAAATCTGTTAACCAACTAGCTATTCCTTAGTTATTACCCTGCCCTCATCAGCAGCTCACACTTCTTAAACCAGCAGATGGGGATGTGAAAAAAAGAAAACCCCTCATGAGTCTATTCTCAGAATAAAATAGCTCTAACTGGTTTTGGTGACACTCGTAGGAAAAAATATCCTACAATTTTTTGACAGGGCTCAGAGGAGAAATCTTGAGCTATTAACATCTACCATCCTTTAAAACCATCAATGTGCCGTCCTAGTTTTTAATCATTAAGGTAAAATATTATTTAATACATATAGCATCTTTGGTTATCCAATGTTTACTGGTTCAGTTTCATTTACTAAAAGTATGTCCAAAATGCCACAACATTCCTAGGTTTTTACAAAATATGCTTAGTTTAAAATTTCTAGATATTCTGATAATCTAGAAATCTGTAGTCAGTCTTTTGAAATGAAAACAAAAAAACAAAGAAAACTTCATGTTCATATTAAATGGACTAATCTCATTAAAGAAAAGCCAAAAAGCTAATGATGGAAGAACTTCTAATATCAGACGCATAATATTTCAGCTTTGCAGGTGGTGCTAGTGGTAAAGAATCCACCTGCCAGAGCAGGAGGTGCAAGAGACACAGGTTCTATCCCTGGGTTGGGAAGATCCCTAGGAGAAGTAAATGGCAATCTGCTCCAGTATTCTTGCCTGGGAAATCCCATGGACAGAAGAGACTGGCAGGCTACAGTTCATGCGGCTGCAAAGAGCCAGACATGACTGAGTATACACATACACACACGTAACAAGAAACTTAACTAGTGAACCACTTTCCTATGCATTTTGCCAAATCTATTAACATTATTTTCTACTGTATTTTACTATGAGTGATAATATGGAAGGAGGTCACAAAGTTCTATCATAACACTGTCTCAGTGTTATATCTCAAACCACAACTTCTCTTCTATTAACCTACTGGGACCCTTAACAACTGATAGCTGGTAGCACTTGATAAAAGGAAGTAAAGAAGTGTGAAAACTCATATGAATAATATATGTCAAAGGTCTCTCAAAACTATAAAGTGCTGTCATAAATGTAGCACTCACAATTGTTTTAGGCTTATATTACAGTGTATTCCAGTGTTTTTATAAGTACTTCATTTTGGACCCAAGAATTCACCAGAAAATAAAATAAATGCTAGGCTTAGAAATTACCTACCTATAGAATACTTAGTGATGCTAGTTATAAATGATGGTTTTCAAGGGTAAATATTTTTAAAAGTTGATATGCATGTGTGTCACAATAGAGGTACATACATACATGTATGCATCTCACCTAAGGGAAGTGCACTGATGTCTGCAATTCACTCTGCAAAGTATAAAAAATCAGATAGGTCTATGGATAAATAAATATGTAGCAATGTACATATCAGTAAAATGTTAATGGTAGAATCGAGGTGATAAATATATAGGTATGTTCACTAAAATTTTTTCAATTTTGCCATCTGAAATTTTTTATAATAAAATATTGGAAAAATGTCAGGATATATAGCCAATTAAAAAATACTAATCAATATCTTGTTACTATCTCACTTAGGATAACAGATATGCAATATGCCATATAACTCAAAGACTGTAAAGCACAAATTTCTAAAATTTAAAGCATACATGTATAACCCTTCAGAATTCCACTGAGTTAAATCTCTACTTTGAAAATGTGTTACATTATAAAATCAAAGCATACATGCTGCCTAGAACTAGTACTTTAAAGAAGATTAAAAAAATCACTTTCTCAAGGCAAATGTACTAAAAACTATAAATATGAATTGTAAAATTAGAATATTAAGTAAGATAGACATGGAGAGGTCAAATTGGATAAAGTGGTTCTTCCTGTGATAGGAAAAGACCAGAAGCAGTTAAAAAATAAAAATATCTCATGGAAATTCCTAGTCCAATGATAAATAGAATTTCCCCTAGCTTAAAATAAATTTTGTCCTGTCTTAAACTATCTGAAAGAAATACAACTAAATGGATCCAAGTGTCAAACTCCTAAACATGTAAGAAAGGATGAGCTTTTCAACATGAAAATCTGTCTTTATTCTCAGTAAAAAGTAAATATTGCTTATCTAAGATTGCACAGAAAAGGAAATACAATATTTATACCTGTGGCACTCAATTTTCAAATCAAAATATAAATATTTACATACCTAATATTATTTTTAAGAACTTTCGAGCAACTGTAGCATTTAAAGGTTGTGTAAGTCTTCTCGTCATCATCAAAAGCTCCTTCATGTCTTCCATAGTAAAAGTCACTCACTAACATAATCAATTTTCCTTTCTCTCCATCAGTCGTATTTCTATTTTCAACGCTTGAAAGCTCTACTTTAATCGTTTCCAAAAATGCATCTACCAGGTCTGGACAACAAATCTGAAAGAGAAAAAAAAAGCCTCATTTATATTTCTTTTAAAAGTGAGATACAGGCTCACTCATGTGGAAATATAGTCTCCCATAGTTTTAATCACAAACAAACAAACAATAAAAGCTACAAGTTAGAGAATGTTTGCCACTTTCCCTAGGTGCAGAAGTATATATAATATGCTATGACTTCTGTATAACAACAAATGAAAAATAAGAACAGTCACATGTGCCTGTATATGCAGAAAGAAAATCAAAGAAGATACAAAACAAGTTAATATTTCCTTTATGAGTTGTACTGGGAACTAGGCAAACAGGACCAGGGGTGATGTTTTTCACTGTATTCCCTCTTGTGCTTTTTGAATCATGTGACCATATTATTCCCAAATTAAATAAAGGTAACAAATTCATTTTCTTTTCTCTCTCCATTTATTATGCAAAACATAAAAACACCAAGTGTCTCCACACAATATTACATAAATAGAAAACCTAAAAGCACTGTAGAAGTTACTTCTTACTTTTAAAACCAAAGCCCAAAGTCCAGTTAACAGAAGTCATACTCAGGGAGTTAGGAACAGTGATAGAGACCAAATACAGTTCTGCCCAAGAATAAAGAGACTGTATTTGGAATTCTAGGATGTTTCTTTTCTTTCTACATTTTTTTTGTAAAATGTTGAATTTGAACAACAACAAAAAAATGCCAATCTTTGAAATAGTAACAACTTTCCCTACATAGCTTCCTTTCTTCTCCATTTTCTTTCCTGCATTATTTTCTACACTGCCATTTTTCTTGCTTCCTTTCCCGCTTCCTGCCATTTATACTGGGCATACAAAAAGAATACAGACTATCTTTTCACAGATGCATAGAATGGTGCAGTATCTACTAAAATATTTTTTAAATATTTTCATTTAGCACTTTGAAAATTACCTAAAACTTAATTTCAAGAGCTTCTTACACCAATATAAAGCTAGAACTAATTTATAACACTACACAAACTGTAATCCGCGAGTTAAAGCTATCATTTCATATGAAATGCTCCACCATAAGGAGTTTATGTCTGAGTGCTCAAAGTTAAAATGCAAGGCTAAGATTTTCACTGAGTAATGTGACATACATATATCACTGTGGACAGAAAATAATGTAAAAAAAAGAATTAAATTACATAGAAGATTAAGCATCAATAAAAAGACTTGCTTTATAAGAAGTCTGAAGAATAGCATGATCTAAATCAATAAAATATTCTGATTAGTATACAATTTCATTAAAAATTAACTATAATATGTAGTGTATATAAACTTAATTTTTTAAATTTAATTATTTGGAAGGATTTTAAAAATCTCTTATAAAGTATCATTATGAATATCAATTTTTACTTAAGTTATATGAAAATACCAGTGAGAAGATATCTTATCTAAATATCTGGACAAATTAGCATTTACTATACATCAATTCTTAATATTTTAATACTAAAATTTTCAGAGATTTGTGAATATTTTTAAAAATCAAATTTCAAAGAAGTTTTACCTTCATGTGATATTTCAAAGGATCCAAAAGATTGAACTGAACATTGCATTTCGGACAAGCTCTTACAAAAAATGTTCCAGTTTTATTGGGAGTTGGTGAGGTTTGTGTACCTAAAATAAAGGAATTTTATGACTCAAATTTTTCTTTTTTAACCTTAAATCCAACCAGTAACAGCAGTTTTAAAATTCATAATAATTTCTGATATTTATGTATAAATAATAGTTTCTTTTTTATGCTCTATATTTACCTTTTGACAACATGACATAGGAAGATGTCGCTGAAGGAGAGTTAATTAAAGATAGTGAAACACAAGGATTTATTTCTGAAACATTTTCGCTGGTCTTTGGCTTTTTTGGATTAACAGTGTTTACTTTAGAAATATCAGAATGCTTTATTTTAGGCAGAGTTTCATCTAGACCTACAATGATTAAAATAGTGCGAAAGATATTTGAGATTGCTTTAGCATAGAATACTGCTTACAAATGCTACTAAAATGGCCTTATACTTAAAATTAAGTAAGAATACTTTGGAAATAAAGTCCCAAGATATCTAATGGAAAACTGAGTTGATTCTTTTCCCACTTAACAATTTGATGGGTAGTTTACACTATATAATTCCTCCGGGCAAAGCAGAATCAACTAATCTCGAATACTTACTCATATGAAAAGGTTTGGAGTTAGTATGATAGCTTTCAAACTATGTTTCCCTGAGCCTAATGGTTCCATTTTAGGGAATACAGTGGGCACAGATAGAGACATTGTCCTCGTATTTTTTTTAATTAGATTTTTACATAAAATTTTTGTTTGAATAGAGATTTCATTGCTAAGTATAGCTTTGAGTTTGAAAACCATAACCTTAGAGGTTAAAGAATTATGCGATTAAGGGTATTTGCAAAAGTGGGGCTATTTAGGCTGTAACCAGATCCAGAAAAAGTCCCTTTTGAAAATAACACATAGTTGGGCTTTCCAGATGGAGCAATAGTAAAGAATTCGCTTGTCAATGCAGGAGACACAGGTTCGATCCTTGGTTGGGGAAGATCTCCTGGGGTAGGAAGTGGCAAGTCACTCCAGTATTCTTGCCTGGAAAATTCCATGGACAGAGGAGTTGGGCGGGCTACAGTCCATGGGGTCACAAAGAGTCCAACATGACAGAGCATACACACACATACTTTGTGATAAAGATTCTAAACCTGCATGTAACTCAATGCTTCCAACTCTACACTAATAAGAAAAACAGAATAGATAATATGCCAGAAAAAGAGTATTGCAACAGTGGGTTCCTCTGTCAAAGCTGCATTTTATTCTTTCAGATAACACAGAAATGCTTCTTTCCCATCTTCAAACATGTGATTACTGACAGTTTTATTGCAGGTACTTAGAACTAATTTCTGTGTAATCACACTAGCATTCTTCTCAGATCCTCAGGTTAACTAACAACCAATGGGGGCTGCTATTTGGACTTGGCAACAGGCTGTTTTATATATCCAACATCCAACAGGCTGTTTTATATATAATAATTTTTACAGCATGCATAAATCGCCAAGTTAAATAAGATCACTCTGAGCTCAAGTTTTAAATTCTGATTCAACTTATCTCTGTTGGATTTGGCTTGTGCTGTTCACTATCTTCAACAGAACTATCTTCAATAAAAATACTATTCTCCTTCTTCAAAATCAAGTTCAAATCCAGCCCTCTCCAAGAACCTATGGTCATCCTAGACAGGGGTCCATTAAGCATGATTCTGAACATATAGTACATATTATCATAATTATCATTCCAAGGCAGGAGACAGATGGGTTCCAGGCTAGGCATTTATAACTGACTCCCTATTCACACTTCCTGGGGTGAGAAGATGAGCTCCAGGCTGGACAATCATTACTAGCCCTTGTTTACAGTTCTTAAAGCAAGAGAGAAATAGGCTCTGGGACCACATATTTATAACTGGACTCCTATCTATACTTTGAAATCTAAACCATGATATAAAAATCAGCAACAGGAAGAGGGTAAATAACCAGACACTGGGCATTTTTATGGCAGGGACAGAGTGGAACCAAACCCTGTTAAAAGATCAGGAGGTCATATATTTCCCATCCTTTGGGCAAGGGAGACATCTCACACGTACAGAAAGGCTCCTTGGGGGTCAAAAAGGAGAAGGGACCACCCCACAGTATGTGATGCTAAGGGCCTCTGGGCCAGAATTCATCTTGGGAAAAAGTTGCTAATGTATGTTGAGGAGGGCCCCAGGGTAGGTCAGGTGTGGAAAAAGAAACCAGAAAATTGACTAAAGGTAAACAAAGACCCAGAAGAACTGACCTATATAAATGATTTAACCTCCTCTTTACTGCACTCCTCCCTAGGGGGACACACTCACACTCTTTCTCTCTGGGTGTGCATCTCTGCCTTGCTTCCATCTCAACTAAACAAACTGTTTATCTATGTGCTGTCTGACTTGTTGCTGTGTTGTCTCTAATAATAAACTTTGTACCTGCATATTTTTGCCTCTGTGATAACTGCATTTTTCACTGGGGGACAAAGATCCAGGGAAAAATAGCTTCTAGCCCTTGCTGGTCTGGTGGCTAGGATTCCTGGCTTTCAATCCAGGCTACCCAGGTTCAATTACTGGGCAAGGAACTCCGATCTCACTTCATGCCACCACTCACTGCTGCCTCACTGAGATCAATTCTAACAATGTTTATTGTCTTTTAAAGCTTTAATGCATTTCTTACTTTTCACTTACCTGAGCCTCAAAATATCCCCAAGATAAGGAGAGGAAGAATCAAAATTATATAGCTAAATGGTTGATTTCAGGTTTGGAGAATGAATGCATTATGTGAGAAAATAAAAATATCTATTTTAATAATATGAGAGAATTGAGGTGTAAAGATATCGGTGAGGTGACTTAATAAAGGCTGCAAAAACAGAGGATCAAGCCTCTTTCTAATCAACTATAACCCATTTACCATCAAGGCAAAATTTCATTCTTGCAGTATGATAACTTAGAGTAGAAGCTTTAAGAATTCAGATTTTTTTTCCTATGATTAAAGACTATGGTGCTTCATAAAATCAAAACTCAGACATCTATTTCATTTCCTTATTTATTTTGGGTCTTGGCTATTTTACTAACTAGATAAGTGATGCCTACATAAGTGAATATCAAACCGAGTCTTGTCAAGGGAAAATATTTTTGGCACACATATTACTATAAATTGTAAACAATGTAAACAGTCACAAAAATTTCTGTGTACCTTTCTCCACTTAGTGATATACATTTAATTTGCTAACATAGAAACAATAATTACTTTGATAACAGGGAATTTTTCAACTAGATAAAACTTGTTCATGGTATACTACTGTATAAATCAAAGAACTGTTCATTCTTCTTTAATTGGAATCAACTATAACCATGTGCTTTTTCTCACACTAATGGTCTTCCAAGTAATTAATTTTTTAAAAAAAATTACAGTATTAGGGTACCAGGGACTTCCCTGACTCACAGAAATTATTAAATTTTTCAGTGCATGGCTGGCTCCAAGTGACAAAGTGCTCAAAGAATATATGTTAGCCAATTTAATAAAAAGAAAGAAAATATTCTATCATTAAATATGATTTTACAGAAAATCACTCAAGAAAGGTATTCAAGAACAATTTAGTGTCCCTTTTGCATGCATATATGCTCATCAGACACTCTGTGACTCTATGGACTGCTGCCCGCCAGGCTCCTTTATCCATGGGATTCTCCAGGCAAGAATACTGGAGTGGGTTGCCATTTCCTCCTCCAGGGGATCTTCCTGACAAAGGAAGAGAACCCGTGGCTCTGAACCTGTGTTCAGAGACCCTGAACCTGTGTCTCTTGTGTCTCCTGCATTGCAGGAGGATTCTTTACCCACTGAGCCACCTGAGAAGCCCTAGATTCCATTTTACAATATGTGAAAAATGTAGCATGAAGATATAGGCTTAAAAATAGAAATTCACTGCATATGTATATTCATCAAGTATCTTTTTTACTATGTTTAGAAAAAGTGCCAAAACCAAACCTTCTATATAAATTGTTGATCCATCTTGGGACAGTGGTATTGTATTCTGGCTCAAGTAGAATGGGCCTGAAGACTCATCTGACTCAACTTGTGATGAATTCTTTGTAAAATCCTGCAATAAGTTATAATTATTCTTTTGACAAAGTTTTATAAAGGTAAATTTAACTGTACATCAATACTGTAAATATACACCTAATGATTCAATTACTAATAAGTTATAAAACAAAGATAATTATTACCTGCTGTCAAAATTAGCATCTACTGAGTAAAAAAGTACAAGAGAACTCTCTGGATTATATTTGCAATTTTTCTGAAAGTTGTTAGTTTTAGATAAACCGTTAAAATGAAAAAAATAATAATATTACTAGCAGAGTAAAGGTTATATATTCGTACAACTTTTCTGCAAGAAAATTCTGGCAGTTATCTACTGAGGGCTTTATAAGAGTTTATATCCTTTGAGCCAATCATTCTAAATATTTCATTTCCAAGCATTTATATATGCTAAGAAAATGAAAATATTTAGTGGAGAATCATTTATAATTGCAAAAATTGAAAACCTGTATGTCCAACAATGGTGGAATGGTTACATTAAACAAACTATCATGCAATATTATGATTTTCAGAAATAGCCAATGACAAAAAGAAATGTTTCCAATATAAAGTTTGGTGGGAAAAAAGGTAGATACCTGTATTTAAAATATAGCCCTGATTAACAGACTCTATATATCATACTAACCATCCATAGGAAACAAAATTCTCTTGTTTCTTCTAAACCTCCCCCCGCCGAACACCAAACCCCAAACATATTATTACCTTTATCGTGGGAATATAAGGATCTTGCTTTCGTGCTTTGTGCTTACAAGTTGAGAGACAATCAGGTATTAAGAATTTTATTTTGCTACTAAGTTTTCTGTTGACAAAGACTGACTGTTAAGAAGTTATGGAGACATATCGAAGTTACACAAACCATTCATTCCTAGAATTTGAGGCATAACACTCAGATTTCTGCATTTCAGCCTTAATATCTATTATATAAAATCAATAATAGCCATATTACTTAATTGTAACCAAGCACAATCTTACTCCAAGGTGTTTTCTCCAAATATTTGGGGAAATATGGAAAATATTCACCAGCAACTCCACAAATAGTTCTTTAACAAAAGTTCTTCCAAAGTTCATACTTTAAGTCCTTTCCTAGGTGATAATTCTGGTCAATTAACCATCATCATTTCAGAGAGCAGATACGTTCTTAAACCAACAAATAATTTGTTAAAATAATTCTCCAGTTGGGATTTTTTAACATCTCATAAAGCAGTTCAGAAAGATACCAAACACATCAGTAAGTACAAAAGGTGATGGACTGGGATTCAGAAGACCTGTCCATTTATTTAACTGTGGAACCTTTGCCAAGTCACTTCTGAGATTCAAGTTATTCTTCTGCAACTGAAATAAAAGTCACCAATTGTTGTCTACTTAAAATATACTTGCCTCTTTCACAGTACAGACGGTCCCAGACCTACAATGGTTCAAACCTACAATTTTCCACATTATGACGCTGTGAAAGTGACAAGCATTCAGCAGAAACCATACTTGGAATTTTGATCTTTTCTCAGGTTAGTGAGATGTGGTTTGATACTGGGCAGTGACAGCAAGCCACAGCTCCCAGTCAGCCACATGATCATGAAGGCAAACAAATAATATACTTAAAACCATTTTGTTTTTCACTTTCAGTACAGTACTCAAAAAATTACATGAGATATTTAATACATTATTATAACAGGCTTTGTGTCAAATGATTTTGCCCAACTGTAGGCAAATGGAAGTGTTCTGAGCACATTTAACATAGGCTAGGCTTGGTAGGATAAGTGTATTAAATGCATTTTCAACTTGTGATGGGTTTATTAGGATGTAATCCCATCATAAGTCAAGGAAGATCTGTACTACTAGTATTCTATTAAGCAGTTGTCATAGCAGTACTAATGAAGACCTAAAATGATCCCCATATTTATATAAATATTTACATTTATTTATATACAAATAAATAGGCAAATTAAAGTTAAGTATGGTTAAGTAAGCTTCCCAATACAACCCAGCTTGTTACTGATGAAGCTGAATTTAGAACCCAGGTTAGCCTTATTACAAAGTCTGTGCCTTAAGCGATATCACATTTACTTTCTTTCTTAATTTTTTAATGTAGGTAAATATAAAATACTTATTATTTAAAAATTCTTAAAAATAATTACCTTCCAAAAGCAAAAATAATAATATATTGAAAAGTTTAAAATATATCATACTTACTTTAAAAGGAATAATAATCTCCCTGCCTGCCCCAAAGAGTTACTGAGGTTAAAGACAGTTTCAAAAATTTCAGAGAAAATCCCCTTACACAGGATTCTCAATTCATTTGAGAATATATGTCATCCCCAACTGTGGCTACATAATCACCTGGAGAGATTATTTTTTTTTAATCTATTATGCCCAGGTCTCACTCCAGACCAACTGACAAAAATCTCTATTTTTAAAAAGCGCCATAGGATTGGGAACCTGATTAAGGAACTTTGATTAAACAACTGTGTCCACAGAAACAAAAAATTTTGAGTTTGGATGAGCTCTAGTTTCTAACTTTTGTGACACAAAAGATACCCATGTCTTATTATTCTTCCTCCCTGAGTCCAACAAAGGAATGATTTTCATATAATTGCATTTGTGTTTTTTTTTTACAGATTTTTTTGACAAGGACCATTTTAAAAATCTTTATTGAATTTGTTACAATATTTTTTATGTTTTGGTTTTCTGGCCTGGAGGCATATGGGATCTTAGCTCCCCGACCAGGGATCAAATCAGCACCTTCTGAATTGGAAGGCAAAGTCTCAACCATTAGGCTGCCAGGGAAGTCCCTAACTGCATTTAAATAATGTTTCCTTATTTTTTGTGTGTGTGGTTTGTTTTTCCTTCATTTTTCCTCTTTTTTTGGCCTTGTTGTGCAGCTTAAGGGATCTTACTTCCCTGACGAGGGATTGAACCCGAGTTCACGGCAGTGAATGCACCAAGTCCTAACCACTGGACTGCCAGAGAATTCCTTGGTTTGTTTTCCCTAAATGCCAAACTGCTTATTATAGCATGAGAAAATTACTGAGTTCATCTGGTTCTAGGTAAAATCAAATAATTTTTGCATTTCTTGTAGTCTGCAATCTTTAGGTACACCTATTCTTAACAACAGTCTGTGGAAGGACTTCCCTGGTGGTTCAGTGATTAAGATATGTCCTTCCAATAAAGGGAGTATGGGTTTGATTCTTGGTTCAGGAGCTAAGATCCCACAAGCCTCTCTGCCAAAACCAAGGCTTTGTCCCAAAATAAAACAGAAATAATTCTGTAACAAATTCAAATGGTCCACATTAAAAAAAAAAAAGAACAGCCTGTGGATACTTAGAGGATCCAAGTTTGAGATCCAGTGGTCTGGGTAAAGGTTCTTATTTTAGAAATGAAAGTGAGGCTCACAGAGGTTGTGACAATGCTCTACTTAGGAACAAAGACAGAATCAGCATTAGAGTTTCATTCTCAATCCAGGTTCCTTGGAATATTAGTCCAGGGCTCATATTATTACTGATGATAATTTCAGAACGAAGATACTAGCTTTCAAAAAAAAATTTTTTTTTTTTGGCTTGAAAGGCCAAATTTAATCATTGGCAAAAATACTATCAGTTTTCTTTCATGAGAGGCAGGTTTTGTCTATTTCTGAGTACTGAAACACTGTGTGTGCCAAAGAGATCTTAAAGGTGGCTTCCATGATTTCCTCCTGATATTTACACTTGTCTAATTTCCCCTTAGAATGTGGATGGGACCTGTGGTTGCTTCTAACCAAGAGAACTTGACAAAAGCAACAGGATGTACATGATTATGTTATAAAGCCCATCTTTCCCTTGCTGGCTTTGAGAAAGCAACCAAGTCATGCTAGGAAAGCCTACACAAGAAACTGAGGACAGTCTCCAGTTGACAGCAGCAAGAATTGATGCCTTCAGTCTGACAACCCACAAAGAACTGGATACTGCCAACAACCACGTGAGCCTAGAAGCAGTATTAAATGATACTCCAGCTCTCTCTACCTGAAACACTGATTGAAGCTTGGCCCAGCAGAGGAACCAGTTAGGCCATACCCTAACTCCTGACTCACAGAAACCATGAAATAATAAGTATATATTGCTTTAAGCTGCTAAGTTTGTGGTACTATTGTTATGCAGCAATAAATAACTCCATGGTGCTTTGTCAGTCATTCTTTCAAGTAAAAATTGCATTCTATTTTAAATAAACCCAGCCAGTTCAGTTTGTGATTCATTCTCACAAGTACTTTTCCTCAAGAGAAACTTCATACTGCAGATATAGAAATGCTTTATGCATACTACCCATTTCATCACACACAATATTTAAAAAAGAAGTGTATTCAAAGGTCAAAAGTTAATAAAATTAGAAAAAAATTATTACTTCTTCAAGGATATTCTTAAGTGAAAGTGAAATTTTTCTATTGTGAGTGCTTGGTGATCACCAATCCAAAAACTACTAGTACAGCTGGGTACCACTGCCTTGATTCATATTAAGCCACCAGCAGTTTCAGTTCCATTGCCTTTGCACCACTAGCACAAATGTTGACAGAGGTAAAAAGGGCAAAGGTCTTAGTGTTACTAAGACAACGGTTTTGACCTCACAGGCCCCCTGAAAGACTCTCAGGGAACCCCAGTGTCTGTGAAATACACCATTGCTCTAAGACAATGCTTCTGTTTTTAAAAGCATATACTTAAATGTATGTATGAAAGTAAAAGTGTTAGTTGCTCAGTTGGGTCTGACCCTCTGCAACCCCATGGACTGTATCCCACCAGGCTCCTCTGTCCACAGAATTCTCTAGGCAAGAGTAGTGGAGTTGGTTGCCATTCCCTTCTCCAGGGGATCTTTCCAACCAAGGGATGGAACTCAGGTCTCCTGCATTGCAGGCAGATTCTTTACTGTCTGAGCCACCAGTATATACTTAAATGTATATATGGATGTGCATATTTTAAAAACTTTGGGTTAACCTGGATTGAACTCCTAGATCCATCATTACTGGCCATGATGAATCATTTAGACTCTCTGAGCCCCGGTTTCAACTATAAAATGGGGGAAATAACTGTGCTTACCTCATAGGGAAGTCATAAGAATTAAAACCGATTAATTTACATACAGCATTTAGAACTAAGACTAACAAATGTTAAATATTACCACTATTGATTATTTCAGTTGAAAGTAATACACCACATTAACAAATTGGAAGATAAATACCATATGATTATCTCAATAGATGCAGAGAAAGCCTTTGACAAAATTCAACATCCATTTATGATAAAAACCCTCCAGAAAGCAGATAAAAGGAACATACCTCAACATAATAAAAGCTATATATGACAAACCCACAGCAAACATTATCCTCAATGGTGAAAAATTGAAAGCATTTCCCCTAAACTCAGGAACAAGACAAGGGTGCCCACTCTCACCACTGCTATTCAACATAGTTTTGGAAGTGTTGGCCACAGCAATCAGAGCAGAAAAAGAAATAAAAGGAATCCAGATAGGAAAAGAAGAAGCAAAACTCTCACTGTTTGCAGATGACATGATCCTCTACATAGAAAACCCTAAAGACTCTACCAGAAAATTACTAGAGCTAATCAATGAACATAGTAAAATTGCAGGATATAAAATTAACACACAGAAATTCCTTGCATTCCTGTACACTAACAATGAGAAAACAGAGAAATTAAGGAAACAATACCATTCACCATTGCAACAAAAAGAATAAAATACTTAGGAGTATATCTACCTAAAGAAACAAAAGACCTATATACCTAAAGAAACAAAAGACCTATATATAGAAAACTATAAAACACTGATGAAAGAAATCAAAGAGGACACAAATAGATGGAAAAATATATGGTGTTCATGGATTGGAAGAATCAATATTGTGAAAATGAGTATACTTCCCAAAGCAATCTATAGATTCAATGCAATCCCTATCAAGCTACCAATGGTATTTTTCAGAGAACTAGAACAAATAATTTCACAATTTGGATGGAAATACAAAAAACCTCGAATAGCCAAAGCAATCCTGAGAAAGAAGAATGGAACTAGAGGAATCAACCTGCCTGACTTCAGGCTCTACTACAAAGCTACAGTCATCAAGACAGTATGGGACTGGCACAAAGACAGAAATATAGATCAGTGGAACACAATAGAAAGCCCAGAGATAAATCCACATACCTATGGACACCTTATCTTTGACACAGGAGGCAAGGATATACAATAGATAAAAGACAACCTCTTTAACAAGTAGTGCTGGGAAAACTGGTCAACCACTTGTAGAAAAATGAAACTAGAACACTTTCTAACACCATACACAAAAATAAACTCAAAATGGATTAAAGATCTAAATGTAAGACCAGAAACTATAAAACTCCTAGAGGAGAACATAGGCAAAACATGCTCCGACATAAATCACAGCAGGGTCCTCTATGACCCACCTCCCAGAATATTGGAAATAAAAGCAAAAATAAACAAATGGGACCTAATTAAACTTAAAAGCTTTTGCACAACAAAAGAAACTATAAGCAAGGTGAAAAGACAGCCTTCAGAATGGGAGAAAATAATAGTAAACGAAGCAACAGACAAAGGATTAATCTCAAAAATATACAAGCAACTCCTGCAGCTCAATTCCAGAAAAATAAATGACCCAATCAAAAAATGTGCCAAAGATCTAAACAGACATTTCTCCAAAGAAGACATACAGATGGCTAACAAACACATGAAAAAATGATCAACACCACTCATTATCAGAGAAATGCAAATCAAAACCACAATGAGGTACCATTACATGCCAGTCAGGATGACTGCTATCCAAAAGTCTACAAGCAATAAATGCTGGAGAGGGTGCGGAGAAAAGGGAACCCTCTTACACTGTTGGTGGGGATACAAACTAGTACAGCCGCTATGGAGAACAGTGTGGAGATTCCTTAAAAAACTGGAAATAGAACTGCTATACGACCCAGCAATCCCACTCCTAGGCATACACACAGAGGAAACCAGAATTGAAAGAGACACGTGCACCCCAATGTTCATTGCAGCACTGTTTATAATAGCCAGGACATGGAAGCAACCTAGATGCCCATCAGCAGACGAATGGATAAGGAAGCTATGGTACATATACACAATGGAATATTACTCAGCCACTAAAAAGAATTCATTTGAATCAGTTCTAATGAGATGGATGACACTGGAGCCCATTATACAGAGTGAAGTAAGCCAGAAAGATAAAGACCAATACAGTATACTAACACATATATATGGAATTTAGAAAGATGGCAATGATAACCCTATATGCAAGACAGAAAAAGAAACACAAGATGCATAGAACAGACTTTGGGACTCTGTGGGAGAAGGCGAGGGTGGGATGATTTGAGAGAATGGCATTCAAACATGCATATTATCAAGTGTGAAACACACTGCCAGTCCAGGTTGGATGCATGAGACAAGTGCTCGGGCCTGGTGCACTGGGAAGACCCAGAGGGATTGGGTAGAGAGGGAGGTGGGAGGGGGGGATCGGGATGGGGAATATATGTAAATCCATGGCTGATTCATGTCAATGCATGGCAAAAACCACTACAATATTGTAAAGTAATTAGCCTCCAACTAATAAAAACAAAAAAAATTAAAAATGAAACTATGAAAATATGTTTTCAAAATAAACAGCAATAATGACCTTGGAGAAATCTTCCCAATTAAGAATACCCAATTCAGCTTACTGTCTTAAGAATTTTGCCATTATGCAATATTCATTACTGATTATACTTTTAAAATCACTTTTAGACAGCATAGTTTTCAATATTATACCAATTTAATCATACTATTTGATTTATTCACAGGTTGAATAGTTAGTTCCTGCCACTATTATTTTGGGTATCAGTTGCACTATCATAAAAATGGTGACATTTTCTGACAGTGATTATGTTTCTACTGGGATGATAACTAGCTATGATAGTCCACAATTCTAACTGGTTATTATAATATCTAAATGTGTCCCTGTGCTTAATTGTGTAATTTTAAAAACACTTACACATTTAGACACGTTCTGAACGGTATCAGAGCTACATGAAGATTTAGACTCAGGATGAAATCTAGGAAAGGCAGCCTCTGGACTTGATGTCGAGTCTTCGAAGTCGTCACCTAAAGGCATGAAAGCATCAGCAATACCTGTATTTTAAAATTACACAAGTACTGACTATTTTTCTACACAACCAATTCTACCGCAATATTTTACTTTAAAGTAATACAATAATACTATACCTTGACTGACTGTCTCATTCTTTATTTCCTTTGAAGATGAGCTGTTATTACCCCTGTTCACAGTATCTATGAAAATTGTATTTATTTAAAAATTTTTTTATTTCAGTAAAAGTATGTATTATAAAAATAGAAAAACTTTCCCCCCAAAATCTATATATAAGTAATACTTGAAGCATATAGCTTTCTTTTAATGGTGACAGGGTTGTATACAAACTTGGGTTACTGTGACTTGAAATCAAGCCCTTTCCCAATCTCCATGTCACATTCACACCCCTAAAAGCCTGGAAGTTTCATCATGGGCAAGCTGATGGATTATCTGTACCACTGCTCTTGACTACTGACAGGAATACCATCAGAGACTAAATAGAATCTATAGTTTATAAAAGTGGCTCATATCTACTAACTACACCAAAAGTCAATTTGAGCCTGATGTGATTTTTTGGATCAGTCTAAGATTGCTCACTGTTTATGCATGTGAACCCATAACTTCTAGGTTATTGAGGAATCAAATGAAAATTTGGAATAGACATTTACCTAAACTTGCTAGTCAAGAGAAGGTACAAAGCAGGAAAAAAATCCCATATCAAAAAATTTCCCTTTTCCACTCCTAGTAGAAAATAACTAGATCTCATAAAATAATTGTATAAAGAGTCACACAAAAGTAGGGCTGTTTTATCATATGAAGTGCTCTATGACTAAGCACTATGAAAGTCTTTTAGAAGAAAAATCTGTTCATTCAAATAAGTTGGTATTGTTTTCATTTAGAAATTCAAGATATGTATTTATCCAAGCCATTAAATAATTTTAATAGTACTTTTTGGTGACTGTAGTCCATCACACAGAGTTTTTATTCCCCTTTTTATAGACTCATGTTCCATATGCTAAAATATTTTATGACTCACACACAAGACATTAATAGAATCATTTAAATTCTGGGTTATTTAGAAAAGAAATTTCACCGGGGTCAAATTTCTTTTTGACAGAATCACTACTAATACACATTATTCTAGTTGAGTAATAGTTATCACTAATTGATATATATTCGATGTCAATAAGATGATTTGAATAACTTTTAAATATGGTTAATACTTCAGTATAAAAATCATCACAGTGACTAGGAAACATTACAATAATTTAATATTCTGCTTCTCTATCAGCAGCAAATATATCAACATGCCTACTTCATCGAAGTGGCATTCCACTTAGCATCTCTCAATTTGCCACAGGAAGTGATACTGAGAATTAAACTAAATTATTCTACCTTTGATAACTGAATAGAAGTGCTATTCCAAGTTTAGAGACAGAGAAACAAGAACTAGGCTTTCAGAAAATTAAAACTCTTTCTCTAAACCACACTAATATGCACAGCCATAGTAAGAAAATACTGGTATGCTGGCTACATTCTTTGGTAAATTCTCCTGGCTTAACAGAGGTAAATATAATGAGAAAGACTGTTTCTTCATTCACCACTGAAACTAAATGCTATTCCTCTGAATTTTACACAATTCTAATAGGCCTTTTTGTTGTTGTTTGTTTTAGCATTAGCCACTCAGTTGTGTCCGACTCTGTGGTGACCCCATGGACTCTGTTTGGACTTCCCTGGTGGCTCAGATGGTAAAGCATCTGCCTACAATGTGAGAGACCTGGGTTCAACCCCTGGGTCAGGAAGATCTCCTGCAGAAGGAAATGGCAGCCAACTCCAGTATTCTTGCCTGGAAAATCCCATGGATAAAGGAACCTGGTAGGTTACAGTCCATGGGGTCGCAAAGAGTCGGACACGACTGAGCAACTTCACTCACTCACTCATAGACTGTATCCCACCAGGCTCCTCTTTCCACGTAATTCTCTGGGCAGGAATACTGGAGTAGTGGATTGCCATTCCCTTCTCCAGGGGATCTATCTTCCCAACTCAAGGATCAAATCCAGGTTTTCTGCATTGCAGGCAGATTCTTTACTTTCTGAGCCACCAGGGAATTGATTGGACATTTAACAAGTGTCATTAATATCTTCATTTTTACATTATAACAATGTCAAATCTAATTAATACAAAACCACAAAGGTATCTGACATTCTCCCAGAAAGCCATGGGGATTAAGTGTGCTGACTGCCTGCATCATCCCAGTATACTGGCTGAAAATCAAGTCACTGTATATTCTTCATGAATATAATCAGGACTTGATGAAAGATGGGTGTGGCCAGAAGCTACTGCTCATGTTGATATACAAACCAGAGCCTTTTTATTTTGTAGACATAAATCAAAAAGACACTGATGAGGCAGTTGACTGGGTGTCAGAAACTCTATCAGAGACTAACACAAACTTATTTAGTAGTCTGATGTTTTAAACAAAGCATTCCAACACTTCCTTTTCTAGGTACATTTGTGCTTAGGGGAGAAAAAGAAAAATTAACAAATCAACAGGTAAATAGATGACTTGGCTCCAATAAAATTATGATTTCTAATCTCAAAAGGTCTACAATGCTGTTAAGCAATCTTAACGTTTAGGTAACTCAGTTAACATTTTCCTTTTCTCTCATATATTTTTACCTCTCACACCTCCTTATTCAAGTTCCTAACCACATTCTCCTCCTGATTCTCACAGATTCTTACTGACCGCTATATTCTCCTCTCACGTCCAGCACCTTATAATGTAACAAGGACATATAAGACAGTCCCACATTTTCCACTAGGAACAACATCTGTTGAAACTTTGCTTCACTGAAAGTAAATGCTTACTTGAAACAGGTGATTTTGAACCTGGTATCGCTCCAACAAAGATCAGCTCATCATCATCTTCCTCCTTAGTTTCTTGCTTATCATCATCTTCCTCCTTAGTTTCTAGCTTATCATCATCTTCCTCCTTAGTTTCTATTTTCTTCTGCCAAGGTTCCAACTCTTCTTCTTCACATTCCATAAACAGTTCTGCCATTCTGGAATTATCTAATTTTCAAAAAAGAATCAAATTTTATTTTTCTAAATATTTTTTTTGTAATCCATAGTATGATATTTAAGATGTACTTTACTAAGTCTAATACCAATAATTGAACTGAAATTTTAAAGTCAGAAACGGTAACAAAAATATGAAACTCAGAACCCAATCTCTAAGATCTAAACTAGTAAAATTAAGCTAACTAGGAAGATAATGGATGACAATATTTAGTGGCTAATAAATTTTAGGAACAATCAAATCCAATCAAAGTGAGTTTTTATCTGAAAAAAAACTCCAGACACTTCTGTATTATAATAACAAAAGGGAAATAAACTGAGAATAAGTAGCAACAGGTGAGAGAGATACTAGGAAAACTGAACCAGATTCAGGGACACTAGGCACAGGGCAACACAGGGATGAAGTGCTAGAACAAAAATAGGATAATTAAGTGAAGCTTATTCCATCCCAATGCAGCATTTCTCACTTGAAGAAACTAAGTAAAGAACATACTGTGGGTACCACCTGTCTATAAGTGCTGACCAATCACAAAGACCTACCAGGAAGCACCTTAAGTGACTCATTTTTAAATATTGGACAGACTCCCAATAAGCACCAGAAATATGATTAAAATCTCCAATGTGAAAGACCAAAGCAATAAAACAGGTCAAAGGACATTAAAACACAGGTAGTACTGAAGACAAGAAAAAATATTAGAGATTATAATCAGCATTTTAAAGATGTAAGACAGGAATGCTATAAAAATTAATATTCAGAGCTAATAGATTAAAAACAAAATAGTCAAAATTCAGTGAAGAAAAATAAAGTGCCAAAATTGAGTAAATATCCCATGCTATGGGAAGAAAAATAAAGTGCCAAAATTGAGTAAATATCCCATGCCGTCGGCGCACGCACACATGGTGCAGTGCTAAATTGCTTCAGTCATGTCTGACTCTTTGTGACCCTATGGACAGTAGCCTCCCAGGTTCCTCTGTCCCAGGGATGCTCCCGCCAAGAATAGTGGAGGGGGTTGCCTTGCCCTCCTCCAGGGTATCTCTCTAGCGGCTCCCACTGCCTAGGTGGATTCTTCACTGCTGAGCCACCAGGGAAGCCCCAAACAGACCATAAGTGGAACTAAAAGACAAAAAATATACCTATGCTAAATAGAGAAGAAAAATTTGTGATAAATCAGTTTCAAAACTACAACTCACCTAATGAAAGTCCCAGGGGAAAAAAAAAAAGGAAAAGGACAGGGAATATAATAAAAGGAAAAATACAAGAAAAAATTTCCAGTTCTAAAGGACATAAATTCTCCAAATAAAAGGACCCACTAGCACCTACTACAATAATCAAGAAAAAACCTACAGTAGATGGACAAATCATGAAACTTCAAAATGCTGGAGATAAACAGAATATCCTAAAATCTGAGAGGAGAAAGTTAGAAAAATGATTTTAAAAATCTTAAAGTGAAAATAATTTTTTCAATTTAGCATTCTATACCCAGACAATTTTTATCAAGCATAAAATTACATATTTTTTCATCAAGAATTAAAAAAAAAGAATAAAGATTAGCAACAAGGAGTTGCTCCACTCCGTACCGGCAGGAAGCGACATATTGGTGTCTCAGGTCTTGCTGACGCAGCACGAGATTCCCGTGATGAACCTGTTGGACAGCAAGGTCAACTACTTCAGCCCGTCACTTTCTGTGTGGAACCGGGTCTCTGACAAATAGGACTCACTGGGCCAGTGCGAAGACTTCAGGAGCTGCCTACCGGCCCAGGACGCCATGATGTGCTCCCAACCGTTAGTCACAGGCCAGGGCCGCGCCTCCACCTGCTGCGGAGTCAGGCGACCTAGCTCTTCTCCGTGCCTTCCATGGGGCTACAACAAACCACCCTAGCCTACCTGGACAGTCAGGTCGCAGCAGCGCTAATCATCCGCTCCAGCCATGAGTACCACCAGTGGCTCCGCTACGCACAGTATGCTCTCTCACGCGATAATGCCTCTATCGACGTTCCTGCTTTCGCATGGGACGTTCTCTCTCGCGGTATTTCGACTCTCGCGGTACCCCTCCCCCCACCTCTAGGCACCCCCTTGCTTGCAATAGCACCACTGGCCTATGCGCAGAATGTCCTCTCACCCACTACGGCCTCTACACGCGGCACCCCCTCTCGGGCAGTATGTCCTCTCTCGGGGTACACACCTCTCTTGCAGCACACCCCTCTTTTGCGGTACCGCCACTGGCTCCGCTATGCAGAGTATGTCCTCTCATATAGTACCGCCCATACACGTGGCCCCTGCTCTCGCACGCGACGTTCTCTCTCGCGGTATCTCCTCTCTCGCGGTACCCCTCCCCCCACTCTCGGTACCTCCTCTCGCGATAGCACCACTGGCCTAGGCGCAGTTATGCCCTGTCCCCCAGTGCTGCCTCTACACGCGGCACCCACTCTGGCGCGGTACGTCCTCTCTTGCGGTACCCACCTCTCTTGCAGTGCACCGCTCTTTTGTGGTACCACTACTGGCTCCGCTATGCACAGTATGTCCTCTCATACAGTACCGCCTCTACACGTCGTTCGCGCTCTCGCACGTGACGTTCTCTCTCGCGGTATCTCCTCTCTCGCGCTGCCCCTCCCCCCACATCGAGGCACCCCCTCTCTTGCGACAGCACCACTGGCCTATGCGCAGGATGTCCTCTCACCCACTACTGCCTCTACACGCAGCACCCGCTCTCGCGCAGTATGTCCTCTCTCGCAGGACCCACCTCTCTTGCAGTACAGCCCTCTTTTGCGGTACCGCCACTGGCTCCGCTATGCACAGTATGTCCTCTCATATAGTACCACCCATACACGTGGCCCCTGCTCTCGCACGCGACGTTCTCTCTCGCGGTATCTCCTCTCTCGCAGTACCCCTCCCCCCACTCTCGGTACCTCCTCTCGCGATAGCACCACTGGCCTAGGCGCAGTTATGCCCTGTCCCCCACTGCTGCCTCTACACGCGGCACCCGCTCTCGCGCAGTATGTCGTCTCTCGCGGGACCCACCTCTCTTGCAGTACACCCCTCTTTTGCGGTACCGCCACTGGCTCCGCTATGCAGAGTATGTCCTCTCATACAGTACCGCCCATACACGTGGCCCCCGCTCTCGCACGCGACGTTCTCTCTCGCGGTATCTCCTCTCTCGCGGTACCCCTCCCCCCACTCGGGGTACCTCCTCTCGCGATAGCACCACTGGCCTAGGCGCAGTTATGCCCTGTCCCCCACTGCCTCTACACGTGGTACCCACTCTGGTGCGGTACGTCCTCTCTTGCGGTACCCACCTCTCTTGCAGTGCACCCCTCTTTTGTGGTACCACTACTGGCTCCGCTATGCACAGTATGTCCTCTCATACAGTACCGCCTCTACACGTCGTTCGCGCTCTCGCACGTGACGTTCCCTCTCGCGGTATCTCCTCTCTCGCGCTGCCCCTTCCCCCACCACGAGGCACCCCCTCTCTTGCGATAGAACCACTGGCCTATGCGCAGGATGTCCTCTCACCCACTACTGCCTCTACACGCCGCACCTGCTCGCGCAGTATGTCCTCTCTCGCGGGACCCACCTCTCTTGCAGTACACCCCTCTTTTGCAGTACCGCCACTGGCTCCGCTATGCACAGTATGTCCTCTCATATAGTACCGCCCATACACGTGGCCCCGCTCTCGCACGCGACGTTCTCTCTCGCGGGATCTCCTCCCTCGCGGTACCCCTCCCCCCACTCGCGGTACCTCCTCTCGCGATAGCACCACTGGCCTAGGCGCAGTTATGCCCTGTCCGCCACTGCTGCCTCTACACGCGGCACCCGCTCTGGCGCGGTACGTCCTCTCTTGCGGTACCCACCTCTCTTGCAGTGCACCCCTCTTTTGCGGTACCGCCACTGGCTCCGCTATGCACAGTATGTCCTCTCATATAGTACCGCCCATACACGTGGCCCCGCTCTCGCACGCGACGTTCTCTCTCGCGGGATCTCCTCTCTCGCGGTACCCCTCCCCCCACTCGCGGTACCTCCTCTCGCGATAGCACCACTGGCCTAGGCGCAGTTATGCCCTGTCCCCCACTGCCTCTACACGTGGTACCCACTCTGGTGCGGTACGTCCTCTCTTGCGGTACCCACCTCTCTTGCAGTGCACCCCTCTTTTGCGGTACCGCCACTGGCTCCGCTATGCACAGTATGTCCTCTCATATAGTACCGCCCATACACGTGGCCCCGCTCTCGCACGCGACGTTCTCTCTCGCGGGATCTCCTCTCTCGCGCTGCCCCTCCCCCCACCACGAGGCACCCGCTCTCTTGCGATAGAACCACTGGCCTATGCGCAGGATGTCCTCTCACCCACTGCGGCCTCTACACGCCGCACCTGCTCGAGCAGTATGTCCTCTCTCGCGGGACCCACCTCTCTTGCAGTACACCCCTCTTTTGCGGTACCGCCACTGGCTCCGCTATGCAGAGTATGTCCTCTCATATAGTACCGCCCATACACGTGGCCCCCGCTCTCGCACGCGACGTTCTCTCTCGCGGTATCTCCTCTCTCGCAGTACCCCTCCCCCCACTCGCGGTACCTCCTCTAGCGATAGCACCACTGGCCTAGGCGCAGTTATGCCCTGTCCGCCACTGCTGCCTCTACACGCGGCACCCGCTCTGGCGCGGTACGTCCTCTCTTGCGGTACCCACCTCTCTTGCAGTGCACCCCTCTTTTGTGGTACCACTACTGGCTCCGCTATGCACTTATGTTCTCTCATACAGTACCGCCTCTACACGTCGTTAGCGCTCTCGCACGTGACGTTCTCTCTCGCGCGATCTCCTCTCTCGCAGTACCCCTCCCCCCACTCTCGGTACCTCCTCTCGCGATAGCACCACTGGCCTAGGCGCAGTTATGCCCTGTCCCTCACTACTGCCTCTACACGCCGCACCTGCTCGCGCAGTATGTCCTCTCTCACGGGACCCACCTCTCTTGCAGTACACCCCTCTTTTGCGGTACCGCCACTGGCTCCGCTATGCAGAGTATGTCCTCTCATATAGTACCGCCCATACACGTGGCCCCTGCTCTCGCACGTGACGTTCTCTCTCGCGGTATCTCCTCTCTCGCACTACCCCTCCCCCCACTCTCGGTACCTCCTCTCGCGATAGCACCACTGGCCTAGGCGCAGTTATGCCCTGTCCCCCACTGCTGCCTCTACACGCGGCACCCGCTCTCGCGCAGTATGTCCTCTCTCGCGGGACCCACCTCTCTTGCAGTACAGCCCTCTTTTGCGGTACCGCCACTGGCTCCGCTAGGAAGAGTATGTCCTCTCATATAGTACCCATATAGTACCGCCCATACACGTGGCCCCCGCTCTCGCACGCGACGTTCTCTCTCGCGGGATCTCCTCTCTCGCGGTACCCCTCCCCCCACTCGCGGTACCTCCTCTCGCGATAGCACCACTGGCCTAGGCGCAGTTATGCCCTGTCCCCCACTACTGCCTCTACACGTGGTACCCGCTCTGGTGCGGTACGTCCTCTCTTGCGGTACCCACCTCTCTTGCAGTGCACCCCTCTTTTGTGGTACCACTACTGGCTCCGCTATGCACAGTATGTCCTCTCATACAGTACCACCTCTACACGTCGTTCGCGCTCTCGCACGTGACGTTCCCTCTCGCGGTATCTCCTCTCTCGCGCTGCCCCTCCCCCCACCACGAGGCACCCCCTCTCTTGCGATAGAACCACTGGCCTATGCGCAGGATGTCCTCTCACCCACTACTGCCTCTACGCGCCTCACCTGCTCGCGCAGTATGTCCTCTCTCGCGGGACCCACCTCTCTTGCAGTACAGCCCTCTTTTGCGGTACCGCCACTGGCTCCGCTATGCACAGTATGTCCTCTCATATAGTACCGCCCATACACGTGGCCCCTGCTCTCGCACGCGACGTTCTCTCTCGCAGTATCTCCTCTCTCGCGGTACCCCTCCCCCCACTCGCGGTACCTCCTCTCGCGATAGCACCACTGGCCTAGGCGCAGTTATGCCCTGTCCCCCACTGCTGCCTCTACACGCCGCACCTGCTCGCGCAGGATGTCCTCTCTCGCGGGACCCACCTCTCTTGCAGTACAGCCCTCTTTTGCGGTACCGCCACTGGCTCCGCTATGCACAGTATGTCCTCTTATATAGTACTGCCCATACTCGTGGCCCCCGCTCTCGCACGCGACGTTCTCTCTCGCGGTACCCCTCCCCCCACTCGCAGTACCTCCTCTCGCGATAGCACCACTGGCCTAGGCGCAGTTATGCCCTGTCCCCCACTGCTGCCTCTACACGCGGCACCCGCTCTCGCGCAGTATGTCCTCTCTTGAGGGACCCACCTCTCTTGCAGTACACCCATCTTTTGCGGTACCGCCACTGGCTCCGCTATGCAGAGTATGTCCTCTCATATAGTACCGCCCATACACTTGGCCCCCGCTCTCGCACGCGACGTTCTCTCTCGCGGTATCTCCTCTCTCGCGGTACCCCTCCCCCCACTCGCGGTACCTCCTCTAGCAATAGCACCACTGGCCTAGGCGCAGTTATGCCCTGTCCCCCAGTGCTGCCTCTACACGCGGCACCCACTCTGGCGCGGTACGTCCTCTCTTGCGGTACCCACCTCTCTTGCAGTGCACCCCTCTTTTGTGGTACCACTACTGGCTCCGCTATGCACGTATGTCCTCTCATACAGTACCGCCTCTACACGTCGTTCGCGCTCTCGCACGTGACGTTCTCTCTCGCGGTATCTCCTCTCTCGCGCTGCCCCTCCCCCCATCTCGAGGCACCCCCGCTCTTGCGATAGCACCACTGGCCTATGCGCAGGATGTCCTCTCACCCACTACTGCCTCTACACGTGGCACCCGCTCTCGCGCAGTATGTCCTCTCTCGCGGGACCCACCTCTCTTGCAGTGCACCCCTCTTTGGCGGTACCGCCACTGGCTCCGCTATGCACAGTATGTCCTCCATATAGTACCGCCCATACACGTGGCCCCCGCTCTCGCAGGCAACGTTCTCTCTCGCGGTATCTCCTCTCTCGCAGTACCCCTCCCCCCACTCGCGGTACCTCCTCTAGCGATAGCACCACTGGCCTAGGCGCAGTTATGCCCTGTCCCCCACTGCTGCCTCTACACGCCGCACCTGCTCGCGCAGTATGTCCTCTCTCGCGGGACCCACCTCTCTTGCAGTACAGCCCTCTTTTGCGGTACCGCCACTGGCTCCGCTATGCACAGTATGTCCTCTCATATAGTACTGCCCATACACGTGGCCCCCGCTCTCGCACGCGACGTTCTCTCTCGCGGTACCCCTCCCCCCACTCGCAGTACCTCCTCTCGCGATAGCACCACTGGCCTAGGCGCAGTTATGCCCTGTCCCCCACTGCTGCCTCTACACGCGGCACCCGCTCTCGCGCAGTATGTCCTCTCTTGCGGTACCCACCTCTCTTGCAGTACACCCATCTTTTGCGGTACCGCTACTGGCTCCGCTATGCAGAGTATGTCCTCTCATATAGTACCGCCCATACACGTCGTTCGCGCTCTCGCACGTGACGTTCTCTCTCGCGGTATCTCCTCTCTCGTGCTGCCCCTCCCCCCACCTCGAGGCACCCCCCTCTCTTGCGATAGCACCACTGGCCTATGCGCAGGAAGTCCTCTCACCCACTACTGCCTCTACATGTGGCACGTGCTCTCGCGCAGTATGTCCTCTCTCGCGGTACCCACCTCTCTTGCAGTACACCCCTCTTTTGTGGCTCTGCCACTGGCTCCGCTATGCACGGTATGTCCTCTCATACAGTACCTCCTGTCCACTGGCTCCGCTATTCACGGCATGTCCTCTCGTGCATGCGCTACGTCTTCTCGCATGGTACGTCCTCTCACATGGTACATCCTCTCGCGGTATCTCCTCTCATGGTACCCCCTCTTTTGCGGTACCTCATCTCACGCGCATTACCTCGTGAACAAAGGGTTTGAATACCAACTCCTGGAAATAGTGCAAGGACTTATTGGGGCTGGTCACACTTCCACTGAAGTCAGTGGGAGTCTACAGAACTTCAGCTTCCAGCACCTATTCACTGAGTGCCAGGAGAAGCTCAACCTCCTTACAGACAAGTAGCCTGCTCGCCACTTCCCCCACACAGTGAAAGCAGGGCTGCACTGGCCACTGATGCCACAGGAGGTGAGCTGTCCTGCACAGAGCCTCTGTCCTAGGCAGCTCTGCCCACGTCTTCCCTCCTTCCAGGGCTTGGAGTGGAGTTGGGTCCCTGCCCTGCTGCCCCCAGACCAGTGATGCATGCCCAGGCCTGCTATCTCCAGCACGGCCCCGGGCAGACCCAGCCCAGACACCATCAGGGGTGCCAGGCTGCTTCACCTTTGATGAAAGAGCCATTTGTTAAGAAAAAAACCCAAGACATTAGCGGATTATATAGACAAACCTGAGACCTATGTAAAAGGAAAGCCTATTTCAGCACACAGGCTATTTTTGTACTAGAATTTTTTAACTTGTAATATGGTCAATAATCAGGATTTCCCTATGTAATCAGGATTTCCTTATAAGTCACTCGAACATTGGGCTTCCCTGGTGGCTCAGATGCTAAAGAATCAGCCTAAAATGTGGGAGGCCTGGGTTAAATCCCTGGGTTGGGAATATTCCCTGGAGGAGGGCATGGCAACCCACTCCAGTATTCTTGCCTGGAGAATCCTCAGGGACAGAGGAGCCTGGTGGGCTACAGTCCATGGGTCGTGAAGAGTCAGACTGGACTGAGCAACTAAGCACAGCACTTGGACATTGGTCACTTGTAAGAAATTTAAACTCTAATTATGACAGCTTCATTGAAAAATAATTGTACTGAAATTAACTTGTCTATCTTCATTTGGTTTTAGTTTTTAGGTGTAAAAAGAGACTGTCTTGGGGGGGATGGGGCAGAGGGTGGGTGATTTCTTTAGTAAGTGTAAAATAAATGGACATGCATTAGATAGCAAAAAAAAAAAAAGGAATAAAGGCCAGCAACACCACACAAAATTTACCTCCCATTCACCCTTATTTTCTTAGGAAGACCATATCAAAATATGAGACTTAAGGAGGAAGACAATGGAATGCAGAAAACATAATATCCAAAACAATACAAAGACAAAAGAAAGTCCCAGGGCAATAGCTATTTCAAGTCTAGAGAACAACCTGCCAGAATAGAATTGAACATTACTCCCAGGAGGAATGTCTCTAGGAGACCAAACACATGCATGTGTGCATGCGCGCATGCGCATGCACACACACACAACACACACACACTGAAATTATTAGATTATCTGACAAGTTTTAACATGTAGAAAATCAAGTTAAGAGGTGACAGAAGGGTTTGAGAGGACTTGGCTATAGATTCTAGTAAAATTTAGTGAATTTTAAAAACCAAAAAAAATTTAATTTGCTGGATACATCAGAAAACAATGTTTGTTATGTGGTCATCACAATAAAAACATCAAATATGACTTAACTAGAAATTGAGAAATAACTACATTGGGAGATGCTTAGGGGGTGGTTCAGTGTAAGAAAATTAAAATCCTGCTATTCCTTGAAGGAAATCATTAGATAATGGCAAAAACTCAAGAGACAGCAGTATTTTAAAATTTTAGAAACATGGAAGTAATTATTTCTAACAACTAAACTATTGAAAGTGGATGTTGTGAGAAAAAAAAAAAACAGGGAGTACAGAGGCCCAGTATGCACACCTCCTTTATTGCTTGTTCTCTCACTCTTAGCTAGATATATGGAGTGAGATGTGGATGGGGTGACAACTTTGAAAAAATAAAAACAAAACAAACTAATAACACTCCAGGGTTCTGACTTAGATGATGATATCCTTTTTTTAATTAGATAATGCTATTTAAAATTTATCTTTTATTTATTTTCATTTATTTTTAAATCTAATTGATTTTACTTATTTGGCTGCACTGAGCCTTCATTGTTGCACACGGGCTTTCTCTAGTTGTGGTGAGCGGGCTTCTCATTTTGGTGGCTTCATTTGTGGCAGAGCATGGGCTCTAGAGGCCCATGTTTGGTCAAACAGCTTGGGCGAGCCGGCTTAGCTGTCCCCATTTTCCTGGACCAGGGATCGAACCTGTGTCCCCTGCATTGGCAAGTGGACTCTTACTACTGGACCACCAGGGAAATCCCTCGCTGTTTCTTTTTTTTAAATTTATTTATTTTTAATTGAAGGATAATTGCTTTGTAATATTGGTTTCTTTTCTGCCATATATCACCGTACATGTCTAACTCCAAAGTAAGCTCCTTGAGAGTAGAGAACATAGTTTCTTCTCCCTTTACATTTCCTCCTATACACAGCAGTCTACTGGATATGCAGTAAGCACTTACTGGCAATATAAGGTAATTGGTAATTGGTAATATAAGGTAATATGGTAATATAAGGGCTAAGAAACTAGGCAAAGTCAGGGAATGCCAAATTAAGAAAAATGAGAGACCCATGTATACTGATAACAAAAAAATTATATCTGTGTTAATACCATGGTCTTAATTGTAGATACATAAGTCTTTCATATTCTTATTAACTGGGTTCTGACACTATCACTATATTCAAGATAGACTGCTGAGTAAAAAATTTTAAGGGCACGTAATAGTATCTATAATATGATCTTATTTGGTAATAATTTATATTTTTGTCTACACATAGAAAAAAGTTTGTGCTTATGTATACCAAACATATATAATAATTAACTCTGGAGATGAGGAAGAAACACCTCATTTCTATTTTACTGACATTTTTTTTGTATGTAGTTCTTTTTTTATATAGTATTACTACAATCCTGGAAGAGGAAATGGCAACCCACTCCAGTATTCTTGTCTGGAGAATCCCATGGACAGGGGAACCTGGCAGGCTACAGTCCATGGGGTCGCAAAGAGTCGGACACAACTTAGCAACTACACAGATTACTACAATAAATTTAAGAGTTTTTTTGTGTTTTTTTTTCAATATGCCCACCTCCGTCTCTCTCACATTTTCTTATGAAGCAAGGTTATCGATACAAGAACCAAGTAGACTAGTATCACTTGCAGCAGCAATACTTACTTTTTGGTTGAAAAGAGGTGTCGTCGTCCATCAAGTTGCAGAGTCACCTAAGCACTAACACATGACATCAATCAATTTTATGAGTCACTTTAAGTAACACCAAATATATTGAAACATGATATTTGGGTTTCAAAAATCGTTGGGTCTAATTTCAATTTCCAGAAACTCACCATGTGACTCCAGACAAGGTAGCAAGTTAGGTCTTAGTTTTCTGCCCTATAAAAGTAAAGATACTTACTATTAGGGTGGATTTGTTAAATTAAATGCTAACACATTAAATATTCTTCTCTATAAACAGTTTACCTTTTGAGTTTGATATTTACATATTACTCACTTTCCATAACTGGTTCATTCCTGAATGAAAATTTTTTAAATAAAATCCTGAATGTAAATAGCATTTATTACTTGAAGAAATCTGATAAATTATTTAATTACAAATAATTTTTGAAAGGCATCCTATAAAAATGAGTAATGACCCTGTAATACATGTTTTAGTAAATCTGAGTTTGAAATGCTAAGTAACATTAATTTTTAACTGTTATTCTTCACATTTCAGAAATAATATTATTTTTAAAATGCATTCAAAGGAAATTTTAAGGGTTTTTTTTTTTGGTCTCTTACCAATGTTAACTGAAAGGAACAGAAAATTAGTTGGACACATTTTATCATAGATTAATTCATTAAAAAATTACTCATTTCCTTCTGCACTCAATGTAATGTGCTCAATTCTAGGGGAAAAATTGATAGATAAATCATAGTACTTACTTTCACAAGTTTATGATCTAATGTCTATGTTTCTTTGGGCTTTTTAAAACATTTAAACATTTTCAAAAAACATTTAAATTGCTTTTTTAAAACAATAACTTCTGTTCTGAATTCTCATGCACATATATTTTTTTACATACAAGATAAGTATGCTTAAAAAATTTCAGCTATTTAAAAAAGTTAAAATTTAAACATCAATAATCTAAAGTATTTAGATAAACAGTTAACTGATTATCCTCAGACTAGCAAAAGCAAGCTTTCTTGCTTCTTCCAATTTCAAATCATTTCCTTTAATCATTAGATCAAAGGGAAAAAAAACTTAACTCCAGAAGAAGTTACTGGTAGAAATGTCTGAGTTACCATTATAAAATTCTCTAGTGAATTCTGTACTTAAATGTCCCTAGTTCTGAGGTGTGGCTATTGAAACCTCTGAACTGAATTATTTGAATAGTTATTGCTTGTCCCTAAACTACAATTAAGGTTAATGCATATGTCAAGTACATAGATTCATGACAATTCTTGCTCAGCATTAAGGACCTACTACTATGAAGAATGGAAAGTATTTTTTAAGAGTCACCACTGTACAGCCTTTGAAATTCATATAGAACCCTTTTATTAAATGATCATAAACAATATTGTTTGGTACAAAAGGCCTACATTAGTACTAAATGTACAAGTAGTCTATATAAACAAGTCATATCTACTGCCTATGACTACAGAGATAACTTTTGAGGCCAATAGTAGCCACCAAAGAGCCTCAATCAGTGCATTCATAAACACTCTCAGATGCCATTAGAATCATAACTTTAAAGCTACATTACCCAATAAAGCAGTTAAGCCTCCCCAAAGTGATCACCACAAAAAACTCTCAGATCGTCACTTCAGAGCTTTGGTGGCAAGGCAAAGAATTCTATGAGAAATTAAGTCATTTGTTAGAGAAATGGAATATCTAGCAAAATATGTAAGGAGTACCTTAGCATTCCTATAATAGCAACTCCAAAGGGTCTCCAGGTTCTGCAACTCGGAGTTGACACCAAAATAAGCAGAAGAGAACTCTCCACCTCAGCTACTGACTCAGGTAGGGATGCCCAAATTCAATAGACTGGTCTTATGCAGGGGAAAATGAATTTCAAGTAACTGACTAATGAAAGACCTCTTGGAGCATTATCCATTCAGGCTTTGGAGACTGCATGTATAAATAATTATTTTATATATATATATATATATATATATATATATATATATATCTTGTTTCAGCTCTTATACATCTAAAATTCAGCTATCTTTTAAGAGTTAATTCTACAAAAATTAAAAAAATCTGTGGATTAAAAGAATTACAATAGTAAATTGTATGTTATGTGCATTTTACAAGATGAAATACTTGAAAATATCAAGATGCCATTTCACTCACTAGGATGGTTGTAACTAAAAAGAATAGATTAATAACAAGTGTTGGCCAGCATATGGAGAAACTGGAACCTTCATATACTGTTGGTAAGAATATAAAATGATGCAGACACTGTGGAAAACACTTTGGCAGTCACAAACTTAAGACTTAAAATTAATACTTGTTCTTGTTTCCTTAGCTAAGTCGTGTCCAATTCTTTGCAACCCCATGGACTGCAGCACACCAGGCTTCCCTGTCCTTCACTATCTCTCGGAGTTTGCTCAAATCCATGTCCACTGAGTCAGTGATACTATCTAACCATCTCATTCTCTGCTGCCCTCTTCTCCCTTTTCCCCCTAGACACTATGAAAAGGCAAAAAGTTAACACATAACCCAGCAATTCCACTCCTAGCAAGAGAGAATTGAACACGTCTGTCCACACAAAAACATGTAGATGAACATTCATAGCAGTACTATTGATAACAGCAAAAAAGTGAGCAATACAAATGCCTGATTAATGGAGAAACAAAATGTGATATACCTATACAAGGAAATAATATAGTCATAGAAAGAATGAAGTACTGGTACATACTACAAAATGGATGGATGGATCTTGAGATTATACTAACTGAAAGAAGCTAGTGAGAAAGAATACGTACTGTATGATTTCATTCATATGAAATCTCCAGAAATGGCAAATTCATAAAAACAGAAAATAGAGTAGTGGTCGCTTACAGCTGGGAGGATTGGGGAGTAAATGAGTGACTCCTAATGGATGTAAGGTTTCTTCACAAGGTGATGAAAATGTTTTAAATTTGATTGTGGTGATAATTGCACAGCACTGTGGATGTACTAAAATCATTGAATTGTACACTTCAAATGGGTGAATTGTACATTATGTAAATTATAGCTGAATAAAGCTGTTAGGCATATAATAAGCTGACAGGATATAATCCTGGTGGTGATGGAAAAAGACTACATGGAGAAAGACTACCTAAGAAAGACACCAACAAAGAATAGCAAAGCGATAAGATTACAGAGTAGAGAAAAAGAAGGTAGAACAGGGAGACATTCAAGTTCTGATGTGATACGTGTATATATTGCAAAATGATCACCAGAGTAAGTCTAATTAACATCTATCATTACAGTTGTTGTGAGTGTGTGTGTGTCATGAGGTCTTTTAAGAGCTACTCTCTTGCAGTAGCCTGTGTGCTCAGTTGTGTCTGATTCTTTTCAACCCCATGGACTGTAGCCCGCCAGGCTCCTCTGTCACGGAATTTTTCAGGCAAGAATACAGGAATGGGTTGCCACTTCCTACTCCAAGGGATCTTCTCCACCCACTGATTGAACCTGCATCTCCTGACTTGGCAGGCGGATTCTTTTACCACTGGGAAGCCCCCTGCTCTCTTAGCAACTTTCAAATACCCAGCACAGTCTTATTAATTGTAGTCACGCCATACTATATTACATCCCCAGGACTTATTCTGTAATTAGAAGTCTGTACCTTTTGACCACCTTCACCCAATTTTGTCCTCCCCTCCCCCAATCTGTGTTCTGTGTCTATGAAGTGTGTGTATGTTGTAAAGATTCCACACACAAGGGAGATCACAAGTTATTTGTCTTTCTTTGACTTAGCATAATGCCTTAAAGGTCCACTCATGTTGTTGCAAATGGCAGGATTTCCTTCATTTTAATAGCTGAATAATATTCCATGGAATAATGTGGAATAATATTCCATATTTTCTCTATTCATTCATCAAAAGATGGACACTTAGATTTTTCCATGTCTTGGTTATTAAATAATAACATTATAATAATGCTGCAGTGAACATGGGGGTGGAGATATCTTTTTGAGTTAGTGTTTTTGTGTCCTCTGGGTAAACACTCAGAAGTTGAATTGTTTTATTATATCAGTACTCATGTTTTTGTCTATATTTACTACTGCATTGTCATCAAGTACTATTACTTTTACTGCTGGTACCTAATAAAAGAACAGAGAGAAACAATATCTAAATGATGTATTTGTACTAAATAAAGGGAAAAATAACAGTTTATACAGAGAAATGAAGGTACTGAAAAAATTTAAATAGAAAATTCTTGCTACTACCTAGATAGATATGAATTATGGGTGTGAAAAACTCAATTGAAGTAGTTAGTGACTTTGTTTCATCAAAGTGTAGTATTCAGTGCTGTAAGGTTGATTTGAATAGTATTGATTTTGCAGTCCTGATTATTTTATGACTGTACAAGCATTCTAAGAATATTTAACTGTTTTAAGTAAGAGGGTATCTGTGAAAATGTTTTCCTTATAATACGACTTTATTGGTACTGTACTCAAATCCAAGAAACACTGTATTATACCGTGGTTTATTAGACAACTTCACTGGCACCTAAGAACAATTCAAACTCTCAAACCAGGTCTTGAAAGCAAATCATATATAATTTAGAAGAAAAACATAGACTCATCGTCTTGTCTTTGTCTAAGAAGTTTTTATATTGTAGAAATTATTTTTTGAAAGCCTGAGCACAGGTATACTTTGAGTCTATGTACATTTTGAGCAGATCTTTAATAATTTTACTATTTCTTCCCTAATTTAAGTTTTCAACTTTTGTCTCAGTTGACTTTCATAATTCATCTACATGTAGAAAACAACTACTTGACATTAAGATTTAAAATCATTAGCACAGTATTTTGCAAAGCTTGTCTATATTTTAAAACATTTTAACATTAGCTTTTGAGATGGACCACCATTCTAATAAAATATACTTTCTGCAAAGTAATTTTTATATCATACTCAGAGTAAAGATTTTATCTATAAGGAAATGTTTTTATTGCAATTCACATGTAAAAGATACAACTTGGAGAAAAGACTAGTGCATAGTGGACCTTTCAAAGCCAAATTATATAACAAATACTTAATTGAAGTTTCATAAGATATTCTATAATCACTAATTTCTAAAGTAACCTCAGGAAGTATATATTGTTAATTCACATTTTATAGGAGTAAAACTAAACCACTAGGGAAAATATCAAGTAAAGATATGGAGTACAATTATGGGAACACTAGACATAGGAGCAGAACAACTGAGAGGGAGTTTGAAGTCTACCACTTTCTGGTTGCCAAACCTATAGGATATTTAATTGGTCTCTTTGAACTTAGTTTTTCTATCTGTAAAATGAAAACAGTAATACCTTCCTTGCAGCACTACTGGAAGATTAAATAAAGTACATGAAAAATTATTATACAGTAATTTGCCTTATTTTGTTCATTTCCTTCTTTACTAAAAGTCGTACAAGTTGGTGAATATAAGCACTAAAAAGAAACAAAAATTCTAGTTCATGTATAGAACTGTTAAAATATTGTCACAAATAAAAGAACACCAGATTAGTAGTTCTCAAACTTTTTATCTCAGGCCCACTCTTCATTCTTAAATCTTACTGATGACTCCAACGAGCTTTTTGTTTATGTGGATTATATCTATTTATACTTACCATATTAGAAATTGAAACTGAGGAAAAAATTAAATATATATTAACTTATTTAAAGTAATAAAAAGTCCATCACATGCCCATATACTTTTAATTAAAATAACTATTTTCAAAAACAAAAAATTAATAAGAATGACACTGATTTACATTTTTGCAAATGTCTTTAGGATCTGTCCTAATAAAAAGACAATTGGATACTTTTAGCAATTTCTGAAATGTACTTTTTGTTTTTCAAAGAACATACAAAGGAGTACACTATGTCTTATTAATACTTATCTAATAAAACTGGTTTCACTATTTTTTATTCTTATGCAATTATTTCTAAAATGACTTAAAATACACAAGATGAAAGAAAAGTAGTCCATTGGACCCAGATGGTATGTAGGGATGACTACTTTTCTTGATATATGGTTATTAAAAACACTTCTTAAAAGAAAACTGCTTTGCAAGGAATGAATTAAAAAGGCCTAGATACACTTTTGATACAAATCATGGAGAAAACCAAGTCCTTCTTGAGTCACTATTTAAAACAACCTGACTGAAAATCATGTATATTTTAAGTCCTTCTCTGAAGCAAAAAGAAAATTGTTCAGGGTTACATATTTAGTGAATATGTGAAATACTTCTGACCTTAAAAAAAAACACTTTTGAAATAAAACATTTTCAATATAAATATCCAATAAATATCTTATCTGTCACTAAAACTATGGGTTATTTAATGTTTACAAAAATTGCTAATCATTTAGGTATTTTCCCTGTATAATAAGAAGAACAGAAATATTTTGATATGGTTCTAAATGTCCTCTTGAATAAAGAAAACAAATTGAAGAGGAGGTACAGAAATATATATCCATTCCCCTTACTTTTTCCACTAAAAGAGCTGTTGCCAAGGAGTAAAACCCTAGGCTGAAAAAATTAGATTGGACTAGAAAACTGAACTGATGAAAATGGGTTGAAGAGGAGAAGCTGAAATTTGGACCCCTTCAACATAGAACTTTTTTCAAATTTTCAACATACTTGGAAATAATATTATTTTAATACTAAAAAGTTGAAAAGATATTAATTCTTTTGTAAAAATTTTTACTTAAGTATAGCTGATTTACAATGTTGTTTTGATATGAAGTCTTAAATATTTTAAATATAAAGGAAAAGAAAATGGAAAAATGCTACCTATATGTTTTAGGTGAGTCTACTTGCTTTTCCTCCTTAACCACTTCACTCTTACAAAAAGTGGATCATAATATAGTGGACTGAGCATTGGCTAAGAAGTCAGAAGACCTAGGTTCAAGAATTGGTTCTATCACTCTTAACCGCAGGACTAAGGGTAAAATCTCCTTGAGGTTGTTTCCTCAACTTCAAAACAGTTCTATCAACACCCCACAACCCACCTCAAAAGAGGTGATAGCAATGAAATGTATAAATGCAAGATACAACTGTAGTGGGATTTGTACCAATGTTAACACATCAAGGGCACATAGCCTTAATTTTATAAGCAAATGGGTGTCTTCATAGGCTTAGTAAAGTTTCTGCTTAAGGAGACAGTTTGAATTTTCACGGTAACCTCCCAAAGCAGGACACATCACAAATGCTAAGACGAGAATTTTGTGGTTAAAACTCTACTTCTCGGTTTTAATTTTATGTTTAATGGCACTAAAAGATATTAAAAATCACTGTTCAAACCTGAAAATAATAAAAGCAAAATTTAAGCTCACAGATTAAAAAAAAACCAAACAAACCTAAAAAATTCTTGCAAACAAAGAGAACTCCTTGGATGTAGAAGCTAGTTCACTTGACACTTTCTTCTCCGATCTCTCCTTTTAAAATAGCATTAAAACTTGAGATAAGTTAAGAGGAACTCCCTCCGTGTCTAGAGAAAGATAAAACCTCAGAATGAGATAATTTTTTCCATCTCATTAAGTAAAACCTGCAACGATCGCAGTTAAAAAATTGTGTCTCTAACTCCACGTTTCTCCTCAGAGCTCTTCTCCTCTAGACAATAACGGAATGGAGCACGATTTCTACGACGGCGGAGAGAAGTTCCTTTGGCAAGAACAACGGTGTAAGCACTGAATGACCAGTAACCTGGGTGGGGGGAGTCAGCACAGAAAGGAAGGGCCCAAGGGGGCCAGGAGCCAGAAAGTTCGGGACCCTCTATCCCCTCTATTCCCAAGACTGAAGAGCCTTGAGGGTGGGCGGGTCTCGCCAAACATAGGCATCATATGTACAAAAGACCAAAGGGAGTTGCCTCCAGAAAGAAAAGCCAAAACCAGTCTGGGACAGACCGACACTTAGGCCCCCGAGGGTGAGGAGGGAGCAGCAGCAACCCGCGCGGCTCCGACCTGAGGGTGGCCAAACGCTGCCGCCAAGCAACTACCTTTCCGAGATGCCTCCCCCGCCGGGCTGGCGCAAGATGGTGGCCCACCCGCCACCGCGCCAAGTCCGTCCCCTCCCCCGCACCCTGGGCCATCCTGGCGACCTATGCCAGCATCCAGACCCTCGACCCAGTCCTCACAGCCGGGCCACCTCAACTGCCCTCGGAGCAAAGTGGCCACAGCCTCGCGGGAGAGCCCCTGCCTGCTTCCGCGCGGCGCAGGCGGGGGACACTTACCGCGAGCGGGGCAGGTCAGCCTGACTGGGACTCGGAGGAGGAGAAAAAGGAGGAGGGAAGGGAGGAGCGCGAAAACATTAGGCGGCGACTGCAGCCACAGCGACGGCCCGCGGCGACTCTCAGAGCGGAATGAGTGCCTCAGAAGAGGGCAGAAGTATATAACTAAGCGCGCTGCCTCATGGGTAGACGCCAGCTTCTCCCCCCGCCCCCCAAACATCCGGGTTTCTTTTCTAATTGACCAGGGAGGGCGGGCGTAGACATGTGCAAGGCTTTACACATTCTCGAAGTCAGCGGTCTGCTGCTTGTGGGTGGTGGGCTGTGGGTTACAAGCCGTGGGTCAGGGCGAGGGTCTGGGGCTGAAGCAGATCATCTAGGTCAGTCCACTGTCCAACCCGCGTTGCAAACCAGAAATCAGAGCTGTGCATCAAATTTGAGCACGTGGAAACGTGAATTCTAGGTCTTCCCAGTGTGTAGGAGCTGGACGCTCCAGTTTGAAAAGTACTGTACCCAAGAGGTGAAGACATAAACCAGATGAGTAAGAGGAATAATTATTTAAATAATTTATTAATTTAACTAAATCTGTTTTTAAAATATGATTTTGGTTGCATCTGTCAGTTAATTCTAACTCTGCTATATAGATGTCTATGATAATTAAAATGTTAAGAAAAACACCTGCCAAGATTCTGCTTGCAGAAACATACTCTAAACAATATATAACAGTATAGAAAGTTTCTTCTCCCAGTTTTCCTCATAAGGTCTATGGCACTAGTGGTCATCCTCACAAGAGTTACCAAGACATAAAACTTTGCCTCAATAGTTAAGGAACTATTATTCATGTAAGTTCAAGTAGCCACTGAGCTGTACCAATTCTTCTATTTGAGCAAATGTCTTCTTTCTCACCTATACTGCTCTTTGCTACTGGTTCTGATAATGAAACTTACAAGGAAAGAGAGAAAGTAATTAAAATAACCAGCATGGAAAGTTTAAAGTTCCAGAATTTTAAAGTATTCATAGGTTGCTCCCCACTTCTTTTTAACTTTAAATTTATTTTTTAATTGAAGTATAATTGCTTTACAGAATTTTTTGGTTTCTGCCAAATATCAACATGAATTAGCCATGGACTACCCTGGTGACTCAGCTGGTAAAGAATACGCCTTCAATGTGGGAGACCTGGATTCGATCTCTGAATTGGGAAGATAGCCTGGAGAGGGGAAAGGCCAGCCACTCCGCCTGGAGAATTCCATGGACTGTATAGTCCATGGGGTCTCAAAGAGTCGGACAGGACTGAGCAACTTTCAGTTCACTCCCTGGTGACCCAAACAGTAAACTATCTCCCTGCAATGCAGGAGACCTGGAAGATCCCCTGGAGAAGGGAATGGCAACTCACACCAGTATTCTTGCCTGAAGAATTCCCATGAACAGAGGAGCCTGGTGGGCTCCTTTGGACTGGAGGGCTACAGTCCTTGGGGTGGCAAAGTCAAACATGACTAACACTTTCACCTTCATGCAGGTGGCCCCTCCCTCTTGATGGGCTGATAAGAAAGCTCAGTGCTCTCTCCTTTGTTGTCAGTAGGAAATTTAAAACTAGGAAGTTTACACTCATGGCACCTTCTCTTTCAGTGCAGGTAGGAAATTTTAAACTCACAGATCTCCAGCCCTCTGCCTCTTCCTTTGGTGCAAGAGGGAAATTTAAAACTTGTAAATCTACAGCTAGTGAGTCCCATCCCTTAGAGACAATAAAGGCCTAATGCACTCAGTCTGCCTCTCAAGAAAGTCCTGACCATTTTGGCCCCTGTGTTTTCCGTGAGGGTTCCTTGAATAATGAAATTTCTCTCAAATTCTGTATAAGTGTCTGAACCTGCACATCTAAAGTAAAATTGGGAGGAGGGAGAGTCAATCTGCCTCGGAGGGATGAACCAAACAAAAATTCTAATCCAATTTATTCTTTATTTTATTGAAAAATATAATAGCAAAGAAGATTGGGAAACTCTGGTCAGCAAATTTTCTTTCAAAAGGAAATGTACATAAGAAGCCAAATTATAATAAAAAAAGATACCTGGTGAGAATGGAATCAGCACATGGGAAATTATTTGGATGATTTTGACTAGTCTATCCTTAAAACTCCTCTCCAGGCTTCTGGTTCTTTTGACCAACTGTCCCCATGTTCCTTTATTTCACCCAGCACTACCATTAATCAGGATTTACTCCTGTATAGCCTTTTTGGGGGAAGTTTTTAAACTGAGATAAACTGAAGTAAAAATTCACCATTTTAAAGTGTACAGTACAGTGATCTCTAATATACTCACAATACTGTATAATTATCTCCACTGTCTAATAAGAAAATTTACATCATCCCCCAAAAGAAATTCCATACTTGTTAATAGCCACTCCCAAGTCCCTTCTACCCACATCCCCAGGAACAATTCTGTGTCTCTACAGATCTACCTATTCTGGACATTGCACATAGATGGGATCACAGTATGTAGCTCTTTGTGTCTAGCTTCTTTTACTTACCATAATGTTTTTGAGGTAGGTTCTTCATGTACTAGCCTGTATCAGTAGTTCATTCGTTTTTAATGACTACATAATATTTCACTGTATAGACGTACTAATTTTTGTTTATCCATTCTTCAGCTGATGGATATTTGGGTTGTTTCCACTTTTGGTCTACTATAAATAATGCAGCTATGGACATTGGTGTATAAGACTTTAAAAAAAAATAACTTTATTGAGACAGTTCACATATCATGCAATTCGTTTATTTAAAGTGTACAGTTCAGTTTTTGAATCATAATCACAGATATCAATGACCATCACCATGATCAATTTCCAAAAATCCTCTACAAATTAACTACCATGCATAGTTAGAGAGTAGACTAGTGGTAGCCTGGGACTGTGGTGGGGGGTAGTTGGGGAGTGGGCGGGTAGGGACATGGTAGTGAATATGTATATGTAATATGTAATTACCCTCTCCTATAAAGAGGGTAATTTGAGTTTGAATAAAGTCACTGATTGCAATAAGTAAATAAAGCATTAACACTTAAGCATTGTCCCACTTGCCTCATTTCTCTGTTCCCTTCCCAGGTAGTGCTAGTGATAAAGAATCCTCCTGCCAATGCAGGAGACATAAGAGACACAGGTTCAATCCCTGGGTCAGAAAGATCCTCTGGAGAAGGGCACTCAAGTATTCAGGCCTGGAGAATTCCATGGACAGAAGAACTTGGTGGGCTACAGTTCAAAGGGTCGCAATGAGTCAGACATGACTGACACGACTTAGCACATACTCTCAATGTCCTGATATCAATAACTTTATTGAGCAACTACAGCGTCAGTATAAGAAGATTACTGATGGGTTATACCTAAATCACTTAATCCACAGCTTCATGGATACCTTTATACCTTGCATTGAGTTTGTCTACAAAGACAAATTTTCTCTTTCTTTTTTTTAAAAATAAATTTATTGAGTCATTTAAAGTAACTATTCATGGTTTGCTTGCTTTTAAAAATATTTATTTATTTATTTTTGGCTGCTCTGGATCTTCTTTGTTGCACATGGGCTTTCTCTAGTTTTGATGCATCAGCTTCTCATTGCAGTGGCTTCTCTTATGGAGTATGGGCTGTAGAGCACTTGGGCTTCAGCAGCTGTGGTACACTGGCTTAGTTGCCATGGCATGTAGAATATTCCCAGACCAGGGATGGAACTCATGTCTCCTTCATTGGTGGACTTCTATCCAGTGGACCACCAGGGATGTCTGAGACATCCTTTCAAACTCACATTACTCTCTTTCCTATACTAAGAAGTGCCAAGTGAGCAGTTGAGGTCCCATTTATATATAGGAGAGGCTTACTCAACACTATTAGTTGGAAGTAGATTTTAGATTTTGCACTCTACACGAAAGAGAGAAATGGTCAGTTGTCAATGCAAATGGAGGGGTGGCTACTAATAGTCAGGCTGATGGCGATTATGAAAAAATTAAATACCACATTGAAAAAGAATTGTTGATAACATGAAGCAGGGCTGCAGCAAGTAATTGAACAGCAAAGCAGGAGAAGAAAACTAGTTACTCAACTTCTCCTGAGTCATGTCATATTTACTTTCAAGAGAACTCCTACAACATTTATTCAAATGTAAATTTTAAAAATCCAAATTCAATAGAAAAACATTTGAGTGCTGCATCTTTTGTGGGATAGCCTTGATTCCATTTTCCCTCCATTAGTTAAAAAAGGCCATTTCCAAGCAAAATGGTGACATTGTGAAAGAAGTTTGTCTGCAACTCCTTTTTCTTCTTCCCTTTCCATGTCTCTTCCCCTATTGCCAATACACTCCAGTATCCTGGAAATTCATGATGCTTTTGTGTGTTTATGACACCTACCTGAGTTTGCCTTCTCCAGAGACTGTCTCTTTCTATGTCTTTTTATTCTTACCTCTTGCCCTTATTTTTCTCTGAAACCTCAACTACCTCTAGCATAACCTTCAGAGACTTGCTCTTCGCTAGGTAGGTATTGTAATTAGCTGACCTGGGCTAATGGACTGGTTTTATTCCTAAAGAGTGTTGCACACAGGAAAGCATGGCAATTCTTATGCCTTGAAAGTTGGCTATGGTAGGAAAATTACTGATCAAGGCTTACTTGTTCTAAGAAAACTGATTTACTAGCACAACACTGATTCAATTCTGTGGTTCCAGTGTCTATGGCCCAATGCTTAACTAACAGGTGTCTCTGGAAGCTCCTCATCTTCTCTTTAACTAAAGCAGCAACTCCATGTTTATATTTTGAACTTCTATCTAATATTTATGTGAAAAAAATTTCCACTGATACAAATAAATAATAAACATTTGAAAACTATTGCTCTAGACCAACTAACTAATTTTAAAAATGAGTCAATGGAAAATGGTTGTTGTTCAGTCGCTCAATCATGTCCAACTCTTTGCAACCCCATGGACTGCAGCACATCAGGCTTCCCTGTCCTTCACAACCTCCCAAAGTTTGCCCAAAGTCATGTCCATTGAATCAGTGATGCCATCCAACCATCTCATCTTCTGTCGTCCCCTTCTCTTCCTGCCTTCAATCTTTCCCAGCATTAGGGTCTTTACCAATGAGTCGGCTCTTCACATCAGGTGGCCAAAGTATTGGAGTTTCAACTTCAGCATTAGTCCTTACAATGAACACCCAGGACTGATCTCCTTTAGGATGGACTGGTTGGATCTCTTTGCAGTCCAAGGGACTCTCAAGAGTCTTCTCCAACACCACAGTTCAAAAGCATCAATTCTTCGTCACTTGACCTTTTTATGGTCCAACTCTCACATCCATACATGACTACTGGAAAAACCATAGCTTCGACTATATGGAACTTTGTCTGCAAAGTGATGTCTCTGCTTTTGAATACACTATCTAGATTTGTCATAGCTTTTCTTCCAATGAGCAAGTGTCTTTTAATTTCATGGCCGCAGTCACCATCTGCAGTGATTTTGGAGCCCAAGAAAATAAAGTCTGTTACTATTTCCACTTTTCCCCCATCTATTTGTCATGAATTGATGGGACCAGATGCCATGATCTTAGTTTTTTGAATGTTGAATTTTAAACCAGCTTTTTCACTCCCCTCTCACTTTCATCAAGAGGTTCTTTAGTTCCTCTTCATTTTCTGCCATAAGGTTGGTGTCATCTGCATATCTGAGGTTATTGATGTTTCTCCCAGCAATCTTGATTCCAGCTTGAGCTTCACCCAGCCCGGCATTTTGTATAATGTTCTCTGCATATAAGTTAAATAAGCAAGGTGACAATACATAGCCTTGATGTACTCCTTTCCCAATTTTGAACCAGTTTGTTGTTCCATGTTCAGTTGTAACTGTTGCTTCTTTTAATAGAAAATTGAAGATTAAAAAGAGTTGTCCAATATCGCACAAAAGGCAGAGAAAAATGACAGGACAAGTACTAGAACCTAGGTCTCCTTATTTCCATACACTCACTTGTGACTCAAATGGTAAAAATCTGCCTGCAACGCAGGAGACCCTGGTTCAATCCCTGGATTAGGAAGATCCCCTGGAGAAGGGAATGGCAACTCACTCCAGTATTCTTGCCTGGTGAATTTCATGGACAGAGGAGCCTGGCAGGGTACAGTTCACAGGGTCACAAAGAGTCAGAAACAACTGAGAGGCTAAAACTTTCACTTTCCTTATTTCCAGTCTAATTAATACTCTCCCTATTTGTACTCAATGGTCACACATTAAAATTTTCCTGTTCTGTTTCTCATTGTATGAAAAAAACCAAAGATATCAAGTAGTACATCTGATTGAATAACCAAAGTTCCCAGTAATGTATGCTGACTATGAGAGAGGGGCCTTCTAGAGAAAATATCCTCTCAGAACATTTCAGTGAATGGAAGAAGATGTATGCAAGAAGAAGGGAGAAGCAGCAGTAGAGATAGTGGGTATATAGTAATGATTACAATTGTAATAGTTTATATAACTAAAAACTATATAGCACTTGTCTTGTGCCAACACTGTTCTCAGCAATTTATAATATTGATTATTCAATACAAGTATATATTCTTTTTTATTATTCCCATTTACAGATGACACAAAAATGCTAAGTACTTTGTTTGCATTCACACAACTAGAAGGTGATAAAACCAGGATTTGAACTCAGACATTCTGGTTCTAGTATCTGGAACCTTAGCCATTATACAGACCTACCTCTTCAGATGTTCAGCAAATATATGTTGAATGAATTAATGACTAAATAGATCATATATGCTGGGATCAGAGATTCTTGAGAACATATCAAATAACAGAAGAATGTCAAACAATGTTACCTTCATGTAGAAGAAGTGCAATAGAGTAATTAGAATGAATCTCTCATTAAGAAAATAATCAGTCTTGTCATATAAATTTTGGTGGGAAAAATATAATTACGTAGGCCTCTAAGATCTCAGTTAAGTGTTTCTGTGTCCTTCACATTTCTGATTGAATCACTTGGCAGTAGAGGGCTCTTGAACAAGTTTCAAGGATGGTCAACCCACTTATATACAGTAATTTCTAGGAAAAGAGAGTTTCACACTCCTCTGGTAACTGTATGCAGAGACTGACTTTGTTGAAAGGTTTAAAATTTTGTAAACAGTACTTTGCATTATGCTCTATATTAAAGGGGGGATAGGGAAGGGGGTATGCAACATAGACCGTTCTCTTATGGCATTACCATCTAATTGGCAAACTAGGCTCAAAACCCCAGAAATAATTAGTGAGCAATGCAAGAACTCTTATGATCACGTATGTGGTTCAGACTGTCAAGTACAGTGAGAATTCAGAGAATAGGAAACTAGAGCAGATGGAAATAGATGTGAAAGGCCTGGTCTTAAGCTGAGTTTAGACTAAGCAGAGTCTTACAGGATGAACATAACTCAATAAGACAGAGAGGAGAATTTTAGGTAAGATGAGAGCCATGAAGGAAAACAAAGAGACATAAACAAAAATAATGCTTCCATGACTCAGTCAATGGACCAGTTTGCTTAGAGCAGTTATTATGCATCAGGGGTAAGAGAACTGAGTTTGGGTATTTATTTATTCATTTACTCATTCATTCATGGAGTAAATGCTAAGTGAGCACAAGGCCATGTGTTGGGAATATTGTGAAAAATGGGACACAATCCTTGCCTTCAAGTTGCTTGTGTTCAAGTAGTAGAAACAGATTCATAAGTATAATAGCGCTATAATAGAAATATACTCCAAGAGGGCTCCTGACACAGCCTGGGTGTGTCAGGGAAGGCTTCCTGAAGGACCTGATGGCTGAGCTTAAATTATAGTGGTAGAGAGAAGAATGGACAAACCCTATAGGAGTAAGATCATGTAGCAGTCCCATCAATAGTCCACTCCAATCTCCCTGTGAGAGAAACTGCTTTGGAGATCATTGATGACGGACAGACTCTAGCTATAGTACCTTTGAATCCATTGCAGCTTTTCCACCAGGCCATGCTTCCCCCTAGGGAATTCTCAGACAATGACTGGGCACAGCAGTGTTACTAGTACCAGTCCATTTCCGCCTATTATGAGATTCTTTTAATGCACAATTTTTGCTTGAGTACTCCGCATCCGCCTTGTCCAAGACTTTCTTAGAACTGCATCACATTATGAGGCTCTTCCTACTCGAACTTTCTTTCCTCTTTTCTTTCACAAGTGTCAGACTTGTAACATGGTTTCTAAGCTCTTCCCACCTCTTCTTGCTTGCTCCTTTTTTATCCTTTAAAAATGGTTCTTCCAATAAATATTTTGCATATCCAGTCCCATCTGACATCTGCTTTTCCAAGGGATTAAACTGACACAAAGCAGCAAAATATATTCAGAAGAACGAGAAATCACACAGTATTACTTGTGAGTAAGGGCCAGGGGAGGGAAATTAGATGAAGAGGTAGATGGGGGTGAGGGAGGGGTAGATGAATGAGGGCATTGAATACCTTGCATAGGAACTTGGACTTTAACCCTGTGGACAGACATAGGGAGCCATTGAAAATTTTTATGGAAGAATGAAGTGCAGATTTGTGATTTACTTTGATTTCTCTGGACTCAAAGTGGAAGAGACTTGAAGGAATTAAGGCTATAGGCATCAACCAGAGACCTGATTTTAAATTGGACCTCTCCTATTTATTACCCACATCTGTAAATATGGTAGTATTTGTTAGTAATTTACTCTGAGTCTTCGTTTCCTCATTTTTAAAATAGGGGAAAAGATCTACTCCACAGGACCATTTTAAAATAACATATGATAATATAGGTAATATGTGCCTACCATAGTACCTGATAAACCATAGAAACACAGTAACTGATATCTTTCTTTTCCCTTTTGCTATTATTTTACACCTGTAACTTAAAAAAATTAAAATGTTTGTTAAGATAACAGAAAAAAGGCTAGATGCTTGAAGACTTATTAGGATGCCTTTGTGGTGGTGTAGAAGGAAATAAAAAGCACAGTGACAATAGGATGGCAGAAGAGAAGAATTTAAGTAACATTTAGGCAGAAAAACTGAGAGGATTTGGTAACTGCCTGGTTGTGGGGATTAAGTGTGAAGATGGAACCTAAGATGAAGCCCAGTTCTCTAGTGTGGGCTTCTGGGTAGAGAATATGGGAAGAATAGCCAGTTTCAAGTTCCATTTAAGATATGTTTGGGTTGTTGCTCTGTGGATCATGAATGGGACATTAAGATGTCCAGCAATCTGTCATATATATAAGTCTAATACTCAAGAGATAATTCTGAGTTGGAGAAAAAGATTTGGGACAGATTAGCATGTATATGACCTCACCAAGGGGAATGTGTCAAGTAAGAAGAGCAATGAGCTGAAGATGAATTTAAAACTGACACCCTTTGCATAAATATGTTACAGAATATTATCTTTGAAATATATTCAAAGGAATCTGAATTCAACAGAGTTTGATATTTACTACTATCCATTTAAAAATACTAATACCAGGAGACCGAGCCATTCCACTTTTAGATATCTAAGAGCAATGAGTATACATATCCATCCTGAGATATATACAAGAATAGCCATCATATTTTATTTGTAATAACCAAAACCTCTAGAAAAACCGGTTGTCCATCAGCCATAGAATAGATAGATAAATAATGGCACATAGAGACATTGGAATATTACACATCAGTGGTTCTCAGAAGCCCTTTGCAGCCTTAAAAAATTAATTGAAGACACCAAGGAGTTTTTATTTATGCAAGTTACTTATAATATTTTTTGTGTTAAAATTTTTTAATATTTATATACTAGTTAATTTTAACAATAATAAATCTATCACATGTTAGCATACATTGCATAATGCATATATAGTAATGACAACTACAACTAAGGGTTGTCACCATGGATTCTACAGTGGTTAAAGGATAAGAAAACTTTGTGAATGGCATTATGTCAACATATTCAACATGGATGAAAAGGACAAATTTATTGAAAAACATAGTTTACCAAAATAGACACAAGAAGCAGAAGGTCTGAATATCCCTCTATCTATTAAACAAGTTGAATTTGTTATTAAAAAACTTCCAAAAGGAAACTGCATGGCTTCATCACTGAATAGCACCAATTTTACAAACACATTCCAGAAAACAGAAAGAGGGAACACCATCTAGCTCATTTTGTAAGGCTAACATAGCCTTGACACCAAGACATGAGAAAGATACTGTAAAAATAAAATTACATATCAATACCCTTTATAAATATAGAGGCAAAAATCCTTAACAAAATATTACTAAATAAAGAGTCATACTTCAAGACTCTGCTTGCAGGCATGCTCAGTCCCTCAGTTGTGTCCTGCTCTGTGTGACCATATGGACTGTACCCCATCAGGCTCCTCTGGACTAAGTCTTCCAGAATGCAAGGTTAATTTAACATTAAAAAATCCATTGATGTAATTCACCATATTAACAGGATAAAAATGAAAATCCATACAATCATTTCAATAGATGTAGAAAGAGCATATGACAAAATCCAATGTCCACTCATGATTAAAAATTTTCAGAAAATTAGAAATAGTAAAAAAAAATACTTCCTCATATGAATAAAGAGCATCTATGAAACACCAATAGCTAGCACCATGATTGATGGCAAAAGATAGAATTGTTCTTTCTTAAGATGGAAACAAGGCAAGGATGCTACCATCTTCTCTTATATTCAACATGGTATTGAAGGTCCCAGGCATTAAAAACAAATAAATAAATTGAAAACACTGAAATTTTTTAAATCCCTATTTGTAGATGATATGATTATTAATGTAGAAAATTCCAGAGAATCTAGAATACAAATATTAGAACTAATAAGTCAACTTAGCAAGGTCACAGAATACAGGATTAATGTAGAAAATCAATTGCATCCTTATATACCAACTTTTGCCAACAAAGGTCGGTCTAGTCAAAGCTATGGTTTTTCCAGTAGTCATGTATGGATGTGAGAGTTGGACTATAAAGAAAGCTGAGCGCTGAAGAATGAAGAATGCTTTTGAATTGTGGTTCTGGAGAAGACTCTTGAGAGTCCCTTGGACTGCAAGGAGATCAAACCAGTCAATTGTAAAGGAAATCGGCCCTGAATATTCATTGGAAGTACTGACGTTGAAGTTGAAACTCCAATACTTTGGCCACCAGATGTGAAAAGCCAGCTCATTGGAAAAGACCATGATGCTGGGAAAGGTTGAGGGCATTAGGAGTAGGGGGCAACAGAGGATGAGATGTTTGGATGTCATCATCGACTCAATGGACATGAGTTTGAGCAAAATCTGGGAGACAGTAAAAGAAGGGAAGCCTGGCGTGGTGTGCTCCATGGGATCATGAGTCAGACATGACTTAGCAACTGAACAACAGCAACAATATCAAGAACAAACAATTGGAAAATGAAACTCAAAAAAAAAAAAATCTATTCACAATAGCATTAGAATGTAAAATATTTATAAATAAATCTGATTGAATTTCTCTACTTGGAAATTGCAAAACAAAACTGAGGGAAATTAAAAAGTACAGAAATATACCATGATTCAATAATGTTAAGTGACAATTCTCCCCAAATCTATAGGTATAACACAAATGCAAAACTCCAGTAAGTTTTTTTTTAAATTTTTAAAATTTACCATTGAGAAAAAGAAAAGGCAAGCCAGATACTGGGAAAAATACTCACAATACATGTATCAAACAAAGGAAATATCCAGAATATGCACACACACAGTCAATAATAATAAGATAAAATAACAATGCAAAAAATATTTCAACATACATTTGACAAAAAGAAGAGACAAATGGCCAATAAGGTCATGAAAATATACTTGAAGTCATTAGTCGTTGGGGAAAGGAAATAAAAAACCACATTGAGATACCACAACATACCCATTAAAATACACAAAAATTTAAAAACTGACCATATCAAGTGTTAGCAAGGATGTGCAGGAACTGGAAATCTCATGCTCTGCTTGTAGAAATGTACCATGGGTACGGCCAATTTGGAAAACAGTTTGACAGTTTCTGAAATTTTTTAACATAAGCCTACAATATGATCCAGCTATTCCACTTCCAGATATGCATCTGTGAGAAATGAAAACATATGTTCAAATTGACTTGTACACAAATGTTCATAGCAATTCTATTTGTAAAAGCCCAAACTGGGAACAACCCAAATGTCTATCAACAGATGAATGGATAAACAAATTGTGGTATACAATAGAAATTGGGGTATATCCTCAAAATGGAAAGCATCAATAGAAAAGAACAATTATTAATGCATGAAACAATATAGATGCATCTTAAAACCACTATGCTGACTGAAAGAAGTCATTAGAAAAATACATAGAGCGTGATTCCATTTGGTTAAAATCCCAGAATGCAAATGAATCTATAATGACAGAACGCACAGATCAATGAGTACCTGTACTTGAGCTGGGGATGGAAGAAGAGATTCAAAAGATTGAGGCATGAGGAAATTTTGGGGAATGATGGAAATGTTTTATATTTTTCTTTCTTCCTTTTGAACTTACATTTTCATTCCATTTCTCTACAGAATTTTATCCTCATGAAATATATTTCTATTTTTGAAAGTCTTTAAATATTTCTCTGTGATAAAATCATAGGCATATTCTTAAGCTGGCAAATTTTAGGGAAGAATTCAAAATGAAGTTGAGAATCTGGAAATTCTAGTTTGAAGATGATGGATGACAACATTCATTTGGCATTTACTATGTTAAATTACTAAATAACATTATCTATGGATGTCTTATTTGACTACACAATTACTGAATAGTTCATTGAAGGCAGGAATTTATCTCAGGTGCCTGGCACACAGTAGATGGCTCATTGATTTATTTTCTCATTCATACATGCAATAAAGATTTCTTGAGCATTTATATGTAAAGTGATTACCAGGACTTGGGCATATAATGAAGGATGTATCCAGGGCTCCATAAATTTCTCTTGATAATTGACAATTATTAGGCACATTTCAGAAATAGTGTGATTCTCTTTTCTCCTATAAGTATAGGAGCATTTTGGTCCTATTAACCTTGTTGTAAAATCAAAGACACTAAGACACAGAGATTAAGTGACTCACTTAGGGTTGTGCACTTTGTTGTGAGTGAAGCAATCATTAAGACCCTTACAGATTCTTTCCTGAATCAAGGTGCTAGAGGAATTCATTCAGATTGAGTGGGGTTTATATTTTCATTTAAACGTTCTCATTTCATTTCTGCTGCATTCACCTTCTCAAATTCATATTTCTGAATTGCTTTACTTCCACTTTAGACACTGTCAGGATAAATTAGACACCAAGGGTCCATGATATTATCTGAAGCAGAAATATAGTCCTCTGTTGATGGACATTTAGGTTGTTTCCATGTCTTGGTTATTGTAAATAGTGCTGCAATGAACTTTGGGGTGCATGCATCTTTTTGAATTATTATTTTCTCTGGGTATATGCAAAGGACTGATATTGCTAGATTATATGGTAGTTCTATTTTTAGTTTCTTAAGGAATCTCCATACTATTCTCCATAGTGGTTGTACCAATTTACATTCCCACCAACACTGTTATGAGGGCTCCCTTTTCTCCACACCTTCTCCACCATTTATTGTTTGTAGACTTTTTTTGGTTTGTTTGTAGACTTTTTTGATGATGGCCATTCTGACTGGTGTGAGGTGATATGACACTGCAGTTTTGATTTGCATTTATCTAATAATTAGTTATGTTGAGCATCTTTTCATGGGCTTTTTGGCCATCTGCACATCTTTGGAGAAATGTCTTTTCAGATCTTCTGCCCATTTTTTGTTGGGTTAGTTTTTTTTTTTTTTTTTTTTTTTTTGACACAGAGCTGCCTGAGCTGTCTGTATATTTTGGAGATTAATTCCTTGTTAGTCTCTGTTTGCAAATATTTTCTCCCATTCTGTGGGTTGTCTTTTAGTTTTGTTTATAGTTTCCCTTGCTGTGCAAAAGCTTTTAAGTTTAATTAGGTCCCATTTGTTTATTTTTGTTTTTATTTTCATTACTCTAGAAAGTGGATCAAAAAATATCTTGTTGAGATTTATGTCAAAGAGTGTTCTGCCTATGTTTTCCTCTAAGAGGCTAGCCTTACATTTAGGTCTTTGTATCTACTTGTTTTGATAGCACTTTCTTTACTCCCTCTTATTAGGCTGCTAATTACCCATACCAATGGCATGGGCCTACAGGTAAGCCACAGTCTCAGGAGAATATAACGCAAGTGAGAAAACAAGGCACAATTTAGTATTTGCCTCCTTCAAACGTGTATATCAATTGCCTCATAGGTCTGCAAATGTGTGCAAGAGGTGGTAGTGCCGTTCCCCCCCCCCCCAGATATAAAAAGATTAAGATATCAAATGCTCTGAATGAACCACAGCCGAAAACCAAGTGAGAAATTCACCAATTTAAGACTCTCTTTATTAAAAGAGAACAGTCAAGAATGTTGAAAGAGACCATGGAATCTCTAAAGAATTATGAAGGGTACGGTCTTTTTCCTCAACGAGAAGTCTCCATGGCACCACTCTACATGCGGTCTGTTAGGAAAGCCTGGACGGTGGTGGAATGCTTAGTGTAAACCTTGACAAACATGCTAATTACTATTCTAACGAACGCTCTTTTTCCTCATTATAAATTATAAAGGTGTTTATAATTATAAAGGTGTTTATAGGTTATAATTATAAAGGTTATATATAGCTTATAATTATAAAGGTGTTTATAAAGGTGTTTATAAAGAATGTTTATAAAGGTGTTTATAAAGAATTATAAAGGTGTTTAGAAGACAGGGTCAACAACTGGAGAAGGTTCAAAGGAGAATCGCTGGGGAAGTTAGAAAGAAAAACAGAAAAAGAGAGAAAGGAAAAAAGGCAAGCAAACAAGCTGGTGGGAAGGGGAGTGTCCGTGAGGGTTGAGGCTGCTCGTCTGAGACGATTCTGGATTAGCCCTAGGCTAATCTCCTGCCACTCTTTCCGGCAGACAACTGGGCTGGGGCCCCAGAGCCCAGACCCTCATACCTCCGGCCGCGCAGGACCAGGCGGAAGGACAAGTAGTCCCCTTTTAAGGGCGGCTCGTTCTCCGAGAGGCTAGGGCAAAGGGAGGCGAGTGGACTGGATCGCAGCTTCTCTCCTAGTGCCGCAGTCTCCATGGGTGGATTCCGTGCCCCCAGGAAAAGCATTCATTCCTCTATGGTTAAGTATGCTGCTTTGTCACTGTGAAGCATAATGTTAACTGTAGGTTTTTGTAGATGCTCTTTGCCAAACTGAGAAAGTTCCTCTCTATTCCTTTTTCTATGAATGGGGGTTAAATCTGACCAAATGCTTTGCGGTGTCAATTGACATGATCATAGGATTTTTCTTCTTTAACCTATTGATATGGCTGGTTACGGGGCTTCCCAGGTGGCTCAGTAAAGAATTCGCCTGCCCATGCAGGAGATGTGGGTTCGATCCCTGGGTCGGAAAGAACCCCTGGCGAAGGAAATGGCGACCCACTCCAGTATTCTTGCCTGGAAAATTCCATGGACTGAGGAACCTGATGGTCTAGTCCCACGGGGTTGCGAATAGTAGAACTGGAATGAGGGACTGATCACATGGCTGGTTACAGTGAATGATCTTTAAATGTTTAACCAGCCTTTTGTACATGGAATAAAGCCCACATGGTTGTAATTTGTTCATAATTTTTTAGTCTATTGTTAGAAGATTTTGTTGAAGATTTTTGTGTCTAAATTCGTGGTAGATATTGGTCTGTAGTTCCTGTTTTGTGCTCGTTGTCTGGTTTTGGTATTAGGGTAATACCAACCTCATAAAATAAGTTGAAAAGTGTTAGCTCCTGTTTTCTTTTCTGGAGGAAGTTGCATAGAAATGGTATTTTCATTTAAATGTTTGGTATAATTATTCAGTTCCCAACCCAGGGATCAAACCCGGGTCTCTTGCATTGGCAGGCAGATTCTTTACTGTCTGAACCACAAGGGAAGACCCATAATTACTCAGTAAAACTATCTGAGGTTGGAGTTTCTTTTTGAGAGGGTTTTAAATTATGAATTAACATTCTTTAGTAGTTATAGGAGTATTTACAGTAGTTTTTGGGTTTTTTTTTGTCTTTAATGAGTTTCGTTTGTGATTTTCAAGCAATTGGGCTATGTCACCTAAACTCTAGAATTGCTTGCAATATTTGCTTTCTCTCCTTTTGAAGTCTCCAGGATGTGTAGTGATACTACCTGCTTCATTCCTGATATTGGTAATTGTGTCTTTTCTTTGTCAGACTTGCTAGAGGTTTGTGAATTTAACTGATCTTTTAAAAGATCCAGCTCTTAGTTTCATGGATTTTCTTTATTGTTTTCCTGTTTTCAGTTTTATTGATTTCTATCCTTAGATACATGCCTTTTGGAAACTTATTGTAGAGCAGAAAAAGCTTGTGTAACAAATAGTTATGACTGTATGGTTCTATTTATTTAAAATGGCCAGAAAAAGCAAATCTTATAGCAACAGGAAATAAATTAGTGGCTGGTCAGCCCTGAAGATGGATATGGGGATGAACTAACTGTAAATAGGCCTGAGGGACCTTATTGGGGAGACAAAAAGTTCTAAAACTAGGTTATGGAGATGGTTGAACAATTTGGTAAATTTACTAAAAGTCATTCAATTGTACACTTGAAATTGGTGGATTTTATTTATTTTTATAGTTTAAAAAAACTTTTTATTTTATATTGGAGTATAGCCAATTAACAATGTTGTGATAGTTTCAGGTGGACAGCAAAGGGACTCAGCCATACATATACATGTATCCACTCTCCCCTAAATTCCCCTTGAAATGGGTGAATTTTAGAATATGCAGATTGTATCTCAATAAGGTTGTAAAAATAATTATGAAATAATGTGAATAAGTGAATAATAAAATCAAATAATCTTGTCCTCCTTTAACAGTCAAGGAAATGTAGACTAAGTGATTTGTCCCAAATCACATAACTAACTAGTTAGTGACAGGGATAGAATGTGAATGAATCTAGTTTTATTAAACCAAGACCAGTCATCACCAGCATGCGTGTGTGCTAAGTTGCTGTGTATTAAGGCTCCCCTGTACATGGGATTCTCCAGGCAAGAATACTGGAGTGGGTTGCCATGACCTCCTCTAGGGGATTTTCCTGACCAGGGATCGAACCCGAGTCTCCTGCGTTGGCAGGTGGGTTCTTTAACACTAGCGCCACCTGGGAAGTCCAGGCATCACCAGAGGTACTAATAAAAGAAGGGACAGAGACGTGTATGTCAGGAAAAAGATACCCTTCCCACAAGTGGAGGTTGCCCCTCTCTCTGAAATGTCTTCACCCTGTGAAGCAAAGATCTCACTGAGTGGTGACCTAGACTGCATCTCACATGCCAGTTGGTGGGGCTGTGCAAGCCAGCTAGCCTCTGACAGACCCTTTGACTGGATCAGAGTGCTTAGTTTCAAGCAACAAATACCAATTCTGAGTGATTAAGGTTAGAAAAGGAAGTGAACAGCTCACAGAATCATTATGAGGATTAAGAAGCAAGCTGGGGAGCTAGGAAAATTGCTCAAAATCACATTGCAGATTCCCCCCAATGGGAAGACTGTTGTTTCTGATATTCCCAGGTATCCTGGACTCTGCCCTTTCCTTTACCACCACTGCCACCTTGGGTTTGCAATTTGGCCAGTTTGCAACTGGAGCTGTTGCAAGAGAGAAAACTCACTGCTTTCATAGTTAACATGTTACTAATCCTTGACTCAAATTCCTATGTAGGTGCTTCGATTGGCCCCATGTTTTTGTTGTTCAGTTGCTCAGTCATGTCTGACTCTTTGCGACCCCATGGACTGCAGCATGTCAGGCTTCCCTGTCCTTCACTATCTTCCGGAGTTTGCTTCTGTCTATTGAGTCGATGATGCCATCCAACCATCTCATCCTCTGTCACCCCCTTCTCCTTCTGACTTCAGTCTTTCCTGGCATCAGGGTCTTTTCAAATGAGTCGGCTCTTCACATCAGATGGCCAAAGTATTGGAGCTTCAGCTTCAGCATCAGTCCTTCCAATGAACATTCAGGACTGATTTCCTTTACGATTGACTGGTTTGATCTCCTTACTGTCCAAGGGACTCTCAAGGGCCTTCTCCAGCACCACAGTTCGAAGCATCAGTTCTTTGGTGCTCAGCTTTCTTTATAGTCCAGCTATTACATCCATGCCTGACTATTGGAAAAAACATAGCTTTGATTAGACAGACTTCTGTCCTCAAAATGATGTCTCTGCTTTTGAATATACTATCTAGGTTTGTCATAGCTTTTCTTCCAAGGAGCAAGCGTCTTTTAATTTCATGGCTGCAGTAACCGTCTGCAGTGATTTTGGAGACCAAGAAAATAAAATCTGCCACTGTCTCCATTTTTTTCCCTATCAATTTTCCATGAAGCGATGGGACCACATACCATGATCTTCATTTTTTGAATGTTGAGTTTTAAACCAGCTTATTCATTCTTCTCTTTCACCTTCATCACGAGGCACTTTAGTTCCTCTTCACATTCTGCCATTAGGGTGGTGTCATCTGCATATCTGAGGTTATTGATATTTCTCCCGGCAATCTTGATTCTAGCTTCTGATTCATCCAGTCTGGCATTTTGCATGATGTACTCTGCATATATGTTAAAAAGCAGGATGACAATATACAACCTTGACCTACTCCTTTCCCAATTGGGAACCAATCCATTGTTACATGTCCAGTTCTAACTGTTGCTTCTTGACCTGCATTCAGATTTCCCAGGAGGCAGGTAAGGTGGGCTGGTATTCCCATCTCTTTAAGAATTTTCCAGCACATGTAAATCCATGGCTGATTCATGTCAATGTATGGCAAAAACCACTACAATATTATAAAGTAATTAACTTCCAACTAATAAAAATAATTGGGAAAAAAAAGAATTTTCCACAGTTTGTTGTGATCCACACAGTAAAAGGCTTGGACATACTCAATAAAGAAGAAGTAGATTCTAACACCATACACAAAAATAAACTCAAAATGGATTAAAGATCTAAATGTAAGACCAGAAACTATAAAACTCCTAGAGGAGAACATAAGCAAAACACTCTCCGACATAAATCACAGCAGGATCGTCTATGACCCACCTCCCAGAATATTGGAAATAAAAGCAAAAATAAACAAACGGGACCTAATGAAACTTAAAAGCTTTTGCACAACAAAGGAAACTATAAGCAAGGTGAAAAGACAGCCTTCAGAGTGGGAGAAAATAATAGCAAACGAAGCAACAGACAAAGGATTAATCTCAAAAATATACAAGCAACTCCTGAAGCTCAATTCCAGAAAAATAAATGACCCAATCAAAAAATGGGCCAAAGAACTAAACAGACATTTCTCCAAAGAAGACATACAGATGGCTAACAAACACATGAAAAGATGCTCAACACCAATCATTATCAGAGAAATGCAAATCAAAACCACAATGAGGTACCATTACACGCCAGTCAGGATGGCTGCTATCCAAAAGTCTACAAGCAACAAATGCTGGAGAGGGTGTGGAGAAAAGGGAACCCTCTTAAACTGTTGGTGGGAATGCAAACTAGTACAGCCACTATGGAGAACAATGTGGAGATTCCTCAAAAAACTGGAAATAGAACTGCCATATGACCCAGCAATCCCACTCCTGGGCATACACACAGAGGAAACCAGAATTGAAAGAGACACGTGCACCCCAATGTTCATTGCAGCACTGTTTATAATAGCCAGGACACAGAAGCAACCTAGATGCCCGTCAGCAGATGAATGGATAAGGAAGCTATGGTACATACACACCATGGAATATTACTCAGTCCTTAAAAAGAATTCATTTGAATCAATTCTAATGAGATGGAAGAAACTGGAGCCCATTATACAAAGTGAAGTAAGCCAGAAAGATAAAGACCAATACAGTATACTAATGCATATATATGGAATTTAAAAAGATGGTAACAATAACCCTATATGCAAAACAGAAAAAGAGACACAGATGTACAGAACAGACTTTGGGACTCTGTGGGAGAAGGCGAGGGTGGGATGTTCTGAGAGAATAGCATTGAAACTAGTACACTATCAAGGGTGAAACAGATCACCCGCCCAGGTTGGATGCATGAGACAAGTGCTCAGAGCTGGTGCACTGGGAAGACCCAGAGGGATGGGATGGGGAGGGAGGTGGGAGGGGGGATCGGGATGGGGAACACATGTAAATCCATGGCTAATTCATGTCAATGTATGGCAAAAACCACTACAATATTGTAAATTAATTAGCTTTCAACTAATAAAAATAAATGAAAAATAAAAACACAGCTGTATTTTAAAACTTAAAAAAGAAGTAGATGTTTTTCTGAAATTCGGTTGCTTTTTCTATGATCCAACAGATGTTGGCAATTTGATTGCTGATCCCTCTGCCTTTTCTAAATCCAGCTTGAACATCTGGAAGTTCTCAGTTCATGTACTGTTGAAGCCTAGCTTGAAGGATTTTGAGCATTACTTTGCTAGCATGTGAGATGAGTGCAATTGTGCAGTAGTTTGAACATTCTTTGTCATTTGCTCTTCTTTGGGATTGGAATGAAAGCTGATTTTTTACAGTCCTGTGGACACTGCTGAGTTTTCCAAATTTACTGCCATATTGAGTGCAGCACTTCCACAGCATCATCTTTTAGGATTTGAAATAGCTCAGCTGGAATTCCGTCACCTCCGCTAGCTTTGTTCATAGTGAGGCTTCCTATGGCCCACTTGACTTCACACTCCAGAATGTCTGACTCTAGATAAGTGACCACACCATTGTGGTTATCTGGGTTGTGAAGATCTTTTTGGTACAGTTCTTCTGTGTATTCTTGCCACCTCTTCTTAATATCTTCTGCTCTGTTTCTTTCATACCATTTCTGTCCTTTATCGTGCCCATCTTTGCATGGAATTTTCCCTTGGTATCTCTAATTTTCTTGAAAAAAATCTCTAGTCTTTCCCATTCTATTGTTTTCCTCTATTTCTTTGCATTGTTCACCTAGGAAGGCTCTTATCTCTCTCCTTGCTTTCTTTGGAACTCTGGCTTTCTTATCTCACAGCTATTTGTAAGGCCTACTCAGACAGCCATTTTGCTTTTTTGCATTTCTTTTTCTTGGGGATGGTCTTGATTCCTTCCTATACAATGTCACGAACCTCCGTCCACAGTTCATCAGGCACTCTGTCTGGTAGATCTAGCCCCTTAAATCTATTTCTCACTTCCACTGTATAGTCATAAGGAATTTGATTTAGGTTACACCTGAATGGTCTAGTGGTTTTCTTCACTTTCTTGTCTGAGGAGGCCTTACAAATAGCTATGAAAAGAAGGGAAGCGAAAAGCAAAGGAGAAAAGGAAAGATATACCGATTTGAATGCAGAGTTCCAAAGAATAGCAAGGAGAGATAAGAAAGCCTTCCTCAGCGATCAATGCAAGGAAATAGAGGAAAACAATAGAATGGAAATGACTAGTGATCTCTTCAAGAAAATTAGAGACACCAAAGGAACATTTCATGCAAAGATGGACTCAATAAAGGACAGAAATGGTAGGGACCTAACAGAAGCAGAAGGTATTAAGAAGAGGTGAATACACAGAATACACAGAAGAACTGTACAAAAAAGATCTTCATGACCCAGATAATCACGATGATGTGATCACTCACCTAGAGCCAGACATCCTGGAATGTGAAGTCAAGTGGGCCTTAGGAAGCATCACAACGAACAAAGCTAGTGAAGGTGATGGAATTCCACTTGAGCTATTTAAAATCCTCAAAGATAATGTTGTGAAAGTGCTGCACTCAATATGCCAGCAAATTTGGAAAACTCAGCAGTGGCCACAGGATTGGAAAAAGTCAGTTTTCATTCCAGTCCCAAAGAAAGGCAATACCAAAGAATGCTCAAACTACCACACAGTTGCACTCATCTCACACGCTAGTAAAGTAATGCTTAAAATTCTCCAAGCCAGGCTTCACCAATACTGTGAAGTTAACTGTGAATTTCCAAATGTTCAAACTGGTTTTAGACAAGGCAGAGGAACAAGAGATCAAATGCCAACATCCAATGGATCATTGAAAAAGCAAGAGAGTTCCAGAAAGACATCTACTTCTGCTTTATTGAGTATGCCAAAGCCTTTGACTGTGTGGATCACAACAAACTGTGGAAAATTCTTAAAGAGATGGGAATACCAGACCACCTGACCTGCCTCTTGAGAAACCTGTATGCAGGTCAGGAAGCAACAGTTAGAACTGGACATGGAACAACAGACTGGTTCCAAATAGGAAAAGGAGTACATCAAGGCTGTATATTGTCACCCTGCTTATTTAACTTATATGCAGAGTACATTATGAGAAATGCTGGGCTGGAGGAAGCACAAGCTGGAATCAAGATTGCCGGGAGAAATATCGGTAACCTCAGATATGCAGATGTCACCACCCTTATGGCAGAAAGTGAAGAAGAACTAAAGAGCCTCTTGATGAAAGTGAAAGAGGAGAGTGAAAAAGTTGGCTTAAACCTCAACATTCAGAAAACTCATATCATGTCATCTGGTCCCATCACTTCATGGCAAATAGGTGGGGGAAACAGTGGAAACAGTGGCTGACTTTATTTTTCTGGGCTCCAAAATCACTGCAGATGATGATTGCAGCCATGAAATGAAAAGACGCTTACTCCTTGGAAGGAAAGTTATGACCAACCTAGACAGCATATTACAAAGCAAAGACATTACTTTGTCAACAAAGGTCCGTCTAGTCAAGACTATGGTTTTTCCAGTGATCATATATGGATGTGAGAGTTGGACTATAAAGAAAGCTGAGCGCCGAAAAATTGATGCTTTTGAACTGTGGTGTTGGAGAAGACTCTTGAGGGTCCCTTGGACTGCAAGCTGATCCAACCAGTTCGTCCTAAAGGAAATCAGTCCTGAATATTCTTTGGAAGGACTGATGCTGAAACTGAAACTCCAATACTTTGGCCACCTGATGTGAAGAGCTGACTCATTTGAAAAGACCCTGATGCTGGGAAAGATTGAGGGCAGTAGGAGAAGGGTACGACAGAGGATGATATGGTTGGTTGGCATCGCTGACTCAATGGACATGGGTTTCGGTGGACTCCAGGAGTTGTTGATGGACAGGAAGGCCTGGCGTGCTGCGGTTCATGGGGTGGCAAAGAGTCGGTAATGACTTAGCAACTGAACTGCATACAGTTGGGTATATTTTTTCCTTTCTCCTTTGCCTTTTGCTTTGTGTAAATCATGGAACTAAATCCCCATGTAGATTATGGAAGTAAATCCAGGCTGCAAAACAGTCTGGTAAAGTGAGTATTTGACACCTTCCTTCTGCTTTCATAGTGAGAGCTTGGCTCCACGTTCCTTCAAGAAATATGTTGGTGAATTCCTTATGCTCAGAAAGCAAGTTCAGATGCTGGGCAGCCAAAACACACACACACACACACACACACACACACACACACACACTCAAATTTCCAGTAGAGCCCTGCTCAAACTGTGATCCAGAAACCAGCATCATTGGCATCAACTGTTAGAAATTTAGATTCTCCTGCAGATCCTCAGAATTAGAATCTATTTTTCAACAAGCACTCCAGATAATTCTTATGTACACTCTATTAAAGTTTTAGAAGTGCTACTCTACCTTGTACAATATGTAGTCCTTTTTAACTTCCCGAGATTAGTCACTGTTAACTCTCTACTCATCCTTAGGGTTGTCAGATTTAACCAATAAAAACACAAGACTCTCAGTTAAATTTGAATTTCAAGATAAACAATGACTCCTTTTTTTAGTATGCGTGTATCCTGTATTTTATCTGGCAACTCTGCTCATCCACATGCCCCTCTCTCTGCAGTTAAGAAAATGAACAAAAAGAAAAATGAACATAATGGCTGAGAGGAATGCATGTACAACAGTTTTGATATGGTAGATAATAAATAGCGTAACAGCAGAACATGTAAACTCTACACAGTTTCCAGCACACTGAGTTCTGTGCAAGCATTCCAAGCCTGAGGTCTTTATAATTTGAGAAGTGGGTGGCTTTCTCTTTTAACTGCACTATAGAATAAAGTCTTTTTCCCCCAATAGACCTATGAATTGCAACTACTTATACTTAATGAACTTTGACCAACACCTTTATCCCATAGAATCGGACTTGCATTCCTTTCAAAATATGGATTAAACAAATCTTAAATAAAGAAAATACATGGTAAAAAAAAAAGAAAATTTGAAAATATGTGCTGGTTTTCCTCTGGAGAGTACTTCAAGTATAAGACAGCTTAATTCACTCTAACATTTCAGCCAATACACCTATTGCCAAGCAACCAAATAAGGAATTTTGCATGGTTGGGAGAGAGTGCTTTCTGTTTATAATTCTTAAGAATAAGGGATAAGTTTCCTAGGTAAAAGCTTCTTGCATAGGTGAACAAGAAGTGAGCTCCCTCCAATGAAGGTTAACAACAAACACCTTTCAGTTATCATATTCCTACCCAGTGTTATCCTCTACTATACTCATTTTTGCATGGTTTCTTTCACTCAACACTGTTATTTTGAGATTCACTCAATCTTATGCATGTATCAGTAGTTCTTCCTTCCTGCTGCTGAATAGTATTCTGCTAGACACTTCAGTTATTCCAGTTTTAAGCTATTACAAATAGAGCTGCTCGGGACAGTTGTATACAAATCTTTGTGTAGATATATGCTTTCATTTGTCTTTGGTAAATACATAGGGGTGGAATAGCTGGCTCATATGGTAGTAATGTTTCACTTAAAAAATATTTCATTGCACCAGGTCTTAGTTGTGACATGCAGAATCTTCGATCTTTGTTGAGGCATGTGAGATCTTTAGTTCGGGCATGTGAGATCTAGTTCCCTGACCAGCGATGGAACCTGGCCCCAGGCACTGGGAGCACAGAGTCTTAGCCACTGGACCACCAAGGAAGTCCCCCTGTTTCACTTTTAAAGAAACTACCAAACTATTTTCCAAAATGGTTGAGTGATTTTACACTCTCTTCAACAATGTATGAGAGCTCTTCCACAACTTTACTAACACTTGGTACAATCAGTTTTTCAATGTTAGACCTTCTTATAGCGTGTAGTGGGCTTCCCAGCTGGCACTAGTGGTAAAGAATCCACCTGTCAATGTGGAAGACATAAAGAAATCTGGGTTCGATACCTGGGTTGGAAAGATCCCCTGGAGGAGGAAATGGCAACCCACTCCAGTATTCTTACCTGGAAAATTCCATGGACAGAGGAGCCTGGCAGGCCGCAGTCCATGGAGTCACAGAATTGGACATGACTGAGCACGTGCATACAATTATCCTCTTGACTGGTGATGAAATGTCCAGGGACTGTCAGAGGGATTATAGTTCCAGGAAAAAGCAGAATATCCTTTGAGGCTGATGAGTATTAGGGCCTAAAATATACTTAATTTCCTCTCTAGAGGTTTTATTTAATGTTTGCTGCTACCTTTTATTTTCCTAATTATTTTTTTTTGCTTCCACCTTTTGATTCATTGTTTGCAAGTCCAACTGTAGAAGCAAATGTCTATAATAGGTGAATGTCTATAATAACAAATGGAAATAGCAACCCACTCCAGTATCCTTGCCTGGAACATCTCATGGACACAGGAACCTGGTGGGCTGCAGTCCATGGGGTCGCAAAGAGTCGGGCACGACTGAGCGACTAACACACTAACACTTTCATTATAGAATTGAGAGAATGTCATCATTTTGTTATCCTTAATGAAGTGGTAAAAGGAGGAAAAGATCTTCAGAGACTGCTAACTTCAGGAAAACAATAGGTTAGGCCCCAAATGGGTCAATTGACTAGGCTTTTGTTAAATATCAATGTTAAATAATAGAGAAAACAGTTGTAAGGTCATTATCAGTCACTTGTACATGCTATTTCTATAAAATAGCTCAGTATTTAATTTATAATATAGAATAGTTACAGAAACTATCTATAGCTCTTTCCCTTCAAATAGTGGACTAGTTGAATAAGAAGTACATTCAAAAGATGTGGCCATTAAAAACCATCTTTTCCAGGTCTCCTTGGAGGTATAGCTGTCTCTAGGATTGGAGCAGGAAATTACAGTGTGATCCTGAAATATCTTGTCATATCAGAAAAGTATCAGTGATCACTGGATCTTGCTGAAAAGAATTCAGGAGCAACTTGAAGATCCCTCCTGTTGTTCAAAGAGGGGAAAATCTGAATATCAATGAGAACAGTAACTATTGGATTGAAACATATCAAGTCTGTTTCAATGCTTTAGGTCAGATTGATACTGTAAAACAACGTTAGGGAATTAACTCATTTTAAAAACTAGAAAACAAAAGAGAATGATGTATTTATCCTGCCTTTCATAGGGCATATTGTACTTGAGGATAACCACAGAGTTAGTAAGAAGATGTTTCTCTTTATAAAAGTATCCTAGTTGATAAATGGAGAAGAAATGATAGAATGTCATCATTTTATTATCCTTAATGAAATGGTACAACTAGGAAAGGATCTTCAGGGGCCATTAACTTCATAAAAACAAACATTGTTTATTTCGATGAAGTCCAAGGCATTTACTTTTTCTTTTCATGCTTGTAGTTTTGGTATCATAATTAAGAAATCATTTCCTAATCCAAAGTCACAAAGATTTAACTTATATGTTTCCTTCTAAATTTTTATAGTTTTAGGTTATATTTCAGGTTTTGATCCATCTGAGTGAATTTTATAGATGGTTTGAGGTAGGGGCCAAATATCAGTATGTTCTTTTGTATATAAGTATCTATATTGTCACAGAATGATATGCAGAAAACACTATTTTTTCCCATTGAATCAATGTGTCACCCTTGCTGAAAATCAAATGCCCATAGTGACATAGCTCACCTCTGGATTCTCATTTTATTTCACTGTTATATATTTTCCTTCCTTATAGAGAAACAACACTGTTTTGATTATTGCAACTTTATACTAAGTTGTGTAATTGAGTAGTGTGAATCCTTCACCATAGTTCTTCTTTTCCAAAATTATTTTGTCTAGTCAAGGTCTTTTGGAATTCCACATGAAATTTAGGATAAGCTCATCTACTTCTATAAAAAAGGTATTTTGATAGTTCTTTCATCAAATTGAAGATCTATTTGGGAACAATTACTGTCTTAACCATATTATCTCTCTATTAAATTGGGCTGACTATCTGCTTATTTAGATCTTTGTTAATTTCTTTTAAGAATAGTTTGTATTTTCCAGTGTACAAATCTTGCATTTCTTGATTAAATATATTAAATATATTCTTTTTTTTAATATATTAAATATTTTCTTAAGTACTTTTTTCCTTGATGATACCTTTTTAGAGGGAGTGATAATGGATTTTTCAAAAGAGCTTTGTTGAGATATAATTTGTATATAGTGGATTTTCTGACTTAAAGAGTACAGTACAGTGGTTTTTGGTGTATTACGCTATTTTTAATAGTGGCAAAATATGTATAACATAAAGCCATTTTATCCATTTTAAGTTATGATACAGTGGCATTAAATGAATTCATATTATTGTGTTACCATAACCACTATCTTATTTCATAACTTCTTCATCACCCCAAACAGAAAGACTGAAACCATTAAGCAATAACTACACATTTCTGTTGCCTCTCAGTGCTGGGTAACCTCTATTGTACTTTCTTTTTCTATAAATCTGTGTAATGTAGATAACTCATATAAGTGGAATCACATAGTAGGTGTCCTTTCATGTCTAGCTTATTCACTTAGTGTAATGTTTTCAAGTTTTGTCCACGTTGTAGCATGTATCAGAATCCCATTCATTTTTTTCAAGTATTTATTTATTTTTGTCTGTGCTGAGTTTTTGTTGCTGCACAGGCTTTTCTCTAGTTGCGGCAAGCAGGGGCTACACTCTAATTGTGGTGTGCGGGCTTCTTATTGTGGTGGCATCTCTTGTTGCAGAGCACAGGGCTGTAGGGCATGTGGGCTTCAGTGGTTGTGGCTCCCGGGCTCTAGATCACAGGCTCAATAGTTGTGGCCCACAGGCTTAGCTGCTCTGCAGCATGTGGGATCTTCCTGGATCAGGGATCCAACCCATGTCTCCTGCATTGGCAGGCAGATTCTTTACCATTGAGCCACTAGGGACGTACCCCTCCTTTGTTTTTTAAACCTGAATAATATTCCATTGTTCATGTATACCATATTTTGTTTGTCCATTTATCTGTCGATGGACATTTGACCTTCTGGCTAATGTGTATAACGTTATTATGAAAATGAGTGTACACACACCTGTTTGAGTCTCTGCTATCAATTCTTTTGAGCATATATACAGAAGTGGAATTGATGGATTGTATGGCTTTGCTATGGATTAAATATTTGTCTTCCTAAAATTCATACATTGAAACCCTAACCCTCAATATGATGATATTTGGAGGTGGGGGCTTTGAGAGGTAAGTTTAGATGAAGTCATGAGAGTATAGCCCACATGATGAGATTAGTGCCTTTATAAGAAGAAACACTCTCCTCTTGATTTCTCTCCTCCTATGTGAACATACAAGAAAGCAGCTGTCTGTGAGCCAGGAAGAGGGCTCTAACTAGGAATGGAATTGGCTGGCACCTTGATCTTGGACTTCACAGCCCCCAGAATGGTGAAAAATAAATGTCTATTGTTTAAGTCAACCAAGCAGACTGAGAAAATAATTATGTGTTTAACTTTTGAGGAACTGTCAAATTGGTTTCCCACAGTGACTGCATCATTTTACTTTCCTGCTAGCAAAGCAAAGGTCTTCCAATTGCTCTGCATTCTCACCAACTTGTTATTTTGAATATGCATGGTAGTGGATGTGATTTGGTGTCTCAGTGTAGTTTGATTTGCATTAGAATTATGTCAAACATCTTTTTATATATTTATTAGCCATTTTTGGTGAAATGTCTGTGTAAGTTCTTTGCCCGGTTTTTTTCGTTACCCATTTTTTAACTTGACTGTTTATCTTTTTGTTGTTGAAATCATAATGCCCAATGAGAGAAACTAGACAGAATGGTCATATGTATTTTTCATTTTTATTTTTTTCAAACTTTAAACTTTTTTATTTTGTATTGGGGCATAGCCAATTAACAAAGTTGTGATAATTTCAGGTGAACAGCGAAGGGACTCAGTCATATATACACATGTATCTATTCTCCCCCAAACTCCTCTCCCATCCAGGCTGGCACATGACATTGAGTAGAGTTCCATGTGCTATGCAATAGGTCACAAAGGTCATATATTGTATGATTTTTCTTAATGTGAAATATCCAGAATATCAAGTATATAAAGATTGATAGCAGATTAGTGGTTGCCAAGGCATGGATGGAGAGGTGAATGGGGAGTGTTTACCGGGTATGGACTGTTGTTCTGGGATAATGAGAGGATTTGAAACTGGATGGGGGTTATGGCTTCGTAGCATTGTAAATGTACTAAAGTGAAGTGAAGTCGCTCAGTCATGTCCGACTCTTTTTTTTCTTCATTTATTTTTATTAGTTGGAGGCTAATTACTTTACAATATTGTAGTGGTTTTTGCCATACATTGACATGAATCAGCCATGGATTTACATATATTCCCCATCCCGATCTTCCCTCCTGCCTCCCTCCACATCCCATCCCTCTGGATCTTCCCAGTGCACCAGCTCTGAGCACTTGTCTCATGCATCCAACCTGGGCTGGCGATCTGTTTCACCCTTGATAGTATACTTGTTTCAATGCTATTCTCTCAGAACATCCCACCCTTGCCTTCTCCCACAGAGTCCCAAAGTCTGTTCTGTATATCTGTGTCTCTTTTTCTGTTTTGCATATAGGGTTATCATTACCACCTTTTAAAATTCCATATATATGCGTTAATATACTGTATTGGTCTTCATCTTTCTGGCTTACTTCACTCTGTATAATGGGCTCCAGTTTCATCCATCTCATTAGAACTGATTCAAATGAATTCTTTTTAATGGCTGAGTAATATTCCATTGTGTATATGTACCATAGCTTCCTTATCCATTCGTCTGCTGATGGGCATCTAGGTTGCTTCCATGTCCTGGCTATTATAAACAGTGCTGCAATGAACATTGGGGTGCATGTGTCTCTTTCAGATCTGGTTTCCTCTGTGTGTATGCCCAGGAGTGGGATTGCTGGGTCATATGGCAGTTCTGTTTCCAGTTTTTTGAGGAATCACCACACTGTTCTCCATAGTGGCTGTACTAGTTTGCATTCCCACCAACAGTGTGAGAGGGTTCCCTTTTCTCCACACCCTCTCCAGCATTTATTTCTTGTAGACTTTTGGATAGCAGCCATCCTGACTGGCGTGTAATGGTACCTCATTGTGGCTTTGATTTTCATTTCTCTGATAATGATTGGTGTTGAGCATCTTTTCACGTGTTTGTTAGCCATCTGTATGTCTTCTTTGGAGAAATGTCTGCTTAGTTCTTTGGCCATTTTTTGATTGGGTCATTTATTTTTCTGGAATTGAGCTTCAGGAGTTGCTTGTATATTTTTGAGATTAATCCTTTGTCTGTTGCTTCGTTTGCTGTTATTTTCTCCCATTCTGAAGGCTGTCTTTTCACCTTGCTTATAGTTTCCTTTGTTGTGCAAAAGCTTTTACGTTTAATCGGGTCCCATTTGTTTATTTTTGCTTTTATTTCCAATATTCTGGGAGGTGGGTCATAGAGGATCCTGCTGTGATTTATGTTGGAGCATGTTTTGCCTATGTTCTCCTCTAGGAGTTTTATAGTTTCTGGTCTTACATTTAGATCTTTAATCCATTTTGAGTTTATTTTTGTGTATGGTGTTAGAAAGTGTTCTAGCTTCATTCTTTTACAAGTGGTTGACCAGTTTTCCCAGCACCACTTGTTAAAGAGATTGTCTTTTTTCCATTGTATATCTTTGCCTCCTTTGTCAAAGATAAGGTGTCCATAGGTAGGTGGATTTATCTCTGGGCTTTCTATTCTGTTCCATTGATCTATATTTCTGTCTTTGTGCCAGTCCCATACTGTCTTGATGGCTGTGGCTTTGTAGTAGAGCCTGAAGTCAGGCAGGTTGATTCCTCTAGTTCCATTCTTCTTTCTCAAGATTGCTTTGGCTATTCAAGGTTTTTTGTATTTCCATCCAAATTGTGAAATTATTTGTTCTAGTTCTGTGAAAAATACCGTTGGTAGCTTGATAGGGATTGCATTGAATCTATAGATTGCTTTGGGTAGTACAGTCATTTTCAGAATATTGATTCTCTAATCCATGAACACGGTATATTTCTCCATCTATTTGTGTCCTCTTTGATTTGTTTCATCAGTGTTTTATAGTTTTCTATATATAGGTCTTTTGTTTCTTTAGGTAGATATACTCCTAAGTATTTTATTCTTTTTGTTGCAATGATGAATGGTATTATTTCCTTAATTTCTCTTTCTGTTTTCTCATTGTTAGTGTATAGGAATGCAAGGGATTTCTGTTCGTGTCCAACTCTTGGCGACCCCATGAACTGTAGCCTAATGGGCTCCCTGGTCCATGGGATTTCCCAGGCAAGGGTACTGGAGTGGGTTGCCATTTAGGCCACCAAACTGAACACTTTAAAATGGATCATTGTATATGATGTGAATTTTACCTTAATAAAAATAAACAAGAATACTAGCAAGGTTTAGGGGAATCTTTGTATCTACCAATGTTCAGAGAATAAATCTAAATAAATTTTCTAGCAGGGAATCCCAGAGATGGGATTTTATTGCTGGCTGATAGAGGAGAATAGTGGGAGTAAACTGGCTTATGATAACGTAGATTTAAATCTTGGATTTTTTAAAAAACTGACCTCATACCATTACATGCCAGTCAGGATGGCTGCTATCCAAAAGTCTACAAGCAATAAATGCTGGAGAGGGTGTGGAGAAAAGGGAACCCTCTTACACTCTTGGTGGGAATGCAAACTAGTACAGCCACTATGGAAAACAGTGTGGAGATTTCTTAAAAAACTGGAAATAGAACTGCCATATGACCCAGCAATCCCACTTCTGGGCATACACACTGAGGAATCCAGATCTGAAAGAGACACGTGCACCCCAATGTTCATCACAGCACTGTTTATAATAGCCAGGACATGGAAGCAACCCAGATGCCCATCAGCAGATGAATGGATAAGGAAGCTGTGGTACATATACACCATGGAATATTATTCAGCCGTTAAAAAGAATTCATTTGAATCAGTTCTAATGAGATGGATGAAACTGGAGCCCATTATACAGAGTGAAGTAAGCCAGAAAGATAAAGAACATTACAGTATACTAACACATATATATGGAATTTAGATAGATGGTAGCGATAACCCTATATGCAAAACAGAAAAAGAGACACAGAAGTACAGAACAGACTTTTGAACTCTGGAAGAGAACGTGAGGGTGGGATGTTTTGAAAGAACAGCATGTATATTATCTATGGTGAAACAGACCACCAGCCCAGGTGGGATGCATGAGTCAAGTGCTCGGGCCTGGTGCACTGGGAGGACCCTGAGGAGTCGGGTGGAGAGGGAGGTGGGAGGGGGGATCGGGATGGGGAATACGTGTAACTATATGGCTGATTCATGTCAATGTATGACAAAACCCACTGAAATGTTGTGAAGTGATTGGCCTCCAACTAATAAAATAATATTTAAAAACAAAAAAAAAACAAAAAACAAACAAAAAAAAACTGACCTCATAAGTCTTCTTTTATATGTGTGTATATATATACATACATACATACATATATACATGTACACACACACACACACACACACACACACACACACACACATATAGTTGCTGTGAGGGCTTTTCTCCAGTTGTGGTGCACAAGCTTCTCATTGTGGTAGCTTCTCTTGTGGAGCATGGGCTCTAGGGCATGTGGGATCTTCCTGCATCAGGGATCAAACCTATGTTCCCTGCATTAGCAGGTGGATTCTTTACCACTGAACCACCAGGGAATCCCCCTAAATCTTGGATTTTAGTTCAGTGATAACTGACATGTCCTGAACTGAAGGGTTTGATTGCTATTAAACAATTTTTTAAATCATATTGTTCCCTCTAGTCCCAAGTGTACAGAGTTATTATAGGAAATCCCCTGGTGGGAATAATAAAATGTATCATTAAAAATAATTTAAAATGACACATGCAAAGACTGCATTGTGGCATAAATTTTTTTCTGTTATAATGTCAAATGATTGACAGGTATCATTCCAGCTCCCATTTTTTGAGTGTCTGCTTTGTATTATGTTATACAAAAATGCCTGGCAACCCCAGCTTTCATGGGATTTGCAGTCTACTAAGAAAAAGAAAGTATAAAATAAAAATATTGTGGGCCACAATAGCTATGAAAAGTTCTACCAATCAGTCCCTCACAGGAGTCACTTGCCATGACTGAGGATTTGGGTAGATGGCTGTTTCTCCCTCTGAATCAGTTATCTGTAAAGGGTGAAAAGTTGGCTGTTCATTACTCTTGAAAGCAGACGTGAATCTCTCAGATCAGGTTATGGGCTTCCTCCTTCTCCAGGATTTCCTTTTAGCTCTACCACTCAAATGCAGTAGTCTCTTATCACTGGGATAGGGCCTCAAAAGTTATTTAATCCATCTGCTCATTTGATGCTTGGGTCTTTGCTATCAAAAATGATCATTGGGCCTGTATTAGTTAGAAATGCGAAATGACAGTCAACAGAAAACTCAAATCTCACTACCCTAATCAATGAGGGTAGACCTAGACTCAAAAACTGCTTGATTCAGAGGCTCAAAAATGACACCAGAGTCAGATTTCTTTCTGCCTGTGCTTCTTGATGTGTGCTTTATTTTGACTTGGCTCTTTTTTATTGCTGATACGTGGCTGCCTGCAGTTATCAGGGGCTCTTTGTTTCTTTGAGCACATGCAGAGGAGGCGGTTGCTTGCTTCCACACTCCTCCAGATAATGAAAGAAAAAGTTTACTCCAAAGCCCCAGGAAATTGCTACCCTCACCTGCCCCAATTAGAGTATGCTCATAGCCAGCCACTGGCAAGGAATGGGACAAGGCTGATTAATTTGGATTTGAATTGTGCTAATTTGCTAAGATTGTAATCATATATTCCGGGAGGGAGTTAGGGCAAGGATGTGACATTAAGGAACAGGAGGTGGCCACCAAGATAAGGAGAGGATATTGGGGAAGTTACCAAAGGGTCTGTCTGGTACGGGGTCTTGGGTTAGCCATTGACAGCATCATGAAAATCCCCTGGAGAAGGGAATGACAACCTACTCTAGTATTCTTGACTAGGAAATCCCATGGACAAAGGAGCTTAGCGGGCTACAGTCCGTGGGGTCACAAAGAGTTGGACACAGCTTAGTGACTAAACAACAATGAAGCTACAATTGCCTTCCCTGCTGGACAACTCCCATTTTAAGAAAGTATATTTTCCATTGAATCAACTTCCCTATATCCATCCAGCTCAGAGTACCAACGGCTCCTTCTTGCCATGCTGTTTCCTTGAATTCATTACTCTGGATGTGTCTTCCTTCTCAGCAGCCTCTTCTGCCTGGGCCTTACCATTCTTTACTGAACTCACTGACCCCAAGGGTGACTGGCTGTCGCTGGTATTTCTTTCTGAATTCTGAATTGAACTAAATGGAGGTTCAGTTACCTTTTCTTTTTCTTCCGTTTTTGGATTCTTCCTCAAGCCAAGTTCAGAAGTTGTGCCAGATAGTGGCTATGTGATAGAACCTATCTGGTTCTCAATGGTAAAATGAAGAGGACCGTTCTGATCCGTTTCCAAGGACTGGTCCCACTGCAGTTCTCTGACATGTTCACTATGAAAAATTCTCCAGTCAGTACCCACACAGAAGTCTCCATGACTGAGGATATGGGGAGCTGGCTATTTCTCCCTCTGAATCAATTGTTATTCAAAGGATGAAAAGCTGGATTCTGGTGGGAGGAAATGATTCTGGGTGTGAGGGGCTCTGTGAGTGCCGTGTTTGGAAACCTGAAGCCCACACTGCTTTGTCGAGTTTGAGGGAGTTTCTGCCCTTTATTCTGCACTGGGCTCCGCACCGAATGTGATCAACCTAAACCTACTCCGAGGGTAGCCCGAGGTAGCCTGGCCTCCCTTCTCTCACGCGCGCATCTTCTTCACCAAGCGCAGCGTAGCTGGCCCCGGCCTGAGTCTCCAGCAGCCAGAACCGCTGGCTCGGGGACGGCAGCCATCAATGGCCTGGGCAGCGGATCCAGATGCGTCTGCAGCTGCATCTCCTTCTGGCTCAGCTTCGGGACAGGGGAAGTAGCTGGAAGAGCAGAAGGCTGGAGGCGTCCCAGTGCCCGTCGCCCCACACGCCCCAGGGGCCCGCAAGCCTCCCGGCAGCCCCGCCTTCCCCCACGCGGCTTTGTCCTCCCGCTGTGCAGCATCTCCTTCCCCTCCCCCGCGCTTCAGATTCCCGCCGGCCTTTCTGCGCCCGCCGCCCCTCAGCCTCCGGCGGGTCCCTACTTCCCCGCGCAGGTGGCGCCAGCGAGGCAGGGACTAACGGGTTAACTAGGGGTTCTTCCACGCGAAGGGGGCGCGCCAGAGAGGGCACTGGGGCCACGCCGGTGCTGAGACCACCCCAGCGCCAAAAATGCCCGCCCTAGGCGGCCCACCAGCTCTGTTCCCGGGGACGACCCCTTTGCCCGGAAGGAAGGGGCGACCCGAATGGTGGGCCGCCTCCCTCGCCTGGACTCAGAGCCCCTGCTCTGGGTGAACCAGAGGCGCTCTCCCCACCCTAGGAACTGGAATCCGGGTGGCTGGATGCGACTGTGGGGCGGCCGGCAGTTTCGGGCTGGCGACGGGGAGAGGAGTGACCCTGGCCCGCGCCCCACTCCCGCGCTCCTCGGTAGCGCGGGGAACACCTAGCCGGGTCTGCACTGGGGAGGGATGGGGGCCGCGAGTCCGGGATGGCGAGTCCGCGGGCGACGTGGGGGTCTGGGCCCGGGGCCCGGGCTCGGGGGCGCGTGGGCCAGAGCGTGGCTTCCGAGCCCAGCGAGCCTTCTGGTCTCGGTAGGTGCCGAGCTGGTCGGCCGCGGGCACGACGGCGTAAGTGGGAGGAAGCCAAGCCAAGGGAGGAGGATGCTGGGCGACAGCGAGTCGTTGTTTTCTTTTTAACAACGCTCCTTGGACCCGCTTTCTGACTCCAGGGCCCCGTTGAGGATATCCGGCGGCCGCTCGGACCTGGCCCTGCCACCGGCGCCTTCCCAGCATCAGGGCCCTTTTATCCTTGAGGGGCGAGCGGGTCACTTTTTGTCTGTCCTCGCCGCCGCGGCCGCCCAGCTGGCAGGGATGCCCAACTGACTCTCACCCGGCCTGGGCTCTTCCGCCTCCAGCCCGCACCGCTTTGGGAACTAGTAGGGGACCTTGGGGATCAGCCCGGGACCCCAACCTTCTTCCTCTTTCCCGACGCCCTGCTCCATCTGCCCACTCCCCACTCTGGGTTTGGTGGTCTCTCACTGAACCTCTTTCCCCAGATTAGGATCTGCTGGAAGGGGTCCTAAAATGAAACTCGGCAGCAGCGCGTACTGTAGGGACCTAGGAGCTGAAAAACCTGCTCCACTTCAGTTCGGTATGAGAACTCCGCGGCATCTTGGAATGCTGCGGAAGTTTACAAACAAAAAAAGGAAAGAGAAAAATGCGGGGTCGGGGCGGGGGCGGGGGGCGGGAAGCGATCTGGAGGTTAGGAGGCTTGAATTCCATCTGCTTTGAGCAGTAGTTCTCGGGGCCAGAGTCCAGCTTCCCTGACTTGGACATCTGAATTTTGATGTAATGTCTAGACTTGCAGATTTAAAATTTTACTGCCAGAGGGGTCATTTGATTTAACCAGTTGAAAACAGTGAAATCATGAGTCACTCTCTGACCCTGATACTTATTAGGAATTTAGGTATTTGAGGTCTTATATGAAAAAAGGTTAATTTTTTTTTCAATATCCCTTTTAATTCCCTTTTCCAAGATCAAATTAATACAGTTAATGCTATCTGGGCTTCCCAGGTGGCGCTAGTGATAAAGGACCTGCCTGCCAATGTAGGAGATGGAAAAGACCTGGTTTGATCCCTGGATGGGGAAGATTCCTCTGGAGAAGCAAATTATAGCCCACTCCAGTGTTCTTGTTTGGAGAATCTCCATGGACAGAGGAGCCTGGCAGGCTATGGTCCATAGGGTTGCAAAGAATCAGACACTACTGAAGCGACTTAGCAGGCATCCACGTGACATCTGAAAGATGTCAGTTATAAGAAAGTACAGAGCTAGAATTTATAGCCAGTTTTAACTGGGCACTTTTATTTTAAGATCGTTTTGGCTTTTTATTTTTGACACAGGAAATAATTTAATACCTTAAAAACTCCCTTAGTTTTGGCCGATATTTTTAAAGTTATTAAATTAATGGGTTGAATTTTGTTGTTAACTGCATAAGAGGCAGAACCAACACTTGTTCTATCGAACTGTCATATGGTGAATCTTTACTGTGTGTGGTAGTGTCATTGAACACAATTTTGACTGCATATATGTAAACGTAGAGTAAATGTAGTGAGATTTTCTTTCTTCCGAAATGAAGCTCAGAGGCAAAAAATTACAATGCAAATTTAACGATCTTAAAATCTCTCATATAAGTGACTAGTTTTTTAAAACAGAACCACCTTATTGTTGGGAAGTAGTATCACTCAATGCATTTGCCATATATTTGTGGACTATTATTTAAAATGTTAATGAAATAAATGATACAAATGAATAGAAATTCAGATTTAAAATTAAATGAGATTTTTATTCCTAGAATAGTGCTGTCTTGAAGTTTACTTTCTGTGTATTTATGACTAACTCCATTATTAAACATTTAGCCCATTTTTGTGCTTTGTTTTTCAAACTTTTGAAACGTAAATTTTTATCAACATTCCAGAAGCAAGGTCTATCTTATCTGTAAGGGGAGTGTGAGAATTACAAAAAAGAAGCTTTATAAATTGTTTAGTAGACTATGTGGAATTTATTAAGCACTCTATAAACACTCATTCCTCTTTTTACTTCTGTTCCCATGAAAAGTAACAAATTGATTTTGATACAAACCATGTTGGGAAGTCTTAACAGTCTTGGATGCTCCTTGGAGAGGCAGCTGTTTTGAATTCCTGCTGTTTGTTCTGAGCAAGATATGGACCTCTTAACCATTTTAAATGCTCAACCAAAGTTCTATAAGTCAGGAAAATTAAACTGTTTGTAAAATTGGAGACATTGGAGAAGTTCCCTACATTAAGAGGTTTTTCTTGGTTTGGGAAATTATTGAGAAAAAAACTGGTCACCCCAGATTCTTAAGACAGAATGCAAATTCTTAGAAGACAGAACACCTCAGTTTCTCAAATCTTTTTAAAGGGAGAGGGAGATATTTACCTCACAGGGTAGTGATGAGACCTAATGGGGTATGTCTGTCAAGAGTTTGTCATGCTCGATAAATATTAGTTCCTTTCGTTTATTTGTTTTTGGTTGCCCTGAGTCTTTGTTGCTTCCTGCAGGCTTTCTCTAGTTGTGGTGAGTGGGGGCTACTCTTTGCTGAGGTGCATGGGCTTCTCATTGGGGTGGCTTCTCTTGTCGTGGAGCATGGGCTCCGTAGTTGTGGCTTGCAGGCTCTAGAGCACAGGCTCACTAATTGTGGTCCATGGACTTTAGTTGCTCTGCAGGCTTGTGGAGTCTTCCCCGCCAGGGATTGAACCTGTGTCCCCTACATTGACATTCTTAGCCCCTGTACCACCAGGGAAGTCCTTTTTGTGATGTGCTTTGTTTTCATATATTCTAGTACTTTTACTTTGAGAATAACAAGCTTGAAATGATTTTCCTCAATATGTTGAACCTCTACTTATTTATGATATATATCCAATGTTACCTAACTTAAATGATTATTTTAATGTTATTATGTCTTACTGTGCTTTTTTTTTTTTTTTTTTTGCATGGAGCAAGGCATTTTCTTGGCCTTTAGCATAGCTAATTATGCAGTAAGGTACCAGCTGCCCTGAACCAAATATCTTCTCTGCATTAAAGATACCACTGTGTCTAATTGTTTCTTCTTTCCTGATTTCTTGCTGTGCAGTTCTTAATTTTCCACCAATCATATCTCCCTCCTTTGTATCACTTTTGCTCAGTATCTCTTTTCCAACTTGGAGTCTTACACTCTTAGATATCTGTACTCTTGTCCTTGGACTGTTTACGTAGAAATCTGCCCCCTCCTTTCATTTGTGAAACATTTATTGAGATTCTGTTGTATTCAAGCCACTGGAACTGCTTGGACAAAATAAAAATGATCAGTCCACATTCCCTGGGCAGGAGTGCTGAATTCCGTGGGAAAGACAAGTGATTGTACAATATGCTGATAAGTGGTATAATACAGACAGCCCAGAGTAGTGGAAACACAGAAATACAAGCAACACTCGTACACTAAACTGAATGAAAATAATCTGTTGTGTAATACAAGGAGCAGAAGATTTCGGTCTGGAGACATCTTCCGTTATTCAAGCGGTCTTGGTCAAGTGAATCACTCTATCTAGATATCCCATTCCTCGAGTGTAAAGCAAAAGTTTGGGACAAGACCATGGTTTCCAAAGTGTATCATTTATAGAATATTACTAGTGTGCAGATAAATAGCTCCATGATCAAATACATTTGTGATTACTGGGTGAAACCAAATTAGGCCGATTTGTTTATTGTTGAAATTTCTCAGTTTTTGATTGGATATTGTAAATATACATCTTTAAGAGGGGAATCTAATTCTTAACATTTTTTTATACCATAGAATCCTTTTGTATCAGAAATTAACTGCTACATAACATTTCAAGAAATATTTAACCTTTAGGCCTATGATTCACTGCGAGTTTATTGCTATATGGAACATAAAATGAGGGAAGTGATTTTTTTGTGTGTGTATAAGATTATTCAATTTTTACAGCACCATTTATTGAAAATATTATCTGTGTCACCTCAGTGGAAAATCAGTTGACCATACATGTATGGGTCAACTTCTGGACCCTCTGTTCTGTTCTGTTCTGTTGATCGCTGTGTCTATCCTTTCGGCAGTACTATTATATCTTGATTACTTTACCTTTATGATAAATCTTGAAATCAGATAGTGTAAGTCTTTAACTTTGCCACTCTTTTTCAAAATTGTTTTGTCTATTCTAGGTCCTTTGCATATCAATTATGAATCTTAGAATCAGTTTATTAATTTTTACTGGAAAGCCTCCTAGGATTTTGGTTGGTATTGTGTTGAATCTATTCCTCAACTCGAGGAGAACTGACATCATATCAATATTGAGTGTTCCAGCTCATGAGGATAGTATCTTTTTCTATTTAACCTGTCTTTAATTTTGCTGAGTGATCTTTCATAGTCTTGTAGTTTTCAATGTCTAGGTCTTGCACATTTTTCATTCCATCTATCCCTAAGTATTTCATATTTTGATGCAGTTTTAAATTATTTTGAAAATCTTAAGTGTCTGACTAATATATGAAAATACAATTGACTCTTGTATGTTGACTTTATATGCTGTAACCTTTCTAGGCTCATTTGTTAATTGTCGTAACTTTCTTGTATTAATACATTCTTTAAGATTTTCAGTTTCAACAATTTATCATCTTTGAATAATGAGGACATAACATTTTCCTTTCTACCCTAGATGCATTTTTATCTTGTCTTACTGCTTGCTCTGACTAGAATTTCTAGTATATTATTGAATACAAGTGGTAAAAGTGGATAGCTTTGATTTGTTCCTGATGTTAGGGGAAAATCATTCGGTTTCTCATTAAATATGATGTTAGCTATAGGATTTTCTTCAGACTGAGGAAGACCCCTTCTAGTCTAAGAGATTTTATGCTTTCGCTAAGAAATTTTATGCTTTTGTCCAATGCTTTCTGCATCTAATGAGAAGATTATGTATTTTCTTTATGCTTTTATTAATATGGTGAATTACAGTGATTGATTTTCTTTTTATAATTGAAGTAAAATTTATAATGTTGTATTAGTTTTAAGTGTATAGTAAAGTGATTTAGTTATACACATACATATTCTTTAAATTTTTTGTTTTTAATTGATTTTTTTATTGAAGTATGATTGACTTACAATGTCATGTTAATTTTAGGTGTACTGCAAAGTCATTCAGTTATACATATACACATGTGTGCATATATATATTTTTTCAGATTATTTTCCCATATAGGTTGCTACAAAATATTGAGTATAGTTCCTGTGCTGTACAGTAGGTCCTTGTTATTAATTTGTTTAATATATAATAGTGTGTATTTGTTAATCCCAAACTCCAAATTTATCCCTTCCCTCTACTTGCCCCTTTGGTAACCAAAAGTTTGCTTTCTATGTCTGTGAGTCTATTTCTGTCTTATAAATAAGTTCATTTATATAATTTTTAAAGATTCCTCGAGGTGATATCATATATTTGTTTTTCTCTGACTTACTTCACTTAATATGATAATCTCTGGGTCCATCAATGTTGCAGCAAATGGCATTATTTCATTCTTTTTTATGACTGAGTAATATTTCATTTTGTATATACCACATCTTCTTTATCCATTTATTGATGTACATTTAGGTTGCTTCCATGTCTTGACTATTGTAAATAGTGCTACTGTGAACACTGGAGTACTTGTATCTTTTCAGATTACAGTTTTCTCTGCATAAATGCCCAGGAATGGGATTAAGGGATCATGTGGTAGTTCTATTTTTAGTTTCTTAAGGAACTTCCATACTGTTCTCAGTAGTGACTGCACCAATTTATATTTCTACCAACAATATAGGAGAGTTTCTTGTTCTCCACACGGTCTCCAGTATTTATTGTTTGTGGACTTTTTGATGATGGTCATCCTGAATGGTGTGAAGTGATACCTCATTATAGTTTTGATTTACCTCATTATAGTTTTGATTTGCATTTCTCTAGTAATGAGTGATATTGAACATCTTTTCATTTGGCCATCTGTATGTCTTCTCTGAAGAAATGTCTATTTAGATCTCCTGTCCATTTTTTGATTGGGTTTTTTTTTTTTATATTAAGCTGTATCAGCTGATTGTGTATTTTGGAAATTAATTACTTGTTGGTCACATCATTTGCAAATATTTCTGCCCATTCTGTGGGTTGGCCTTTCATTTTGTTTGTGGGTTCTTTTGCTGTGCAAAAGCTTTTAAGTTTAATAAGGTCTCATTTGTTTATTTTTGTTTTTATTTCCATTACTGTAGGAGACAATCCAAAAAAAAATGTTGCTGTGATTTATGTCTAAGAGTGTTCTGCCTATGTTTTCCTCTAGGGGTTTTATATTATCTGATTTTACATGTAGGTCTTCAATCTATTTTGAGTTTATTTTTGTATATGATGTTAGAGAATGTTCTAATTTCATTTTTTACATATAGCTGTGCAATTTTCCCTGCACCACTAATTGAAGAGACTGTCTTTTCTCCATTGTATATTCTTGCCTCCTTTGTTGTACACTGCGCTGTGTGCTTAGTCACTCAGTCATGTCCGACTCTTTTGTGACCCCAGGGACTGTAGCCCTCCAGGCTCCTCTTTCCATGGGGATTCTCTAGGCAAGAATACTAGAGTGGGTTGCCATGCCCTTCTCCAGGGGATCTTCCCAACCCAAGGACCAAACCCAGGTCTCCCACGTTACAGGTGGATTCTTTACCATCTGAGCCCCCAGGGAAGCCCAAGAATACTGGAGTGGGTAGCCTATCCCTTCTCCAGGGGAACTTCCTGACCCAGGAGTCCAACTGGGGTCTCCTGCATTGTAGGCAGATTCTTTACCAGCTGAGCTACCCAGGAAGCCCTTGTTGTACATTAATTGATCTTAAGTGCATGGGTTTATTTCTGGGCTTTCTATCCTCTTCCATTGATCTATATGTCTGTTTTTGTGCCAGGGCTATACTGTTTTGATTACAGTGATTGATTTTTGATTGTCAAACATAATTTGCATTCCTCAGATAAATCCCATATAGTCATGATGAAGTATCCTTTTTACATATTGCTAGACTTCACTTGCTAAACTTTTGCTAAAAATTTTTGCATGTAAGTTCTTGAGGAATCTTGTTCTTTGTTTTCTTTCTTATAATGTCTTTGATTTTGATTTTGGAGTAATGCAGTTCTCATATAATGGGCTGGAAAGTAATTTGGTAGCTTCTATTTTCTGGAAGAGTTTGTGTAGAATTGCAATAATTTCTTACTAAATGCTTAGGAACATTCACCAGTGACATCATCTGGGCCTAAAGTTTCTTTTGTGGAAAAGTTTTTAAACTACAAATTAATGTTTGTAATAGCTGTAGGGCTAGTTGGGTTGTTGATTTCTTCTTTTGGAAGCTTTTTAAAAAATGTTTTAAGTTAATTTTTATTGGAGTATAGTTGCCATACAATGTTAGTTTCTGCTGTACTGCAAAGTGAATCAGTCACATGTATACTTATATCTCGTTTCTTCTTTTTTGGATTTCCTTCCCATTTAGGTCACTACAGAGCATTAAGTAGAATTCCCTGTGCTATACAATAGGTTCTCATTATTTATCTATTTTATCGTACTAGTGTATATTTGTCAACCCCAGTCTCTCAATTCAACCCACCTTCCCCACCAGTATCCGTATGCCCGTTACTGATTTCTTTTCTTTTTTTAAAGGTTGATTTATTTATTTTTAGCTGCACTGGGTCTTCGTTGCTACACTCAAGCTTTGTCTAGCTGTCATGTGTGGGGGCTACTCTTTGTTGCAGTGCACGGACTTTTCAGGGCAGTGGCTTCTTGTTGCAGAGTACAGGCTCTAGAGTGTGGGCTTAGTAGTTGTGGCACACAGGCTTAGTTGCTCTGAGGCATGTGGAATCTTCCCAGATCAGGGATCAAACCAGTGTCCCTTGCATTGCAAGGCTGATTCTTAACCACTGGACCACCAGGGAAGCCCCTGATTTCTTCTTGAATGAATTTTGATAGTTTGTGTATTTAAAACAATTTTTCCATTTATCCTTTTCATTGTCAAATTTATTATCATAAAGCTGTTGATAGCATTTCCTTATCATTTTACATTCGTACTAGTTAGCTATTTCTAAATAATAAATTACCCAAAACTTAACAGCTTAAAACAATACATATTTATTATCTCACAGATTCTTCAGTTCAGGAATTTGGGTACAGCTTAGCTGGCCTTCCCTGGTGGCTCAGACAGTAAAGAATCTGCAGTGTAGGAGACCCAGGTTCGATCCCTGGGTTGAGAAGATCCCCTGGAGAAGAGAATGGCAGCCCAGTCCAGTATTCTTGGCTGGTAGGCTACAGTCCATGGGGTCACAAAGTCAGACACGACTGAGCAACTTAACACTTTCACTTTCACTAGCTGGATCCTCAGTTCAAGTTCTCCCATAAGGCTGTAATCAGAGTGTCAGCCAGGGCCAGGGTCTCATCTGAAGACTTGACTAGGGAAGAATCCAATTCTCTGCTCACATGAGTGTTAACAGGATTCAGTTCCCTGTGGGTTGTTGAACTGAGGTCCTCAGTTTTTTGCTGGATGTTGGCAAGAGGTGGCCCTCAGTTCTTTACCATGTTATCTCTCTAGCATGTCAGCTTGTTTCATTCAAGTCAGCCATAGAGGGTAGCAAGATGGAGTCATAGCCTAGTTATGGAAATGACATCCCCCTACCTTTGCCATATTTTACTGGTTAGAAGCAAGTCACTAGGTCAGTTCACACTCAAGGGGAGAGGACTACACAGGAGCATGAATACTAGGAGGCAGGCATCAATGGGGATCATTTTAGACACAATATTTGTAGGATCTATGTTTTATAGTTTATTGACATTCTCAAAGAACCAGCTTTTCTTTGTTTTTCTGTTTTCACGGTGTTTGAATTCTGTCATCTTTATTTTGGGTTTATTTGCTTACTTTAAGTTTAATTTGCTTTTTATCTTTTAGTTTCTTTTTTCTTTTTTGGCCACACCATGAGGCATGAAGGATGTTAGTTCTTTACCATGGGATTGAGCCCATTCCCGCTGCAGTGGAAGCACAGAGTCCTAACCACTAGACAGCCAGGAAAATCCTTTTCAATTTTTTAATGTGAAAGCTAAGGACATTGTTTCCAGGTCCTTAATGTTTTTTAATATAGACATTTAGTGCTATAAACTTTCTTCTAACAATTGCTTTAGCTACATCCTATAAATTTTTCTGATTTCATTTTCTTTTTAGCAGTAGAATTTTTATTTTTATTGAGGTATAATTGGCATATTAACATACTAATTTCAGATATACAGCATAATGATTTAATATTTGTATATATTGTAAAATGTTCACCACAATAAGTCTGCTTATTTGTGTATTCATAATTTTCAGTTGTTAACAACTGGCCATGACCAGAAAACTCAGCACCCTAACATTCTAGTTGACTCAAGCAATGAAAACAGGTTCATGTCATCAATCTTGATATTTCTGTGCAAAGCAACCCTAACAAGATGATACAACAGTGTCTGCTACTCCAGGTGTACACAACAAAATCATCAGTCCATTGGTGATATAAAGAACACTCTGACAGACCCATTCTTTTGGGTTGGCTAAGGATCAGTCATGGTTCTCTTGGAGACAGGCAAGGAGTAAGTTACCAAGCCTGCTGTGTGAACTCTGTACCCACAACACGCAAGCATGAGATTTCCTTATTGTTAACTCTTGCAGTTTGAGGCACAGGTATCAGTGATGGGGCAGTGAAAGAGGGTCGGGGATTGGGCACCATTTGGGTCTATAATCACATATAACCTGGGGCCATTTGTTTTAATGGAAATTACTCTCTTCTTCATTTAAAAATATGAAGAATAGATACCTCCACTTTTTGTGGGTTTGCTCTTTCCTGACAATGTCAACTTTCTCAGACTCTTAGAATAAAATCCAAAGTTGTCACCGGGATGTTATAGCCCTATCTGGTTTGCCCCAACTCTTTTATGTTTCTCACCTCATCTCTAACTTCTGTCCCTCTTTATCTATCTGCTCCAGCCACTCTGGTGATCTGGATGTTCCTCAAACACACCAGGCTCACTCCTGCTTAAGGGCCTTTGCTATTGCTGTTCTCTTTGCCTGGAATGTTCTCAAAGATCCTTGGAGCTCCCTCTCTCACCTCTTTCCCACCTCTCCTCAAATATCATTTCATTAGAAAGGCCTTCCTGACCATTTAATCTGAGACAGCAGCCCCTGACATTCTCTGCCTCCTTTCCTTGCTTCATTTTTCTTTACACTTGATAATATGTTATTAACCTGAATATTTGCTTCCTTTTTGCCTGCTCCTCCCTCAACCAGACTGTGCTCCATGGGGGCAGGGGCTGTTTTTAGTTCATCACTAGATTTCCCATGCCCAGGGGAGTACCTGCCACACAGTAGGTGCTTATAGGTACTTATCAGTGAATTAATGAATGAATCTGATATATAGACATATGTCTATCGATCTAGATGTATTTATTTATGTATCCATAGATATAGAGAAGGAAGGCATTTAGAACACAGGATTCTTTATCCTCAGCTCCAGACTATAGAGGGAAAAAGCTCAACTAAAATCAACTTTTCTTTCAGGATTTGAATATGCAAATATATTTAATATCATAAAATCTCTTTTATAAAGATGATTTTTTTTTCTTTACTGTTTTCAGATTAGAAGTGACACTTTCGGAAAAGAAAATGTAAGCAATGCAGAAAGGACTCAGAAAGTGAAGGTCCTCTGGACTGAAGGTGAGGAGAGAGCAGGCCTGGAGACTGAATTGCACAGTGCATTGAGATGGGACACGGGAAACTGCAGTGCACTAGGGCAGTGGTGTCAACAGGGCTCATCAGAATGTCCCCACAGGAAAACTGGCCACAGCAGACTGTCTTGCTTTGCTGCTTGTTATCTTCTATTTTTCTAGGAAAATACCTTTCAGTGTTTGTATGTTTTTTTAAGTTATGAAGCTTGTTGTATACTAAAGAGCTTTTAGTCTGTCCATTTTTATTGTGTTGTCAGTTCTAATAATCCTTTTCTTTAGTTGTCTCTGCCTCTGATAGCATGCTTAGAAACACGTCTTCAGCCCCAGGGTTTTAAAAGTGTTCACTTGAATTTTCTTCTACTACTGTCATGGTTTGATTTTCTTTTTCATGTTTAAATTTTCAGGGGACCTGGAATTTACTTGGTGAAAAGGCATGTCTGGAATGCTTGTGGTGTGCCAGGTTTTATTCCAAGTGCCTTACATGGATCATCACATTTGAATGCTCAGAAACTCAGGAGGTGGGTGCTAATAGGAGCGCTGTTTTCACAGGGGAGGAAATTTAGGAACAGGCAGGGTGGGTACTTGTCCAAGACCACACAGCTGGTGAAACCTAGCCCATCAGTGGGATAGCCTAAACAGGGTTAAGGAATAGAGTCGGCATGTGAAAAGTTTCTGAGATATAGTAGTCAATAGAAGGTAGAGTTTATTACTACTATTATTATTATTATTACACGGTTCTCATAAACTTAATTTCTGATGGCTGCAAATTATTTGAAAAATAGTGTATATTTAAGGCAAGCACAACTCTAAAATACTATTCCTTCAAAAACATGTTTAGAATTCCATGGTAACAAAACCTTTATTTTAAGAAACAGTTGTCATAAAAATAAATTCAGAAAGAACATTTATCAACATGTGAAGAGTTTTATAAGATAATGGGATTATAGATTTTTACAAAAATCTTATCTCTGTACTCCAGTTTTCTTAAAAGAGCATATTTTTAAAATGTTCTGATCAGAAATAAAGCCACAATAACTGTTCTTGTTTTTTTTTAAGCTATAACAAAATAATGAAGCTGCTATGAAAAGCAGTTTGGTGATTCCTTGAAAATTTTAATATAGAATTACCATATCACCCAACAATTCCACTTCTAGGTGTAGGCCAAAGAATTCAAAGCAAGGAATCAACCAATGCAATTCAAAGCAAGGAGTCAACCAATACAATTCAAAACAAGGAGTCATAGATTCTTGTACACCAGTTTTCAAAGCAGCATTATTTACATTGACCAAAAGGTGAAAACAACCCAAATGTCCATCAACATATGAATGGATAAGCAATATGTGATACATACATCAGTTCAGTTCAGTATATTCGCTCAGTGGTGTCCAACTCTTTGTGACCCCATGGACCGCAGCACGCCAGGTTTCCCTATCCAACTCCAGGGGCTTACGCAAACTCACGTCCATCGAGTCAGTGATGCCATCCAACCATCTCATCCTCTGTTGTCCCCTTCTCCTCCTGCCTTCAATCTTTCCTAGCATCAGGGTCTTTTCCAATGAGTCAGTTCTTCACATCACATCAGGTGGCCAAAGTATCAGAGTTTCAGCTTCAGCATCAGTCCTTCCAATGAGCATTCAGGACTGATTTCCTTTAGGATGGACTGGTTGGATCTCCTTGCCGTCCAAGAGACTCTCAAAGGTTTTCTCCAACACCACAGATCAAAAGCACCAGTACTTCAGCACTCAGTTTTCTTTATAGTCCACCTCTCACATCTGTACATGACTACTGGAAAAACCATAGCTTTGAATAGACAGACCTTTGTCAGCAAAGTGATGTCTCTGCTTTTGAATACACTGTCTAGGTTTGTCATAGCTTTTCTTCCAAGGAGCAAGCGTCTTTTAATTTCATGGCTTCAGTCACCATCTGCAGTGATTTTGGAGCCCCCCAAAATAAAGTCTTCACTGTTTCCATTGTTTCCCCATCTATTTTCCATGAAGTTATGGGACCAGATGCCATGATCTTAGTTTTCTGAATGTTGAGTTTTAAGCCAGTTTTTTCACTCTCCTCTTTCTCTTTCATCAGAGGCTCTTTAGTTCTTCTTCACTTTCTGCCATAAGGGTGGTGTCATCTGCATATCTGAGGTTATTGTTATTTCTCCCAGAAATCTTGATTCCAGCTTTTGCTTCATCCAGCCCAGCATTTTGCATGATGTATTCTGCATATAAGTTAGATAAGCAGGGTGACACTATACAGCCTTGATGTACTCCTTTCCCAACTGGGAACCAGTCCGTTGTTCCATGTCCAGTTCTAACTCTTGCTTCTTGAGCTGCATACAGATTTCTCAAGAAGCAGGTAAGGTGATCTGGTATTCCCATCTCTTTCAGAATTTTCCACAGTTTGTTGTGATCCACACAGTCAAAGGTTTTGGCATAGTCAATAAAGCAGAAGTAGATGTTTTTCTGAAATTCTATTGCTTTTTCTATGATCCAACAGATGTTGGCGATTTGATTGCTGACTCCTTTACCTTTTCTAAATCCAGCTTGATCATCTGGAAGTTCTCAGTTCATGTACTATTGAAGCCTAGCTTGAAGGATTCTGAGCATTACTTTGCTAGCATGTGAGATGAGTGCAATTGTGCAGTAGTTTGAACATTCTCTGGCATTTGCTCTTCTTTGGAATTGGAATGAAAACTGACTTTTTACAGTCCTGTGGACACTGCTGAGTTTTCCAAATTTACTGCCATACTGAACTGAACTGATTGAGTGCAGCATTTTCACAGCATCATCTGTTAGGATTTGAAATAGCTCAGCTGGAATTTCATCACCTCTATGAACTTTCTTAATAGTGATGCTTCCTAAGGCCCTCTTGCCTTTGGAATCCAGGATGTCTGGTTCTAGGTGAGTGATCACACCATCGTGGTTATCTGTGGCATGAAGATCTTTTTGGTATAGTTCTTCTTGCCACCTCTTCTTAATATCTTCTGCTTCTGTTAGGTCCATACCATTTCTGTCCTTTATTGTGCCCATGTTTGCATGAAATGTTCCCTTGGTATCTCTAATTTTCTAGAATAGATCTCTAGTCTTTCCCATTCTATTATTTTCCTTGCATTGATCACTGAGGAAGGCTTTCTTATCTCTCCTTGCTATTCTTTGGAACTCTGCATTCAAATCGGTATATCCTTCCTTTTCTCCTTTGCCTTTAGCTTCTCTTCTGTTCTCAGCTATTTGTAAGGCCTCCTCAAACAACCATTTTGCCTTTCTTTTTCTTGGGGATGGTCTTGATCACTGTCTCTTGTACAATGTCATAAACCTCTGCCCATAGTTCTTCAGGCACTCTATCAGATCTAATCCTTTGAATCTATTTGTCACTTCCACTGTATAATCATAAGGGATTTGATTTAGGTCATACATGAATGGTCTAGTGGTTTTCCCTACTTTCTTCACTTTGATGAATTTGGCAATAAGGAGTTCATGATCTGAGCCAGTCAGCTCCCAGTCTTGTTTTTGCTGACTATATAGAATTTCTTCATCTTTGGCTGATTTCAGTATTGAACATCTGGTGATGTCCTTGTGTAGAGTCTTCTCTTGTGTTGTTGGAAGAGGGTGTTTGCTATGACCAGTGCGTTCTCTTGGCAAAACTCTGTTAGCCTTTGACCTGCTTCATTCTGTACTCCAAGGCCAAATTTACCTGTTACTTCAGGCATTTCTTGACTTCCTACTTTTGCATTCCAGTCCCCTATAATGAAAAGAATATCTAAAGGGTGTTAGTTCTAAAAGGTCTTGTAGGTCTTCATAGAACCATTCAGCTTCAGTTTCTTCCACATTCCTGGTTGTGGCATAGGCTTGGATTACTGTGATATTGAATGGTTTGCCTTGGAAACGTACAGAGATCATTCTGTCGTTTTTGAGATTGCATCCAAGTACTGCATTTCAGACTCTTTTCTTTACTATGATGGCTACTCCATTTCTTCTAAGGGGTTCTTGCCCACAGTAGTCGATATAAAGGTCATCTGAGTTAAATTCACCCATTCCAGTCCATTTTAGTTCGCTTATTCCTAAAATGTCAATGTTCACTCTTGCCATCTCCTGTTTGACCACTTCCAATTTGCCTTGATTCATGGACCTAACATTCCAGGTTCCTATGCAGTATTGCTCTTTTCAGCATCAGACTTTACTGCCATCACCAGTCATGTCCACAACTGCCTGTTGTTTTCGCTTTTCGTCTGCTGCACCCAGAGCCCTTGCCTATGCGGCAGGTCACTGTTGACCCGTACCTTCGCAGGAAACACTCAGACCCAGTTCTGGCTCAGTCTCTGTGAGGTCTCTGGGTCCTGGTGTGCGCAAGGTTTGGTTGAGCCCTCTGAGCATCTGTGGCAGGTAAGGGGTTTGATTCTAAATGCAATTTTGCAGACGCAGAAGTACAGAACAGACTTTTGAACTCTGTGGGAGAAGGTGAGGGTGGGATGTTTCGAAAGAAAAGCATGTATATTATCTGTGGTGAAACAGACCACCAGCCCAGGTGGGAGGCATGGGTCAAGTGCTTGGGCCTGGTGGGCTGGGAGGACCCAGAGGGATCAGGTGGAGAGGGAGGTGGGATGGGGGACCGGGATGGGGAATACGTGTAACTCTATGGCTGATTCATATCAATGTATGACAAAACCCACTGAAAAATAAAAAAATAAAAAAATTAAAAAAATTAAAAAAAAATGCAATTTTGCCCCTACTACTGTCTTGCTGGGGCTTCTCCTTTGCCCTTTGACGTGGGGTATCTTTTTTTTGTGGGACCCAACATTCTCCTGTTGATGCTTGTTCAGTAGCGAGTTGTAGTTTTGGAGTTCTCGCAGGAGAAGATGAGCGCACGCCCTTCTATTCCGCCATCTTAATTAATCTCACTCTATAATGTTGGTATATATATACAATGGAATAATTATTGTACAAAGGAAGGAAATTCTGAAATAGAGTACAACATGGATTAACATTGAAACCCTATACTAGGTGAAATAAACTAGATACAAAAGGACAAATATTGTATGATTTCACTTATATGAGATGCCTAGAATTCAGATACCTAGAATTCAGATACCTAGAATTCAGAGAGACAGAAAGAACAGTGGATATTAAGGGCTGCAGGGAGAGGAGAAAGGGAAGTGATTGTTTAATGGGCTTATGTTTGAAATAATGGGAAGTTCTGGAAATGGATAGTGACTCATCCCAGGTGGCAGTGGTAAAGAACATGCCTGCAATGCAGGAGAGGCAGCAGGAGCCACAGGTTTGACCCCTGGGTGGAGAAGATACTCTGTAGAAGGCAATGGCCACGCACTCCAGAATTCTTGCCTGGGAAATTCCATGGACAGAGGAGCCTGGTGGGCTACAGTCCAGGTAGTCGCAAAGAGTCAGATACGACTTAGCGATTGAGCATGCACACAATGTTGTTTGCACAACATTGTATGTACTTAATGCCACTGAACTATTAAAATGATAAATTATATATATTTTACCATAAACAACAATGACAGCAGCAACAATAACAAAAGGAGTCAAAATTAGACTATTTCATAGAGTTGTTGTTCAGTTGCTAAGTTGGTTGAGTTTGCTCAAATTCATATGCATTGAGTCAGTGATGTTATTTAACCATCTCATCCTCTGCCACCCCTTTCTCATTTTGTCTTCAGTCTTCCCCAGCATCAGGGTCTTTTCCAGTGAATTGGCTCTTCGCATCAGGTGGCCAAAGTATTGGAGATTCAGCTTCAGCATCAGTCCTTCCAATGAATATTCAGGGTTGACTTCCTTTAAGATTGACTGGTTTGATCTCCTTGCAGTCCAAGGGACTCTCAAGAGTCTTCTCCAGTATCACAATTCGAAAACATCAATTCTTTGGCACTCAGCCTTCTTTACGGTCAAACTCTCACGTCTGTCCACAACTATTGGAAAAAACATGGCTTTGACTATTTGGGATGTTTGTCTCAGAGTGCTGGGCCTAAATGAGATAATTATGTGCTGTGCTTAGCATAATGCTGGGCTTACAAATATATTTCTAATACTTGGAACCATTTGAAGATGGAATGGGCTTCCTTAGGGATGGGATAGTGAGTGAGTCCATGCTACTGGATGTGTTTAACAGGAGGTGGATCAGACCTAAGTTTTGTATGCAAATGAATCACCTGGGGATAGTGTTTAAATACAGACTGTAATTTAAATAGGTCCTTTGTGGGGCCTGAAATTCTGCATTTCTAATAAGCCCCAGGTGATGATGAAGCCTAGTGATGACATTTGAATAGCAGGGAGCTAGATGATTCTTTCGGAGAAGGCAATGGCACCCCAGTACTCTTGCCTGGAAAATCCCATGGACGGAGGAGCCTGGTGGGCTGCAGTCCATGGCGTTGCTAAGAGTTGGACACGACTGAGCGACTTCACTTTCACGTTTCACTTACATGCAGTGGAGAAGGAAATGGCAACCCACTCCAGTATTCTTGCCTGGAGAATCCCAGGGACGTGGGAGCCTGGTGGGCTGCCATCTATGGGGTTGCACAGAGTCCGACAAGACTAAAGTGACTTAGCAGCAGATGATTCTTTAGAGTGAGGGGATGCTGGAGAAGGTCTGTGATACTCCATTAGATGGAGCATTGAATTAGATCTCTGCTGTCCATTGTGGTGGCCACATCACCATATGTAGCTATTTGAAATGTATCTTGTCTGAGATGAGTTGTGGGTGTAAAATACACAAGAACTCAGTATAAAGAAAAGAAACTGTAAGACAGCTCATTAATACTTTTTATATTGATTACATTCTGAAATGATATTATTTTGGTTATATTGGGTTGAGTAAATATTGTTAAATTTTTTACAAGGGCTGTGAATAGAAGGTGATTGGGCAATAACTAGAGGGTGTCACAGGATTAGACGAGGATTTTCTTGCTTTGGCAGCCTGGAAAGAATATGAGGCTAATAAGAGAGGGAGACTTTGGCTCTCCAGGATCAGCAAGGTGGGTGAGTGAGGGAGTGAGGTCTGTAAGGAAGAAATGAGGTTAAGACAAGGTTTGTGTGGCTTGTATTGTTGTTTAGTCGCTAAGTGGTATCTGACTCTGCGACCCCATGGACTGCAGCACGCTGGGTTTCCCTTCACTCTTTCCTTCACTCTTGTGGCTTGTATACAGTTATATAAATGATGGAAAGATTGGAAGGAAACATGTAGAAATGTTAATGCCATTATCTAGGTAGTGGGGATGACGTTTGCATTATATTTTTGTGAAAGTGAAAAGAAGTGTTATTCCCTTCAGTCGTGTCTGACTCTTTGCGACGCCATGGACTGTAGTCTGACAGGCTTCTCTGTCTGTGGAATTCTCCAGACAAGAATACTGGAGTGAGTAGCCTTTCCCTTATCCAGGGAATCTTCCCGACTTGGGGATCAAACCCGGGTCTCTTGCTTTGCAGGCAGATTCTTTACCGTCTGAGCCACCAGTACTTCTTTGTCTATGTTTTTGTATTTTCCTTTTTCTTCCATAAAGATGCATCACTTTTAAAATTGGGGTAATGTAGAGGGACCAGAAATTAGAGGTAGCTTGGAACACTGGCTTTAGCACATGAGGCCACCCCAGAGGAACGTGTGACAGGAGCACGCAAATCACAAGAATGATAGTATAATAAGCAAATGTGTAGGCGTAGAAAGACTAGGAAGAGTTGCTCCACACTATTAAGAGGAGTATCTGTGGATATTAGGATTTCAGGTATTTATACCATCTTTTCACTCCCAATCCAGGGATCGAACCCGGATCTCCTGCATTGCGGGTGGATTCTTTACCAGCTGAGCCATAAGGGGAGCCCTAAACACCATCTTTTGACTTCTGTGTATAATTCATTTTTTGTGTATAAAATTTTAAAATGATTATGTACTTTTTTATAATCAGAAAACGAAGCTATTATACTTTTGAAAAATAAGCATATTCTTTCCTCACAGAAAATAATAGTCCCACTATATCCTGTGTTGATAAAACCACATCTTAGGCTCTCTTCTGCCAGCTTGGAAGAGACAAGTGGCCTATAGAACCGCTTGTGAACTGCCTATAGAGAGGGCCAAATCATGGGAAACTGGGCCTGCTACAGGCGCTGGGAATGGCCTCTGGCCAACAGTCAGCAAGAAAATGAAGCCCTGGTGGTATAGCTCCATAGAAGTGAATTCTGCAACAACCTGAGTGAGTTTGGACATGGATTCTTCCCCAGTCAAGTCTTGAGATAAAAATACACTGGCTATTTACAGGATAGGAGGCAGGGGGTCACTACAGGTGGGTCACTGCAAGATTAATGCAAAATACACAATAATTTGGAGAGAAAAGGAAGGAGGGAGTATCTTTTAGGGCTGTTTAAGAATCACTGAAACAATGGAATATTACTCAGCCATAAAAAGAATGAAATAATGCCATTTGCAGCAGCATGGATGGACCTAGAGACTGTCATACTGAATGAAGTAAGTCAGAGAAAGATACACAGCTGATTCTTAAACAGTCCTAAAAGACACTCCCGCCTCCCTTTTCTCTCCAGACTTTTATGAAGTGTCTTTCAAGTATTTTTTCTATTAAAAAAAAATGAGTTACCTGTCTTTTGATTGCTGAGTTTAGGAGTTCTTTATTTATACTGGATATGAGAGTTGGTGGGATACGTGGATTAAAAATCTCTTCTCCCAGTCTGGGATTTACCTTTTCAGTCTCTTAATTGTGACTTTTAATGAAAATAAAAATGTTATCACTATTATTTATTTTTTGTTTTTCCCTCAGTTTTATTGCAATATAATTGACATAATATTGTATTAGTGATGTGAACTTCACCTCAATTAATTAAAAAATGGGCTTCTGACTCCAAATAAAATTCTTTTTTCATTTTTTTAAGACCAGGTGTTTCTCTTGGGAGAGTATAAAGATGAAAGTACTTTTTCGTTCAACATAAGTGAGAGTTTTCAAATAGAATTATCAAAGAGCTTAATGGGTTGACTTGTGATCTATACTTACACTGGAAGTATTCTAGCAGGGACTGGACAACTGTCTGTAATGAATATTATAGAATGAACCTCTAAATCTCCTTCCGACTTGAAGATTCAAGGATTCTATTTACTTGAATAGCTGATCTCTTGGAGAGATCAAAATTTGAACATTCCTGGCACCCACAACTACTGCATAACCCAAGACAGTGTAATCAAATTTGGGTCATGTGGTAGAGACTAATAAACAGAAAGTGATTAAAAAGTGTCCAACTTTGACAAATTAGGTTTTTAAAAAATTTGCAGCTTTAGAAAAATGTTGGAAACTAAGCAAACTGCAAATGTGTCAAATAAAAGTGTGCTATATGTTTATAATGTTGTTTCTACAGATGCTATTTTAAAATTCATCTACTGTAGGTATTTTAACATAAGTCATTTGAAAACAATACTTCATTTAACGAAGTTTACCTAGGTGTTTGGTGAGATTAGCTGGCAGTGGCTGAGGCGACAAAAGTGCAGTACAGTCTTATAGAAAAGCTAAGAGAGTGATTTGGTCACAAGGAGAGCCATAATTCTACAAGGTTGGGCAGTCTGGACGTGAGGAACAGGCTCAGGTCACAGCTACAGCTAGACATACGGTTCATGTCACGGGAGAGAATATAGTTCTTACAATTTAGAAAGACTCTAAGCTGTAACCCGCTTAGTCTGACTAGAAGAGAGTACTTTGCTGAGATGTAAATTTAAGGGTATTCACATTTTGGAATGCATGTACAGGTTTCTCACATTATTTTGAGTAAGGAAGGAAGTTTCTGAAGATAACAAGGCTATTACTAAAGTTGAAAGCAGTGTAGCATAGTGTTTAAGAGCTTGGGCTCTTAAATCAGAACTGAATTTGAATACCAGCTCTGCCACTCACCAAGTTACTCTCTTAACTTCTTAAGACCTCATTTTTCCTATCTATCAAAAGGGGGAAATAATAGCCCCTGTCTCATAGGGTAGTTTTGTGCACAAGAAAGCTTTTGCCACCACCCTTGGTAAGTATTCCATAGTGTCAGCTGATACTATGTGTGCTGCCTGAATAAATTTTTTAAGTGGTGGCAAAAAACCAAAATGTGAACTAAAATGAGAATGATCCTTTTGGAACAAAGGCATTCTGAGCATTCATTCATTTAACAAATAATCATTTAGGGCCACGTGCTTTGCATTGACTTTTACTCAACATCTAAACCATCCTATTTTGTATTCCTGTGTAATTATGGATCCTTTACGCAAGAGACTTAGAAGTGTAGCCCAATGGTTAACGTAATCACCTAGGGTGATTGAAGTTGTCCTTTCTGGTTCCTGGGGGTGACTAGAGCCTGAAGCTGGTCACCAGGCCCTCTTATCATTTGCTGGCTGATTGTGAGGTCTAGATTAACTCTCGGACTCCCCTGTTAGTATTTGCACTCTTCATTTCTTTATCTAAAACTTTTTGTTTCCCTTCTCTGCTTCTAATTTGCTCTTTCTTACCATGCTTTGGTTCCAAATAGGAAAAGGAGTACATCAAGGCTGTATATTGTCACCCTGCTTATTTAACTTACATGCATCATGAAAAATGCTGGGCTGGAGGAAGCACAAGCTGGAATCAAGATTGCCAGGAGAAATATCAGTAACCTCAGATATGCAGATGACACCACCCTTATGGCAGAAAGTGAAGAATAACTAAAGAGCCTCATGATGAAAGTGAAATAGGAGAGTGAAAAAGTTGGCTTAAACCTCAACATTCAGAAAACTAAGATCATGGCATCTGGTCCCATCACTTCACGGCAAATAGGTGGGGAAACAGTGGAAACAGTGGTTGACTTTATTTTTCTGGGCTCCAAAATCACTGCAGATGGTGATTGCAGCAATGAAATGAAAAGACGCTTACTCCTTGGAAGGAAAGTTATGACCAACCTAGACAGCATATTACAAGGCAGAGACATTACTTTGTCAAAAGGGTCCGTCTAGTCAAGGCTATGGTTTTTCCAGTGGTCATGTATGGATGTGAGAGTTGGACTATAAAGAAAGCTGAGCGCTGAAGAATTGATGCTTTTGAACTGTGGTGTTGGAGAAGACTCTTGAGAGTCCCTTGGACTGCAAGGAGATCCAACCAATCCATCCTAAAGATCAGTCCTGGGAGTTCATTGGAAGGACTGATGCTGAAGCTGAAACTCCAATACTTTGGCCACCTGATGTGAAGAGCTGACTCATTTGAAAAGGCCCTGATGCTGGGAAAGATTGGGGGCAGGAGGAGAAGGGGACGACAGAGGATGAGATGGTTGGATGGAATCACCGACTCAATGGACATAGGTTTGGGTGGACTCTGGCAGTTGGTGATGGACAGGGAGGCCTGGCGTGCTGCGGTTCATGGGGTGGCAGAGTCGGACACGACTGAGCGACTGAACTGAACTGAACTCAACTGAACCATGCTTTGAGGGCCTGGCGACCTCAGACCTGATGCTGAGGTTATTTGCTTACTGATCTTTATTTCTGTCTCGTCCGCCCCCATTTCCTCCCCCCCGCCCCTCCGCTAGCTCAGGCATCCCTCTAAATACCGCTCATGCCTTTTCCCACTTTTCAGATCTTTGCCCCGCCCCCTCTCGCTCCCCCATTTCCGTACTCTGCGCGCAGGCGCTCCGCCCCTCGTAGCCACCCCGCTTCTTTCCCTAGACCTTGCACGCGCGAGGTGGGTCGTGATACTGTAAGAAGGCATCACTGCACCCACGTTAGCTGCAGAAGCTGCCAAATTCTCATGCCTTAGCCTCTTGTCCCTGCACTTCCCTAAAGTCGGGTTTTCCCCTCTGGGCCTTTGCGCCGGTAGCCTGCCCGACTCCCCCGTTAAGACTCTTGTCATTTCCGCCTCTTCTAGCGCGCCTCCGTATTTAGGCTCAGAGGGGCGGAGTTGGGATGGCTGTACCACCGTTGCCGAGGCGACAACTTGGTTACTTCCGTTGGTATCAATGCTTCCGGGTTGGCGTTGCAGTGGCGCTTCCGACTGTGGGAGCCTCGGCTTTCCAGTCGTCCGATGAGCCCGAGCAGGTGAGGGGGAGCTCCTGGACTTCCAGGCTGGGGAGCGGGGCTGGGCCGCGCCAGGCCGCGCGGGGCCGGGCTGGCCTGGTTCCCGACCTGGGAGAGGCTTAACGGTCCTTTGATCTCTCTCTCCCCTCAGCTGAGTCCCTTCCCTGTTTTTCACTCTTCTGGCATCGGTGGTTTTACTTCTTCTTCGATTGAACCCTGCTTCCTCGACCCCCCAGGGAGGCCGCCTCATTAAGGCGCCTCCCTTCTCTCCACGAACTCGCTCTGACAGCTGAGGAACTGGCAAGATCCTGCTACCCAGAGGGTGAATGGGTATCTTTCCCGGAATAATCCTTATTTTTCTAAGGGTGGAGTTTGCAACGGCGGCCGTGATTGTAAGCGGAGTAAGCAAACACCTCCATTGTACTAGTTGAGGGATGCTGTTGAAAGGTGCTGCCTTTCAGTTTCTATCCCCTGTCACTCCTTGAGATCAAGGCATTGAAGGCATCTATTAAAATGCAGTTCAGCTAACTGATTGGGATGACAGCCATTATGAATATGAATTAGCTTCTCAGACAAGGTAACAGCAGGGACATTTGTAGTTCTCTGTCAGTGTTTCCTTGTTTGTTTTTTTTTTTCAGGCCAGGGGCGCTTCAAGTCATCATCAACTCCCCCCTCACCTTCATTCCCTACATCATCAAGTTCATTTGTGTCTCCATTTTAGAAGTTTATCTCTAACTTTGCTGCCAACAAACATCTTGTCAGCTTTACTTCACACCATCCTAAGCTAGTTTCCCTGCCTCTCCCGTTTGTAACGCATTGCTTGCTTCAACCCTAGTAGGCTAACGAAAATGTGGTAGATTTCCTCAGGTCACTAGTCTATTCAAAAATTTACAGTATCCCTTCCACCCTGCCACACTCACTTTGATTTCATACCTTTCAACTGACTCTGTTCCTTATCATACTGTTTGTCTGCTATTGTTTCAATATAAACAATATGTAAACAATATATTGTTTTGATATAAAATAATTCTCTGTTCTAGTTGGGTTGCATTCTTCCTTCTGAGAACAAACCATACTGATGCTTGCCTCCACATGCTGTGTCTTTCTCCAAATTTGTATACAGTCTGTATACAGCCTGTTCTCCCCTTACCCTCTCCTTTACGTACACCTGTTAATATTCTGCCTGCCCTTTATCAAGGCCCACTTTAAGTTCTCTCATCTCCATAAGCTTTTCCAAATTATTCAAGCTCACGTGGATTGGTTCCTTTTCCATGCTTGTCCTTCACTTAAAGTTTGTGCTATATAGTTTAGCACATTTTTTTCTCTGATGAACTACTTTGATTTCTTCCACCGGATTATAAGCTCTTGAAAGGCAAGTGCTATATTTCATACAACTTTTATCCCCACACCCATCTCCTTATTTATCCAGGAAACATAAATATTGTCATGGTGTTAGAACATGTTATGTGGTTTTTTTTAAACATGACATTTGTATCTGTAGCACATTTGGGCATTTAGTATGCCTTCAGTAAACATTTGCTTGAGTCTCTGTTTTACCTTCTGAATCTGAGAATATCTAATGCTTACTCTTTCTTAAAGGAGAAACCAAGAAAAGCACCTGGATTTTTCTGACCAGAGCTTTGCAGTAGTGTGACAGGATTATGTAACTTGTGTTCTAGGACATTCTTCTCACTCTTTAGGCTATCAAATTTTCCTTAGTCAGATTTAAGAACACGTGTCTGCATTTTGAAGGCATTTTTCATTGGCTTCTTTACACAATAAAAATACTTAAGGTACTGTATTTCTATTTTAACTCAAATGTGGCTTCTTCTACCCATATCTGGGGCTAGAACCCACAAATCAAAATCCTTTGGGGAGTATTTTACACAAGTAATTTTCTGTAACAAAAACCTAGGGAGAGAGTCTCTGAGGATCAGCAAAGTGTCATGTACAGAGTGTAGTATTGGTCAGGTCCAGCAAGTTATCTTTCTGATTTCCCCTGTAACCTTTTAGATACAGGCTGTATACATTCTTAAAGGACATCACGCTGGAACCAACCAAGTATTTAATGGATGTGTACCCAATTCTGTGTAAGCTATTTTAGGGATTATAAAAAGTACTATGAGACCAGGTGCCAGCCTTCAGGGATCTTACCTAGTTAAGAGAGAAAATAACATGAGGCAACCAGAACATAAACCTCATCCTAGTCATTATTTGTATGCCTGAGATTTAAGATATAGAAGGGATAAATGAAGGCTCAAAAGAGCATTACACAGCTGTGGAATAGGTATGACATAACATGCATGCATGTATTCAGCCTTATGTAAAAGACTTGGAGATTATAGCTGACATTTTAATGATTCAGTAGTGTGATATGACTCCCATAAAAGCGACTGCAATTTTAATCATAGTAATTGAAGTGTGATATGGAGAACAACAAAAATTATTGGTGGATATTTAGCCTAAAAAATAAGATGTAGGAGAAAATGGTAGCTGTCTTTAACTATTTGAAGGACTCCCCTAGGAGAAAAGAATAAATTGTTCATACTGCCTCCAAAATATGAGTGAAAACTAGAGGAAGACAGACTTTTGGCTCAGTATGAGGAAGGAATGTCTAAAATCAGACTTAAGGATGGTACAGGATTTCTTCATAACAAGATTCTTTCCCTGCATTGGAGGGAAAGAAATTTACTATCAGATGGGAGTGGGAAGATGGCAGTGGTCCCAGACTTTTAGGCTTCATGGACCAGTAAAATTGAAATGAAAGTGTGGGGAGGGGTCACAAATTAGGGTAGCCAGTCTTATTTTGCCAAATAAGAACACTAAATAAAATCAACTACCAACTATTACATTTCATATAAGAAAGGTGATTTTTGAGAAATGCTCCAGGAATAGGAAGAACTTCATCTTCTAATAGTCCTTTAAATGAGATACATTTAGCTGAAAAAAGGCACTTGGTGCCCTTATTTTCTTTATTTCAATTCACAATTGTGAAAATTTCATTAAAGAACTACTGGGCTAACTGACCAGAGACTGTGACTGGTCTTTTTGCTCCCTGCTGTGGCTTTGCCCCCTGCCTTTAACTGCATTAGTATTATTCTCTGAACCCTGAGTACATCTTTATTGAAAGGCTGGGTAGCAGGTAGTCAAGTCAGGCTTGACTATAATGAAGAATAAATTATATTCTATAATGAAGAGTTGAAAGAAGTTATAAAGAGAGAGCCTTGGAGAGAAGCATAGCTGCCTTTTGAAATGTTTGACTGTTTGGGGGAATCTCTAAATTAGTGAATGGAAAGGGCATTCTGCCTCCCCTAAACTTAGAAAAGGGACATGCCAGTTCCTTGCTTTTCCACGTCTACCCTCTCATTGTGTGTGTCATGTGTTGCTATTATTTGTAGTCTTAAAATATGGGCATAATTGAAAATGTTGATAAGGTAGTATTTAGTACTCAAGATTCTTCTTGCAAGCTGCAGCTGATATTTAAAGTACTTATTCCTACTTGGCTTTTTAGAATTCTTTTAAACAGTTTTCCTCCAAAAGAGCTATGTATTGCCGACTCTGTATGTCAGATGGACTGGCTGATCATACTATGCATGAAAGGAAGTTTCCATAATTATTTTTGTGGCCTCTTAAACCTTTGTTTACATGTTAGCTATCCTTTCTGGAAAGCTGTTTTTCTGTGCTTAGTTACAGAGGATTCCTTGTGCGGAAACAAAACAAAACCTTGTCTCCTCTAAAAAGAGACTGTCAATTCAGTGCTAATCCCAGATTGGGCAGTAGGGGAGGTGGGCAGTAAGTATTATCTGTTAAAATATATATATTTGAGTACTTAACTATTCAAAAAATGTAATAATGGTAACTAATAGTTGTTGAATTAGGTGCCAGGTACTTTTCTGAGAGTTTTATGTGTTTTATTTAATTTTCACAACAATCCTATAATATAGTACTTATTTTTATCCCCATTTTACAATTCAGCAAACTCAGGCACACGTAGTTCAATAACTTGCCCGAGATCACAGAATGAATAAGTGGTGGTGCCAGGATTTAAATCTAGGCAAGTCTAACTTTTCGAATCCTCATTCCTGGCCAAAGACCAGTTGAAGTTGCTTTTGAAATTCAATAGTAGGCAGACCTTGAAGATCTGAAAAAGGAACATTTAAGAGAAATCTGAGAAGCCATCCTAAGAAAATAGCTTCCAGCTGGACCAGAATTTAGTAGGCAAGGCCTAGAGCAGTAGGTCTTAAAGCTCGAAAGTATCAGCATTGTTTGCAAATTTTCACATTCTCAGGCCAGACCCAGACCACCAATCAAAAAACTTGCAGGAGTAAGGCCCAGCAATCTGTGTTTTAATCTGCCTTCTGGGTGATTCTGGTGCCCATTAAAATTTGAAAATCACTCATGAGAAGGCAGAGCTGTGGGGAAAATAAAATTCCAGAGAGAAATAGCTGGGAGTAGCAGGAAAAGAAAATAGGCTGAAAAGATTGAAGGTGACAGGTCTAATGGGGGCAGGAGGGGGAGGGAGGTAAGGAGGACTGAGAGTAGAATACTTTGTTAAAGAACTCAAGCATCAAAGAAAAACAGTATTTGTATTTATGTGCTTTAAAAGGACAGGGACAAGGAGATTCACTAGATGGATATATGTTAAATGTCAGAGAGAAGAGAGACATCATCCATGTTGCTGTCATTCCTCAGAGAAACAAGGAGGGTGAAAAGGTGCTTAACTTGGCCTGGGCCTAGTGGGAGGAGGTTTTGTGTAGCTGGAAAGTAGCTAGATGGAATAAAGTTTAGTGGAGAGATGAGAGGGCTAAGAATTTGAGAGGGTAGTGATGCCAGTCTGTGCTTTGCACCTGAATCAAGCTAACGGTACCATGAACTGCTTTTATGAGATGCCTCAGCCTATGTAATTTAAACTCCAGATTCCTTCACTTGTAATTGTCTAGTTGAATGTCTAAGTTGGGTGTGTTAGATGAACTGAAACTTCTTCTTCAGGTGGGATGGGGATAAAACACTAAAGAAACTAGAGAACGTGAAGTGCACAGGTTGACATTTGAGTGAATCGCACACTTACCCCTACGGAAAGGCAGTAAAGAACACAATCATGGTCATCTATCACATAAAACAGGAGCCTTCATTTTGTGTCATTCCACTTGGTAGGGTTTTTCTCTATGTCTGTTTTGTTTGCTCTAAGTTGTGATCATACACTGACAGGTGCTCCTCACTCTTGTGCCTTGTTCTGATTTGTGTTTATTTTTAGCACCAGAAAAGTGCCACTGTAAGCCATGAGATGTCTGGTCTGAATTGGAAACCCTTTGTATATGGCGGCCTTGCCTCTATTGTTGCTGAGTTTGGTAAGAATGTGGAAACTGACATATCTGCTCCTTTAGGGTATAGATATGGTAATGTTATTTTTGGTTAAAAGTGGAGAAAAAGAAGCTTGCCCTATTTGTTTTAAAAACTGTTGTCTCATACATCAACATGGATCATCCAGAAACCAACACAATACTGTAATTATCCTTCAATTAAGAATAAGAAAAAAACTTATCTCAATGCTATCAAGTAATATTTTCTGGGAAAGTACTACTACTGCAAGTGACTTTAAGAAAAGTCAAACTTAGGACGCTGTTTTGGTGGTTTAATTATTTAATTTGCTAGGCTTATGAAGTATGCATGAAAATATAGAGGAGTTCAGTAAGATAGCAGTTTCTGCTATATTCTTATACTAATGGCCTTTCCTTTGTGCTAAGTTGTTCATAAATTTCTTAGTAAGTATTCAAACTCCTTTTTTTTCAAACCTCTTTCCCATTTTGGAAGAAAATTAACCAACAAGATTAAACCAGATTCTTCTTTTTGATTTTAATTTTGAAGTACTTTTTAGATTGTTTTTCATTTTCCAGATTCTCTTTCCTAAATTGTTTGTTAAGTGACCCCACTAGCTTTTCTTGACTTTCTTGTCTTGAACTTTGGTGTTATGATATCAGGGTCATCAGTGACCAGAGTTGCATAATCACTGTGTTAGTTTTAGACCTTGAAATAGTCCTTGAAACATTTTGCCAATATAATGACTACTTTGTCTGTGTTGATATAATAAGAGAAAGAAGTTTAGTTAAAGAAATTTTCCTGCTAAACTGTGCTGGTTAGTCCTGAATTACCCAAGGAACCAGATGAGTAGGCTATTTAGTCCTATTTAGGACTTTACTATTATCTTGCATAATGCTAGAAAACTGTTTCTTATAAACAGATAAAAGAAAAACCCACAAAACTTTGTAACAGTATTTAAGAGTATGTGGAGCAGCGACCCCATGCTTTCCTATATTCTTTGCAAAAATTTGCGGAGATTTTATGAGGGGGAAGTGGGGAGACGAGGTGGGAGGTGGGGCAGAAGGAAGAGACAGATAATTGCCAGATTGTATGTTAAGATGAAATTAAAACAACATGTAAGTTATTTTGCATTTATAGTGTGTTAGGACTGTGCTAAAGCAGTTTATTATATCAGTTTCAGTTATACTGTGGGTCAAATCCTGCTGCCTAGATATAGTACATTTCACTTTATCATATACAGCCCTTGTCCTCTGATAGTGATATTTTAGTGAAGATCTATGCCTTTTGTTTGCCTTATGTTTTAAAAATTACCATTGGCCTGAATTCATCCAAAATTTGACTATGACTCTCTGGGAAAACTTATAAATGAGTGTGTTACTTCATAGGAACTTTCCCTGTGGACCTGACCAAAACGCGACTTCAAGTTCAAGGCCAAAGTATTGATATGCGCTTCAAAGAGATAAAATACCGAGGAATGTTTCATGCCTTGTTCCGAATCTATAAAGAAGAAGGTGTATTGGCTCTGTATTCGGGGTGAGAATGGATTCTTTCCTGACATCATGAATAGAAATAATTTTTTGAGAAGCCGTGTAGTTCAGCATTCGATAGTTTGTGCCCTTTACATTCACCATTTCAACTTGTAATTCAGTATTTTTTTAACTTTTTGTTTTATATTGGAGTATAGCTGATTAACAGTGTTGTGATAGTACTAGGTGAACAGTGAAGGGGCTCAGCCATGCATATACATGTATCCATTTGCCCCCAAACTTCCATCCCATCCACGCTGCCACAAAATATAATTCAATATTGATGTGCCAATTTATATTTCACTTGCTTGTAAATCTTGAGCTTTGGATTTTGTGTTCATTTGGCTATAAGTAATACATTTTTAAAATAGATCTCTCAGTGTAGCCCTGGCTTTGTCCTGTTTTTCTGAGAGTCATCCATAGCCACCATGAATAGCAGAGCACCACTTGACAGTATATATTGCTGTGATATTCTTCCTGAGTTGCCAAATCATGACTTAAATTTTTTTTTCCTCTTTTAAGAAATACCATTCTGGCAGTTTAAACAGAAAATGAAGAATAAGAGAGAGGGAGACCTACCATTTTGGGGGGGAATCATCTGTTGATTATTCATAAGTTGGTGGCTTATTGTCCACTGTGTTGTTTAATCTGCTGCCAATTTACTAGTCCACTTCTGCATCTAGGGTCCCAGTTTATTGCTCTGGGAATGGATATCAATTTTATTATTAACTTATGTTGGACTTAATTTCAAAGATAATTTACTTGGGGAAAAAAAATCAAGAATTACATCCTGAAGCAAGTGAGTCATGGATCATGTGTTTTACCTTGTTCTTTCATCGGCACAGATAATCACAAGATATTTTTTTCAGATAGCAAGCAATAAAGCCAGAAATATGCATGTTTTGTCATCATTTTAAAATCTTAACTGTTTGAATTGCTGCTGTCTTTCTATTTATAACTGCTAAAGTTTAATTCTGCAATATGGAAGAATCTCAAAGGAGGTATGAGTGAGAATGTCTCCAGTTTATAAGCAGAACTTAAATAGAGTGAAATCTTGGCTCTGGTGTCTCCTGGATAAGATTAAAGTTGTATCTGCAACTGCTAGGAATTAATGTGGATTTTCAAAAAAAAATCTATGAAGCAGGTAATAGTGTATACTTCTGCATTACTGGATTCAATTTGCTAATATTTTGTTAAAGATTTTCGTATCTAAGTTCATGAGAGATACTGAGTTGTAGTTTTCCTTTTCTATACTGTTTTTTTCTGGTTTTGTTATCAGGGTAATACTAGCTACATAAAATAAGTTGAGAAGTGTTCCCTCTTCTGTTTTCTGGAAGAGATTGTGTAAGATTGGTGTTAATTTATTAAATGTTTGGTAGAATTCCCTAGTGAAATTATCTGGGCCTGGAGATTTCCTTTTTGGAAACTTTTAAATTATAAATAAAAATGTTTTAGATGTTATGAGATTCTTTGGATTATCTATTTCATATCGATTGAATTTTCATAGTTTGTGGTTCTCAGAGAATTAATCCATTTCTTCTAAGTTGTTGAATTTATAGCATAAGGGTGTTTATTGTTGTTGAGTCGCTAAATCATGTCCAACTCATTTGAAACCCCATGGACTATAGCCCGCTCGGCTCCTCTGTCCATGGGATTATCCAGGCAAGAATATTAGCCATTCCCTTCTCCTAAGGGACCTTCCCAACCCAGGGATCAAACCCAGGTCTCCTGCATTGCAGGTGGATTCTTTACAACTGGCCCACCATTCTTCTAATGACTGTAGGGTTGTAGTGCTAGTCCCCATGTCATTCCTGATATTGGTGACTTACTGTTTTTCTCCTGTTACTACCATGACCCTTACTAGAGGTTTATTAATTTTGTTGACTTTTTTCAGAATAACTTTTTGTTTCATTGATTTTTCTCTATTTTCCTGTTTTCAAATTTATTAATTTATGCCATTATTTACTTCCTTCTGCTTGCTTTGGGTTCATTTTGCTCTTCTTTTTTCTTGTTTCGTGAGGGTAGGAACTTAGATTATTGATTTTGAGACTCTCCCTCTTTTCTAATGTAAGCATTTTGTGCTATAAATTTCTCTCTCAGCACTGCTTTGGCTGCATCCCACATATTGTAAAAGGTTGAAATTTCATTTTCATTCAGTTTTATGTATTTAAAAAATACACCAATGTCACCCAAGGATTGTTTAGAAGTACCATTTAATTTCCAAGTGTTTGTGAGTTTTCCTTACCTTACTGATTTCCAGTTTAATTCCTTTATGGTGAGAGAACATACTGTATATAATATCAATTATTTTAAATTTTTTGAGGTTTGTTTTATGACCCAAATATGCTCTCTTGGTACATGTTCCATGGATACTTGAAAACAATGCATATTTTGCTGTTTTTATGGAACGAGGTGGGTGATGGAAGTGAATAGGCAGTCTAGATATGTATAATCTGCAAGTATACGATAAGGATAACTTTTTTTTCTTTCTTTCTCTTTGGCAGAATTGCTCCTGCTTTACTAAGACAAGCATCATATGGCACCATTAAAATTGGCATTTACCAGAGCTTGAAGAGATTATTTGTAGAACGTTTAGAAGGTCAGTGTAGACTCCTCATTCTCTTTTGAGATAACACTCAAAGGGATTGTTAAAATTGTGCTTAGTGAGAAGTGTTAATCACGGGGTGTCTGAGAATGGATAATAGTCATTGCAAGGTCAAACTAAGCTTGTACTGATTTGAGATTAATCCCACTATAGGTTTGAGGGATCTGCTCTTCAAGTTTGTCCCTTTTCCTGTCAAACAAAAAAAGGCTTCTGGTCATCACAGAGGGAACATGGAACAAACTTGTTGAGAAAATTAATGCTGTCCTCGTCTATAAGAGAACTTCAACTATAAGGAATCCTCTAGCTGTGGGTTTTAATAAGCTTTGGTTAGATAGAGTGGTTTTATATATACATAAAATATGGTCATCTTAACCCACATTCAGCATTACCATATGTCTATTTGCTGCTATAGCTTTTTCAGCTAAATACTGTACTAAAATGATTATTTTACTACAGGCCTGAGGCTGTTGCATAGTTGGGGACAGCTGGAGAGCTTTTCGGTTAGTAATGTCCTTTGAATTGCTTTATTTTCTAAATCAACTTTTTCTGAAGCCTCCTCTTTAAGGATCCTGAAGTATTCTAGTCCTGAAATAATTTCCTCTCACGTATTCTTCACTTGGGTTTACCTAGTTTCTCTTCGTAGGCTCTTCATGGTGAGGAGGCATGGTGAAGATTGAATTTTAGAATAATATACTCTGTGGTTTCTTTGTTCTTTTTTCTAGCTGAGAGAATTTAGTTCCAAATGACTAGTTTTTCACATTTAACTACAGAAATCTTCTGTAAATAAATAGATGCTAGTAGTTATCAAGGCCAATTAAAATTAGTATTTAGGAAATTTTTTTCTATTAGACATAAGATTTTATTTTTTAATATTTGGTTCTGAGTCTTTAGAATTGATAATTATCTAGAAAGAGACTTAAAATTTTTCCTTTAGATGTTTGAAGTGATTAAAGTGCTATTTGCCTTTCTGAATTTATATGGAATATTGGCAGTTATATAGAATAATAGGATATATTCCAGTGTATTTTAGAAATATTTTAAAATAATCTATGTTTTACAAATTTTTTGTTTCAGTACTCCTTTGGAACCTAGAAATATTTGAGTTTTTTTATTTTTATAAGCTTTGTAGTTCATTTCTACAGTCATTTCTTTGACCATGGTTCCCTTCCTCTGATAGCTCAGTACTCTCTTTTCAGAAGCTCTCTTCTCAGTGCCTCTTATAAGCAGACCTTTCCTTTTCTTGTTCCTTTTTACAGATGAAACTCTTTTAATTAATATGATATGTGGAGTAGTGTCAGGAGTGATATCTTCTGCTATAGCCAATCCCACCGATGTGCTGAAGGTAAGAGAAGTCTGGTTGCATTGGGTGTATTCAGTGTGAAGCAAAAAGAGCATGAGCTTTGTATCAGATTTGGTCACAAATCCCTACTGTGTCACTTGCCAACTGTAAAACCTTGGGCAGATCACTTAACTGCTTTAAGCCTCAGTTTTCTCATTTGTAAAATGAAGATAATTCAGTATATAATACATGAAGTTGTTAAGAATTAAAGATAATATGTGTAAACTATCATTACACATGGTAGGTAGTAGATGCTCAATAAATAGTAGTCAATTTATTATGATATATATTAATCCATTAGTCTTCAGACTATAGAGTATGCTAACCTTTAAACATTCTTTCCCAGGGCTATGCAATTTTAAGGGAATCAATTTCCAGATCCCTTACTTTCTTTATACCCTTCTCAAAAACCGATCTAAAAATGAACTCATGTTTATAACAACCCTTTCCCCACTTTAAAAGAGAAAGGCATATTCCCCCACCCATCCCAAATCTTAGTATGGTGTATCAACCTGTAGTGTAAGCTGGAATAGCAAGCAAAGGGATACACTGAAAGACAGTTTTAGAGAAACCTCCTTTAATGACTCATTGAGGTATCTTAAGTCTATGATGTTGATGTCTTTTCCTGTCTAATCCATATTTCTATTAAGGATGAGATTTAGCTTTAAAATTATATATTTTGGCTTATGTTGAGATATTCTGAATTCAGGACCAAAACATTAAAGTTTAGTGGTACTGAGTTTTTTGCAATATAATTGGATTTCTTTCAGTATTTCTCAGAACACAGAATGAAACATTTATTTAATTATATCAGTAATATCAATCCATATTTGATTTAATCTAATAATTGAATTTTATTTAATAGTATCACTCTATATCTTATATTTGAGATAGAGTGGTAAACATTTCCAACTTATTAACTCATTTAAACTTATGATAATTAAAATTACTAAATATATGATTAAAATGTATAAGAAGATCCCAAGTTTTAAAAAATTATTTTAGGGGAAATGTGAGGGGAAAAAAGTAAGAGAACATATACTTTATTTGAAACCACAGGTGGCCAGGTTAAGTGGAAAGGGCATCTGTTGTGATTCAGAGAGTTTTGAAAACCGAGAGAGTGACTTGAAAAACAGTACACATGAAAGAAACCAGTGGTGGTTGATGAAGAATCTATGAAAATGATATTTCTGGATTAAATTGAGAAAATTTTACCTACAGAATTTTTATATCACTTTAGAGTGTACAGACTAAGTACTTTTAAAGATAACTGACTGTATCCTAAAACTCTAAAATATTTGCCATGTAATTACACATGTTAGAAGATGCTTTTCAGATTCACTTCAGTTTCCTGTCCCTCTGACTTGTCTGGTACAGTTGCAACCACTGACCAATGCTACAGGCTGCCTTTTCCTTTCTATACTTAGGTAGGACTGAGCAGTGAGTGGTCCTGGGGAGTGGGGGACCAGGGTAGTGACAATCTTATTAGGAGTTATAGTCACTGTTGATCTGTTTAATCCTTTCACTTATCCTTGAACGGTTCTCTCTCTGAACTATGTGCTCCTTTCTTGCCTGTGTGCATGTAGTTCTCTTTTTGCCTGCAATGATTTTTCCCCCTTTCCTCATGAATTTGTCCTTTAAGACACCTCAGAAACAGGGTCAGGACTAGGACAACACAAGTGAGATACTCTGCTTGGGTGCAAAATGTAAGGATGTGCCAAAAAAAACCCTCAATAATCAAGAGAAATAACATTTTATGCAATCTTTTTTAAAAATTAAAATGAGTGTAAAAATTTCATGATGAAACAAAATAGCCATATTTTGTACAATCCATCTCACTTGCTTACGTTAAATCCTGCCCTATTGGATCCTGTCTTTAGTTACAATTTTGATGATTGGTTCATCGTAGGTTTTTGTACATTCATTTTGATTTTTAAGAATATTGCATTGAAATATCATTTATCTGAATTACTGAGGCTTTTTTACACCCTCCTGCTACATTCTGTGGCTGAGGAAAGTGCCACACTTACCTCGATGTCATCCCAACCCTGCTCAGGAACTACTTCCATAAAGAAGTCCTCTACTTACCGTAGGTTATTTATGGTTTCAGTTTGTCTTTGTGATAGTTTCTATTTCATTTTAATATGGTTTAGGTTTTATTTCTACACTCTTAGTAGTAGCAGTTGACTTTCCACATAAAAACATATGCCTGTACCATGACTTACCAAGAACATTTATTAAAACCTAGAGTTGTGCTTCATGAAAATCAGGCCTGCATTTGGTCCACTAGGATTTAGAGACTGACTACTATGATCTGTGTGTGCTCTCAGTGATCTTTCACATGGCCTGTCAATGCTATCTCCCTTTTCTTGTACCTCTCAGAGTCTACTTTGCAGAATACAGTGTCATGCTTTTTACAATAAAACTCAATGTAAGGTCTTGTGAGCATTAAATTATATTTTAAAACTCCCCCCCCTGCTTTTTACACCTCAATAAACAATGCATGTTCAATGTAGCAAAAAGTGGAAGGCAGGAAAAACACAAAAGAGAGAAATGCCCATTTGTGACTTCGTCACTTAAACTTAAGCTACCATCAACATTTGGTTGTGCATATGGTTATTTTTAAGTTTATGTATTTTTGATAAAAATGATATGCCATACATACTGCTTTGCAACCTGCTTTTTCTATCTAGCAGTTAATTGCTGACATTTTCAAATATCCACAAATATTATTCTACAATCAAATTTTATGGCTGCATACTATTCCATTAAATGGATGTTTCATACTTTATGCAGCTAATCCTTTGTTATTTTTGAACTTGTAAGTTGTTTCTAGTTTTTCACTAAACTAATCATAGTTTAAATGGATTCTTTTCTACCCTTTCTGAGTACTTGTTCTCTTTTTCCCCCAATTTTCTTCCAACTCCAGAAATGATGGACTTAGTATGAAAAATGTGAGACTGATGAAAATCATCTTTATAAAATATACTTTGACACAAATAATGCTTTCTATACATAGCTTAAGTCATTAGTTTCATCATAATAGCAGGCTGACTTTTTTTTGATAATTCCCAAATACTGTTTTCTTCATTTTAAATGAGTGAAACGTTTCATTTTGGTTCTCTGACAAAACAAAATGTGCCCCTCTTCTGATTTTAGATTCGAATGCAGGCTCAAGGAAGCTTGTTCCAAGGCAGCATGATTGGCAGCTTCATCGATATATACCAACAAGAAGGTACCCGGGGTTTGTGGAGGGTGAGTACTCTTGGTATTATTCTTTACACCTGGAATTTGTGAAGAAAACCTTTTATATAAAGGCATAAAATTGTGAATTGTCACCTTATACCATGCACTGTTTATAATTGCTTAATAACCCCCAAAAGATAAGAAGGTAAGAAGTTCCTTATCACCTTTGAAAGGACCAAAACTTATCAGTTGCCTTTCAGTTCAGTTCGGTCGTTCAGTCGTGTCCGACTCTTTGTGACCCCATGGACTGCAGCACCCCAGGCCTCCCTGTCCATCACCAACTCCCGGAGCTTACTCAAACTCATGTTCATTGAGTCAGTGGTGCCATCCAACCATTTCATCCTCCATTGTTCCTTTCTCATCCTGCCTTCAATCTTCCCAGCATCAGGGTATTTTTTAATGAGTCAGTTCCTCACATCAGGTGGCCAAAGCATTGGAGCTTCAGCACTAGCGCTTGCAGTGAATATTCAGGACTGATTTCCTTTAGGATTGACTAGTTTGATCTCCTTGCAGTCCAGGGGACTCTCAAAAGCCTTCTCCAATACCACAGTTCAAAAGCATCAATTCTTCGGCACTCAGCTTTCTTTATGGTTCAACTCTCACATCCATACATAACTATTGGAAAAACCATAGCTTTGATGATATGCACCTTTGTTGGCAAAGTAATGTCTCTGCTTTTAAAAAAAATGATTTATTTTTTAAGTGAAGGATAATTGTTTTACAGAATTTTGTTGTTTTCTGTTAAACCTCAACATGAATCAGCCATAGGTATACATATATCCCCTCCCTCTTGAACCTCAAGAGGAACCACAATATGATGGGCATATTGTGCCCATCTTTGTGTGAAATGTTCCCTTGGTACCTCTAATTTTCTTGAAGAGATCTGTAGTCATTCCCATTCTATTGTTTCTCTCAATTTCTTTGGATTGATCACTTTAACATTATAAAAGTTAAAAGATATACTATAAAATATTGAGGAAATATATGAAGAAGAAAAATATCCAGTAATCCCACTAGCTAGTAATGTCTGTGCTTTTTAATATGCTGTCTAGGTTGGTCATAGCTTTTCTTCCAAGGAGCAAGCGTTTTTTAATTTCATGGCTGCAGTTACCATCTGCATTGATTTTGGAGCCTAAGAAAATAAAATTTGTCATTGTTTTCATTGTTTCCCCATCTACTTGCCATGAACTGATGGGACCAGATGCCATCTGGTTTTTTGAATTAGTTTTTTGAATGTTGAGTTTTAAGCCAGCTTTTTCACTCTCCTCTTTCACTTTCATCAAGAGCCTCTTTAGTTCCTCTTCACTTTCTGCCGTAAGGGTGGTATCATCTGTATATCTGAGGTTATTGCTATTTCTCCTGGCAGTCTCGATTCCAGCTTTTGCTTCATCCAGCCTGGCATTTTGCATGATGTTCTCTGCATATAAGTTAAATAAGCAGAGTGACAATATACAGCCTTGATGTACTCCTTTCCCAATTTGGAACCAGTCTTGTGCTCCATGTTCAGTTCTAACTGTTGCTTCTTGACTTGCATACAGATTTCTCCAGAGGCAAGTGAGGTGAGCTGGTATTCCCATCTCTTGAAGAATTTGCCACAGCTTGTTGTGATCCACACAGTCAAAGGCTTTAGCATAGTCAATAAGCAGAAGCAGATGTTCTTCTGGAATTCTCATGCTTTTTCTATGATCCAGCACATGTTGGCAATTTGATCTCTGGTTCGTCTGCCTGTTTTAAATCCAGCTTGAACGTCTGTAAGTTCTTGGTTCATGTACTGTTGAAGCCTAGCTTGGAGAATTTTGAGCATTACTTTGCTAGCGTGTGAGATGAGTGCAGTTGTTTGGTAGTTTAAACGTTCTTTGGCATTGCCTTTCTTTGGAATTGAAATAAAGACTGACTTCTTCCAGTCCTGTGGCCACTGCTGAATTTTCCAAATTTGCTGACATATTGAGTGCAGCACTTTCACAGCATCATATTTTAGGATTTGAAATAGCTCAACTGGAATTCTATCACCTCCACTAGCTTTGTCTGTAGTGATGCTTCATAAGGCCCACTTGACTTTGGACTCCAGGATGTCTGGCTCTAGGTGAGTGAGCACACCATCGTGGTTATCTGGGGCATGAAGATCTTTTTTGTATAATTCTTCTGTGTATTCTTGCCACTTCTTAATATCTCCTGCTTCTGTTAGGTTCCTACCATTTCTGTCCTTTATTGAGCCCATCTTTGGGTATCTAATTTTCTTGAAGAGATCTCTGGTCATTCCCATTTTGTTGTTTTTCTCCATTTCTTTGGATTGGTCCCTTTAACATTATAAAAGTTAAAAGATATACTATAAAACATTGAGAAAATATATAAAGAAGAAAAATATCCAGTAATCCCACTAACTAGAAATATCACTGTTAACATTTTGTCATATTATCTTCCAGTCTTCTATGTGTACTTTGGGTTTTTATTTTTTTGTTCCTATAACTATGTATCCTATGTTAATCACTTAAGTTGGTAATATTAAATAAGGCTACTAGTAGTACAGAGTATAATGGGAAATTCATTAATAGGTTCTTAAAAGGGAGAGACTCATTTTTATTCTTTCTTTATAATTTTCCCTAACTGTGCTGCGCTGTGCTTAGTCGCTCAGTCATGTCTGACTCTTTGCAACCCCATGGTCTGTAGCCTTCCAGGCTCCTCTGTCCATGGGTATTCTCCAGGCAAGAATACTGGAGTGGGTTGCCATGCCTTCCCCCAGAGGATCTCCCCAACCCAGGGATCGAACCCACATCTCCTGCATTGAAGGCAGATTCTTTACCTTCTGGGCCACCAGGGAATGTCAAACATACAGAAAAGTTGAAAGAACACAGCAATTAACAGAACCTACACACCTGGATTAAATGACTCAAAGTTTAGTCATATTTGCTTTATCTACTTATGTGTATAGATATATACACATGCATATCCACACACACACACATACTCTTTGTTTTTGCTAAACTATTTGAAAGGAAGTTGCAGACATCTTAGTACTCCCCTAAGTACTTGGTTATGCATGTCCTAAGAATAAGGACATTCTCCTGCATAATGACAATAAAAGCTCCAATATTTTCGTCACCTGATGTGAAGAACTGACTCATTAGAAGGGCCCTGATGCTGGGAAAGATTGAAAGCAGGAAGAGAAGGGGATAACAGAAGATGAGATGGTTGGATAGCATCACTGACTCAATGGACATGAGTTTGAGCAAGCTCTGGGACATGGTGAAGGACAGGGAAGCCTTACATGCTGCAGTCCATGGGGTCGTAAAGAGTTGGACATGATTGAGTGACTGAACAACAACAAATTGTCACACCTCAGAAAATTAATAAGTCCCTAATACCTAATACCCAGTCCATATTCAGTTTTCTTATAAAATTTTTCTTGCATTTCCCCTGTATTTCTTGTATGCTGGAGGTTAGATCTGTTGGCTTGGTTAGATGCATGTGAAATGTTTTTGGTAAGAGAGCTTCATAGGTGACCCTGTATGTCATATTGCACCACAGCAAGAAGCACATAACATTAGGTTGTCCCCAAGTTAGTGATGCCAAGTTTGTTCACTTGTCCACCACCTCTTACCATAATAAAAGATAAGTTTTCCCCCCTTTGCAATTAGCAGGTCATGTTTATGGTAATATATCTTTTTTTTTCATTTATTTTTATTAGTTGGAGGCTAATTACTTTACAATATTGTAGTGGTTTTTGCCATACATTGACATGAATCAACCATGGATTTACATGTGTTCCCCATCCTGATCCCCCCTCCCACCTCCCTCCCCATCCCATCCCTCTGGGCCTTCTCAGTGCACCAGCCCTGAGCACTTGTCTCATGCATCCAACCTGGGCTGGTGATCTGTTTCACCCTTGATAGTATACTTGTTTCAATGCTGTTCTCTCAGAACATCCCACCCTCGCCTTCTCCCACAGAGTCCCAAAGTCTGTTCTGTACATCTGTGTCTCTTTTTTCTGTTTTGCATATAGGGTTATCATTACCATCTTTTAAAATTCCATATATATGCGTTAGTATGCTGTATTGGTCTTTATCTTTCTGGCTTACTTCACTCTGTATAATGGGCTCCAGTTCCATCCATCTCATTAGAACTGATTCAAATGAAATCTTTTTACTAGCTGAGTAATATTCCATAGTGTATATGTACCATAGCTTCCTTATCCATTCGTCTGCTGATGGGCATCTAGGTTGCTTCCATGTCCTGGCTATTATAAACAGTGCTGTAATATATCTAACAACAACATGCATATATTCTGTTACTCAATAACCTTTCATCAATGGCATCCATCAATGACACTTGAGGTTTGCTTTTTGATAAAAAGGCCCTTTGAGGTACCGTATCTTGATTAGTCTAATTTAAAACCAGGAAATGGAACTAACTAGAACTCTTTCACAAACTAATGCTAGGAGAAAGACAAAGACAGAGCAATAAATAGAATTGGAGATTTTGTCAGAGGGACATAACTACTTAATTTTTATTTAAAATAATCTTTTAATTGTAATAAAATATATATAACACAATTTTACATAGTTGTACAACTACATTATTTTTATGTAAAATAATCCTTTAATTGTAATAAAATACGTATAACACAATTTTACATAGTTGTACAACCAGTCTCCAGAATTCTTTTCATCCTGCAAAATTGGGACTCTATACCCATTAAACAAAAACATGCCATTTTCTCCTCCCCCAGCCCCTGGCCACCAGCCTTTTATTATCTCCCTATGAATTTGATGGTTCTGGGTACCTCGTGTAAGTGGAATCATACAGTATTTGTCTTTTTATTACTGGTTTATTTCATTTAGCGTAATGTCCTTAAGGTTCAACCATGTTGTCACATGGGTCAGAACTCCTTTTTTAAAGCTGAACAATACTCTATTACATACATACACTGCATTTTGTTAATCCATTCACCCATTGATGAACATTTAGTTTGTTTCTGTATTTTGGCTCTTGTGAATAATGCTGCTGTGAATATGGATATGCAGATACCTTTTCAAGACTGATTTTAATTCTTTGTGTATATACCCAAAAGTGGGACTGCTGTGGGTTGTATGATAATTCTGTTTAATTTTTTGAGGAATTGAAAATGGCTACTTTTACAATCCAGGCTATTTACATCATCCAGACATGTAAGGTAAAGAAGTGAAATACATTGGGTTATGTATTCTTTTGACTTCTCAGGTGCGCTAGTGGTAAAAAACCCACCTGCTAGTGTAAGAGACGTGGGTTCAATCCCTGGGTCAGGAAGATCCCCTGGAGGAGGAAATGGCAACCCACTCCAGTATTCTTGCCTGGAGAATCCCATGGACAGAGGAGCCTGGCAGGCTACAATCCAGGGGTCGCAAAGAGTCGGACATGACCGAGCAACTTAGCACATTCTTTTGACACAAACATGTATTATTTACATATTAAAATGCAGGAATCTTTTTTTTTCATTTCAACAGGGAAGTATGTTTACATTTTTCTTCAAACACAGGGCCCTTTTCGTCTGTATTTTATTTTCTTGCTTTGATTGTAATAACATGGGTACTGGAAACATTTCATTTTCACTGGAAGCATTTCCCTTTCTTCCTAACTCCATTGTTGGAAATAACAGCAGGAGTACAGTAAGAAAGTGACTGGCGCTTAGGTCAGGGTTGGAGAGATAGTGGAGTGGTGACTTGGAGAGCACTTGCCCTATTCATTGCTGCCATGTGCCATGGGAGTCCATGGTGCTTTCAAGAGAGGCTGAAAATCAGCATTCCTGTGTGAAGTATCCATTCCTGTGGTATTTTTTTTTTTTGGTGTTTTTTTTTTTTAATGTTGACAGCTAATTCAGCCTTCTAAGAAACACTGTGTAGGCCACGCAAAACATGTCTGTGACCAAAATTCACCCCTTGGGGCCATACTGTTCACCAAATTAGTCTTCTGGGACTACCTTCTAACAGAGTTGAGCAGGTGGAAGGGTCAGCGACGAAGGTACTGCTGGGCGAACCAGCCTGCTCAGCAGAATCAAGCATCCGATAATAGCACAGCTCCATCACGTCCACCTTATGAATTGCGTTTGGGAATTTAGAGAAGATTGAACTCTAATTTTAACAGGTATCCCAGAAAGCAGTTACTCCTCTTGGTATATTATTTTCAGTTTTTTATCAAATTATTTTAAATTTTATTTTTTGGCCATGTCACACAGCATGTGGGATCTTAGCTCCCCAACCAGGGATTGAACTCATGCCCCCTAGATTGGAAGGATGGAGTCATAACCACTGGACCAGCAGGGAAGTCCCTCCATTTTTTAAATGATATTTAAACAGTTATAAAAGTAAAATATTCCTTGTAAAAATTTTTACATAAATGTGTCATTTGTATATATACCTCTCCTCCTAAAGTTAGAATGCTCAGTCACTTCAGTCATGTCTGATGCTTTGCGACCCCATGGATTATAGCCCACCAGGCTCCCCTGTCCATGGGATTTCCCAGCCAAGAATACTGGAATGGGTTGCCATTTGCTACTCCAGGAGATCTTCCTGACCCAGGAATCGAACCTGCGTCTCGCATGTCTCCTACATTGGCAGGCAGATTCTTTACCCACTGAGCCACCTGGGAAGTCCAGTTAGAATAATGCTATCTCTTCCCTTCTTTAGCGTTATAAGCATTTTGTGGTGTTATTCTTATTCTTCAAAAACATGACTTTTTAATGCTCTAGTAACCCTGTGTTGTCATGTAAGCTGTGAGAGAAATAGTGTGCTTGTGACTGAAAAGCTGGTAGTGTTACTGCAGGAGGACTTGTAAGGAAGTATACTTTGTCTTGGCCTTCTCCCTGGCTATGTCATAACTTTTATGTGATCCTAGTGTATCCTTTGTGCACATTCTAAATTCTGTGAATTAAACTCAAAAGCTGTCCTCTCCCTACTGACTTTTGCTTCATGCTTTTATTTTTTAAATTATTTATTTATTTATTCTTGGCTTTGCTGGATCTTTGTTGCTGTGCGTGGACTTTCTCTAGCTGTGGCAAGCGGAAGCTACTCTTCGTTGCAGTGTGTGGGCTTTTCATTGTGGTGGATTCTCTTGTTGTGGAGCACGAACTCTAGGGTGGGCTCGATAGTTGTTGCTCCCAGGCTTAGTTACTGCTGGCCATGTGGGATCCTCCCGGACCAGGGATTGAACCTGTGTCCCCTGCATTGGCAGGTGGTTTTCCAACCACTGGACCACCAGGGAAGTCCAACATCTTTGTTGAGATAATTCACATATCATAAAATTTGCCATCTTTAAGTATATAATGTTTTTTGGATATCCACAGACTTGTATAGTCATCACCACCATCTAAATTTAGAATATCTCATCATCAGAGAAAAAAACGCTATACCTATTCATAGTCACTTCTCACAACTTCCAACCCTCCTAAACCTAGGCAACTACTAATCTGCTTTCTGTCTCTATAGATTTCCCAATTCTGGCAATTCGTGTAAATGTAATTATACAATATGTGGCATTTATGACTGGCTTCTTTAGATTAGCATACTATTCTAAATTTTTCAACTGTGTTTCAGCATTTATCAGTACTTCATTTCTGTTTATGGCTGAATAATAATTCTATTGTATGTACATACCACATTTTGTTTATCCTTTCATCAGTTAATAAGTATTTGTTTGTACTTTTGGGCTATTATGAATAATGATGTTATGAACATTTATGTACAAGTTTTTGCATAAATACATGTTTAATTCTCCTAGGTATATCTGGATGCAAAATTGATTGGTCATATAGTAATTCTATGTTTAACTTTTTCAGGAATTGACAAAGTGTTTATCACAGTGGCTGCTCTATATGGTATTCCCACCAGCAGTATATAATTGTATATCTTCTTTGGAAAAATGTCTATTTAGATCTTTTGCACATCTTTTTTTCATTTATTTTTATTAGTTGGAGGCTAATTACTTTTCAATATTGTAGTGGTTTTTCCCATACATTGACATGAATCAGCAATGGATTTACATGTGTTCCCCATCCTGATCCCCCCTCCCACCTCCCTCCCCATCCCATCCCTCTGGGTCTTCCCAGTGCACCAGCCCTGAGCACTTGTCTCATGCATCCAACCTGGGCTGGTAATCTGTTTCACACTTGATAATATACATGTTTCAGTGCTATTCTCTCAGATCATCCCACCCTCGCCTTCTCCCATAGAGTCCAAAAGTCTGTTCTGTACATCTATGTCTCTTTTTCTGTCTTGCATATAGGGTTATCGTTACCATCTTTTTAAATTCCATATATATGCATTAGTATACTGTATTGGTCTTTATCTTTCTGGCTTACTTCACTCTGTATAATGGGCTCCAGTTTCATCCATCTCATTAGAACTGATTCAAATGAATTCTTTTTAAGGACTGAGTAGTATTCCATAGTGTATATGTACCATAGCTTCCTTATCCATTCGTCTGCTGATGGGCATCTAGGTTGCTTCCATGTCCTGGCTATTATAAACAGTGCTGCGATGAACACTGGGGTGCACGTGTCTCTTTCAGTTCTGGTTTCCTCGGTGTGTATGCCCAGGAGTGGGATTGCTGGGTCAAATGGCAGTTCTATTTCCAGTTTTTTAAGGAATCTCCACACTGTTCTCCATAGAGGGTGTACTAGTTTGCATTCCCACCAACAGTGTAAGAGGGTTCCCTTTTCTTCACACCCTCTCCAGCATTTATTGCTTGTAGACTTTTGGATAGCAGCCATTCTGACTGGCGTGTAATGGTACCTCATTGTGGTTTTGATTTGCATTTCTCTGATAATGAGTGATGTTGAGCATCTTTTCATGTGTTTGTTAGCCATCTGTATGTCTTCTTTGGAGAAATGTCTGTTAATTCTTTGGCCCATTTTTTGATTGGGTCGTTTATTTTTCTGGAATTGAGCTGTAGGAGTTGCTTGTGTATATTTGAGATTAATCCTTTGTCGGTTTCTTCATTTGCTATTATTTTCTCCCATTCTGAAGGCTGTCTTTTCACCTTGCTTATAGTTTGATTTGTTGTGCAAAAGTTATTAAGTTTAATTAGGTCCCATTTGTTTATTTTTGCTTTTATTTCCAATATTCTGGGAGGTGGGTCATAGAGGATCTTGCTGTGATTTATGTCAGAGAGTGTTTTGCCTATGTTCTCCTCTAGGAGTTTTATAGTTTCTGGTCTTACGTTTAGATCTTTAATCCATTTTGAGTTTATTTTTGTGTATGGTGTTAGAAAGTGTTCTAGTTTCATTCTTTTACAAGTGGTTGACCAGTTTTCCCAGCACCACTTGTTAAAGAGGTTGTCTTTTTTCCATTGTATATTCTTGCCTCCTTTGTTGAAGATAAGGTGTCCATAGGTACGTGGATTTATCTCTGGGCTTTCTATTTTGTTCCATTGATCTATATTTCTGTCTTTGTCTTTTGCATTTTAAAAATTTTAAAAATTGGGTTGTTTGTCCTTTTATTGTCGAGTTGTAATGGTTCTTTATATATTTTGGATACTAGTCCATATATTAATATAATATATGCTTTGTACTAGTCCAGATATATGATTTGCAAATATTTTCTCCCATTGTGTGGGTTGTTGTTTTACTAATCACAAGAATGTTTAATTATGATGAAGTCCATTTATCTGTTTTTCTTTCATTGTTTGTGCTTTAGGTGTCATATCGATGATTTTATTTTTAGTATAGTAAGTGAATTGGGCATTTATAAGTGTTTCAGTATATACAATTGATGTGAAAGAGTGATCTTATGCTGCAGACTTGGATTTTTTTCTGCCAGTTTAAATTCCTGGCCTATTTTGTTCACCTTTTGACTTAACTCACTACCAATGTATTTCCGCAGTGTCTCATGTCACTTATGTTTTGTAGGGTGTTGTCCCAACTGCTCAGCGGGCTGCCATCGTTGTGGGAGTAGAGCTACCTGTGTATGATATTACGAAGAAGCACTTGATATTGTCAGGGCTGATGGGAGACACAATCTTAACTCACTTTGTGTAAGTCAGATAGGTTGCATTCATTCCATATTGTCAGTACTTCAAGCACAAAAAGCATCTTTCACTGAAGTCCTCATCTAGAATTGGTAATGAGTACATATGGCCTAAATACCTTTTTCTCTCTTATCACCAGAACTTCAAGCCTTCTGATAAACGTACAGAGATTCCAGATGCAATAGGCACTTTGGTACTTGGGAGCAGTGTCTAATTCCAGATGTCTGCAGTATTTGAATTTGTTCATATAGACTCTATACCTTTTAAACTCTTCTATTATTTGCTTTGATTAATTTTGGGTCAGAAAGCAAATTTTCTCAATGATAAAAAAAATAAAAGGGTGAAATTTTATGGGGCTTATGAAGCAAGATCACAGTTTTGGACTGAAATGTTGCTCATTTCATCTTACATTTTTTTCATCTTGCAACTTTTATGATATTTTACTACTCAAACTCCTTTTGCATATGCTGTTGTGACTTGAAAATTTTACATAACTAATAGATGATGCATAATACTTCCTGCTTAGGAAACTTGCTAGACTTACAAACTCTCTCTCTCTCTTTTTTTTTAAAGGCCATCTGAATTTTGGATTGAAAAGTGAAGGGGACAGCTTTTGACTAATGTTTCTTTAGTAAAGATTTCCTTTCTCTTTAGATTGTAATAAAAGAGCAAGTGCCAGGTTTTCTGTGATGTCTGACTCATTGTACATTTATGTTTGACCTAATTTCTGTTTACGCGGGCAGAGGTAGAAGTGGGGCAGTCTGTCTTCTTACAGTTTTTATCTTTAGTTCCAGCTTTACATGTGGCTTGGCTGGGGCTCTGGCTTCCAATCCAGTTGATGTGGTAAGAACTCGCATGATGAACCAGAGGGCAATTGTGGGACACGTGGACCTCTATAAGGGCACTTTGGATGGCATTTTAAAGGTATGCACATAGTGAACTTGGATTGTGTTTTTGATTTTCTTTGATGTCTCAGACCTTCTTGCAGTCCTTATTCTTAGTTGCTGCTCTGAAGATGGAAGAATCATTATGTCTATTTTTAGTAGCCTCTCAGAGTACTTGCCAGGTAGGAAAACTATCTCCTTGGTAATCTGCTGATGCTTAGTGGTCCTTGTTATTATTATTCCAGTTTGAATGCTTAAGACTTCAGGATACCTTATCAATAGCACCATGTAGGATTACTAATGAAAAGGACCTGATGTATTCCACATTTGCCCACTTCAGACAAGGCAGAGATGCTGTAATAGAAAATCTGATACTCGATTCTAGTTCAGTATTGTACTATTGTTCCCAGTTTGGCTTTGAAAGTTTCTGCTGTGTTATGTTTGTAGGAAGCTGAGAATCATACTGGTATTATGCATTATATAACCACTAGTAATAATACTTCTAAAAAAGCAAATTTGGAGCTAAAATATGATACTATCATATGGTTTCTCTGCTGTTATCAGTTCAGTTAACTATTATCTATCAGATACCATTTTATTTTATTAATATTTTATTTTTTAATTAGTTATTGGTTGTGCTGGGTCTTCATCCTCCTGGATCAGGGATCGGACCCATGTCCCCTGTATTGGCAGGCAGATTCTTATTCACTACCGCCAGGGATGTCCCCAGGCACCATTTTAGTAGAAACAGAGAAATTACAGTGTACTGCAGGTATACAAACAGATAATCAACACATCTTGTTAAGTGATAAACTCAGGGCTCTATGGAAGGAAATTTTAGTCCAGTTTGGAAATTTGGGATAGGTTTCCTGTAGATGGAAGAATACTGAATATAATAAATCACATCTGTTGAGTGCTTCATCAGGGACTGTTCTAACGAGACTTACATGTATTCATTTATTTAATCCTCACAATTACAGCACACTGAAGCACTAAGAGGTTAATTAACCTGCCCAGGGTTTCACAGCTAGTAGGTGGGAGAGCTGGGATTTCAACTCAGACCATTGGTTTCAAACCAGCATTTTTAACTACACTGTGGTGCCTTCCCTGTGTTGGTGGCTGAGGGTTAGTTAAGTTATAAAGGATATTAAATGCTATGTTGAAATGCTTGGGCTTATTTTTTTTAGTTGATGAGGAGCTGTTGAAAGATTTAATCAGGTCAGATTTATGTTTTAAATAGATCATGCTGGCTTTGTGGAGAGTGGATCTAAGACAGTGGTTCTCAATCTTAAGTGCACATTGGAATCACCTGGGGAATGTTCTCAGCTTCTGTGCTCACCTTAGACCATTGACATAAGAATAGGGGTCCCCACCCTCTGGGGTCTAATGCCTGATGATCTTAAATGGAGCTGATGTAATAGTAATGGAAATAAAGTGCACAACAAATGTAATACGCTTGAATTATCTCAAAACTATCTTGCTCTCCCAGTCCATGGGAAAATTTTCTTCTACAAAACTGATCTCTGGTGCCAAAAAGGACCACTGCTCAGAATGTCTGGAGTAGGAGCCAGGTTGTCAGGATTTTCAAAACTCCTCAGGTGATTGCAATGTTCACCCAAGGTTGAAAACCTTAAAACCAAGGGAATAAGCCTGAAAACTTTAACATGTATCTGTACCACCTGGAGGGCTTGTTAAAATGCAGATGGCTAGGCCCCATCACCAGACTGTGATTCAGTAAGTTTGGAGTAGGACCTGAGAATTTGCATTTCTAACCAATTCCCAGGCAATACTGATGCTGCTAGTTTGGGACAACACTTAGAGAACTGCTGACCTAGGGATAGGGAAACTTAGTGGGAGGCTCTTAGAGTGGCCTGAGCAAGAGGTGATGAGAGACTGAATTTGGCATGAACAGTAGGGATAGAGCTGAGAATAATTTAATTGATAAAGTCAACAGGATTTGGTTGACTTGTTGTGGAGAGGTGGGAGAGAAAGAAGGTGTCAGAGATAACTTGCCAGTTTTTGGTTTGGGTGACCATGTGGTGACTTTTATTGACAGAGACATTACAGGAAAAGGAGCAGGTTTTGTGGGGGACATCACGGTTCTGTCATACTTAGTTTGAGGTGCGTGGGGAATACCCAGTGAATATATTTGGATATCCTAGTCTTAACTTGGAGGTTCAGGGGTGGAGGTAAGAACTTGAGGAAACAGTAGTGTACAGGTGTTATATAACTGTGGAGGGGGAGACCAAGGAGAACAGGAAGAAGAGTTCACAAGTTTGTTGCTTTCGTCACACACTGGAGTATTGTAATGCTCCTTCCATTGCTAGTGATTCACAGAAGCAATGATTCTCATACTCTGAAGAGTAGAGTTTTGCAAAAGCCCTCCTTTCTATTTCTAACATGCTCACCCTTCCACTTGATAATCACTGGTATAGAGAGAAGAGTAGGGCCAAAGAAAGAACTCCCAATTTTTAAGGGCTTGACCGATGAGGAACTCAGGAAAGACACCAAAAGATAACAGTTCAAAAGATATGCGGGAACTTACAAGATATACTATTGGCATAGAAGCCAAAGGAGAAATGAGTTTCAAGAATGGATGAGAAGTTATTTAATACTAAATAACTGGGATAGAGAGATCCAGTATAAGGGCTGCAAAGTCTGTTGGGTTTAATATTTTCTAGAGGAGGTTTGCTGGGTTGGTGTTTGCAAAAGCCATATTGCTGTCCATTGGAAAGTGTGTTTAACCATTCATTCATTTCTTGCAAAATTGCTCAAGTGTCTTTTGTGCTAGGTACTGTTCTAGGTTGGTGAGCAAAAAAGTCCTGGTCTTCGTGACATTTTAATTCTAATAGGGAGAGACAGATAAACACATAGGAAGTGAGGATAAGTAGACAAGTGTAAAATACTCTTTCAAGAAGGTTAGCTAAGAGGAGATAGAGGGTACAGTAATACAGTAATAGTTAGCATTTATTGAGTGCTTATTATGTACCACACACTAGAGTATATTCTTTAACTAGCAGCAACCATATAGAGTAGATAATATCTTTGCCATTTTATAAATGAGAGAACTTAGGTTCAGGGTAGCTAAGTATTTACACAAGATTATATACCTAGTAAGTAGCAGATCTGGGATTTAAATCAGGGTTCATCTGATTCCAAAGTTTATACTCATAACTACTATGCCATATGGTATCATCAGAAACGTATTTTCATGTTGACAGTAACCTTTATGTACTTACATTTACCAGCCATTCATTTATTTGCTACTAAAACAACTTTGCGTTTTATGGTCATCATACTTTATTATTTTATCTGTAAGAGTACACTTGGATGAATGGAACGATGCATTCCTCTTTCATGTAGAAATGAGCAGCTGTACATCTCATCCTCTTAACCTCTATCTGCAAACACTTGAATTGCTTCTCATTGGCACAAAGCTCATATTATTAGATCCCTTTTTACTTCTTACAGCCTTATCTTTGCTACCTTGATTCTATATTCCAGACAGACTGAACAAGTTCTAGTACTAGACTTTGTTTCATTGCCAAGTTTTCACCCATGATATGTACTTTGTTAGATGGCTAGCTCCTACTCATTCTTCAGATTGCATTATTTTTTAATAATTTTTAGCATGTGTTAGAATTCTTTTCCTTTTTATTTTTTTAAAAACATTTTTGAACAGTTTTTTTTTTTTTTTTTTGGCTGTGCCACATGACATGTGGGATCTTTTCTCTCTTTGCTAAATTGATTTATTTTTAATTGAAGGATGATACTATAAAGAAATTATTTTTAAATTTTTGATTGGAGGATAATTGCTTTACAGTGTTGTGTTGGTTTCTGCCACAAGATTGCGTTATTTTCATAAGTGTCTTCCCTGACCATTAAACTATATATGTGTGTGTAGTTTTTTGTTCTTGCTCTTCCATAGCATTTATTATATTTTGAAAAATGTCTTTTTGAGGGTCAACTCACTAATTCATAAAATTCACCTATTTGTGTGGCTTTTGGTATGTTCTGAGCTGTGTGCAACCATCAGCCCCACAGTCAATTTTAGAACATTTTCATGACCTCAAAGAGAAATCCTGTGCCTTTTAGCTATTATCCCACTATCCTCCCAGCCCTAAACAACCAGGAATGTACTTTTATTTCTGTAGATTTGCCTATTGTTGGGTATCTTATATGAATGAATCATAGAATATGTGACGTTTTTGACCAGTTCCTTTCACTTAACATGTTTCAAGGTTCATCCATGCTGTAGCATGTATCAATCCAAGCATAACTCTAGAAGAGATGTGCTTCCAGACCACCACAATAAAGCACATACTGCAATAAAGTGAGCAACATGAACTTTTTTGGTTCCCCAGTACATGTAAAAATTATTTTTACATTACATAATAGTTTATGAAATGTGCAATAGTATTGTCTAAATAAAACAATGTACATACTTCAAAATGTTAACCATCATCTGAGCCTTCAGCGAGTCGTAATCTCTTTACAATAGTAACATCAAAGATCACGGATCACAGATCACCATAACAAAGGTAATATAATGAAAAAGTTTGAAATATGATGAGAATTACCAAAAGTGACAGAGAGATACAAAATGGGCAACTGCTGTTGGAAAAATGGTGCTCATAGAGTCACTCAACTCAGGGTTGCCACAAACTTTCAGTTTGTGAAAAATCCATTATCTGCAAAGTGTAGTGAAGTGCGATAAAATGAAGTATGCCTATAGTTTGTTCCTTTTTATGGTTGGGTGATATTCTGTTGTATTGCTGTATCACATTTATTGACATTTGTTACATTTTATTGTACAGTTGACCCTTGAGTAACTCAAGTTTGACCTGGACAGGTCCACTTACATGCAGATTTGTTTTCAATAGTAACTGCTACAGTACTACACGACCTGTGGTTGGTTGAATATGTGGTTGCGGAGGGCTGACAAAAAGTTATACCAGGAGTTTTGACAGCACAGAGGGTTGGTGTCCCTGACAACTGTGTTGTTCAAGAGTCAGTTGTAGTTGCTTTTAATGTCTGTCTGCCCAGTGGACGTAAGTTCCATGAAGGCAGGGACATATCTTATGTATCTCTCTATCCACAGCAAATTATTTATTGAATGAATGTATAACTTCATAAAGTAGCCTCTTATCTCTGTGTATCTACAGAAGTTCTTGTTTGTTTTTACTCAACTGTCTCAAGCCAAAGAGTGGTGCATCCCAGTTCCAATGTTCAGAAGTTGATCCCTGTTTTGGAACTCAGCAAGGAATCATTAGGCTCATGAGATTGTTAGTGACTGTGTGTGTGTAAAAGTTTGTGTGTTCATTTACTCAACAAATATTTATTCAGATAGTTAGTGGAGACTTTACTATGCCAGAGAGTGTTTGTTAGTGGAGTAGAATGGTGAAGAAGACCAACATGGTCCCTGCTCTCTTGCTTTCCTGGAGATTACATTCTAGTTGAGGGAGACAGAGAATCAATATGCAGATAATAAACGGTATAATTTCATAAAGAAGTAAATGCTATGAAAAAACTAACATAGCATAATGAGATAGTGACTCTGATGGTGGTGGGGAACTTCTTCAGCTAGGATGGTGAGGGAAAGGGTGTGAGGGGGTGACATTTATTTGAGCAGGGGTCTGAATGATGAGAAGAGGGTGGTCACGAGAAAATCTGAGAGGAAAGCATTTCAGAAAGAGGGAATGGGTACAAGGGCTCTGAGTTTGGAATGAGCTGGACACTTTCAAGGGTTAAAAACAAGGCTGGTGTGACTGTGTGTGTGAGATGAATGAAGGGAAAAGTATTAGGAAATGAAACCGGAGAGAGGCAGGGCTAAATCATTTAGGATCATGTAGGTCGCTGAAGAAAACTTACAATTAGAATCAAATCTACTAGTAAGTCATTGGACAGCTTTAAGCAGGAAAGTGACACTATCTAATTTATAATTTTAAAAGATTGCTTGGCTTCCTAGGTGGAGATCATAGACCAGTTAGGAGACTTGTTGTGGTGTTCCAAGTGAGAGGTGATGAGATTGGTTTGTATCTCTAAGGTCCCTTGTCTTAGCAATCTGTGATTCTAGGAGGCTGTCTGCCTCCAGGATTTATTTTGGTTGATTTTCACAATTTTCCAACATCAATTTTGGTCTGAGACCTCTAGCATTTGCTGATGATCCATTGGGACAAGCATATTACCACTATGTTTTTATAAATAGTGTCCTTATGTTACTATTTGCTTCCACAATGGTTAGTAAGGATAATCATATCAAGTCTTCTTAATCTATAGTATAGAATAAGGGATATTTAGAAGTCTGGATTCTCATATTGTTGTTTTATCCAAATATATTCATTTTTTAGTATAGTGGTGGGTTTTACTTCACCAGTGAGAGGGCAAAATAACATTTTTCAATGCAGAACATGATATCTTACACACAGGAGTTACTTAATATTTATCCATTAAACAGGAACTATTTCTGTTGACTGAATTTAACACACATCATCAATTTATGACCTTTGGTATGCATTATTTGTCATTTAATTCTAATAACCACTCAGTTGGTATATGTAGGACCTCCATCGTATAAAACAGAAAACTCAAATTCAAAACATTTCACATTGTTCCTCACCTAATCCTTCAGTTATTCCTATAAAGTCAGCCATGGCATTACATATGCAGAATTTGCAGTGATGAAACAGACTCAGAAAGGACAGTGACTTGCCCAATTCCCTATTCCCCTACCCTGCTTTAGTTTTCATATTAGTACTTATCATTTCTTAATATAATATTATTAATTTGTATATTTGTTCATCAGTTACACTCGAGTATGCATTCTATGGGACTTCCCTGGTAGCTCAGTGGTAAAGAATCTGCCTGCAATGAAGGAGACACAGGATATGCCAGTTCAATCCCTAGGTCGGGAAGATTCCCTGGAGGTGGGCATGGCAACCCACTCCAGTATTCTTGCCTGGAGAATCCCATGGACAGAGGAGCCTGGCGGGCTACAGTCCATGGGGTCACAAAGAGTTGGGCATGACTGAAGCTACTGAGCACACACATGGATGTGTGCATTCTATGAAGGCAGAGAATGTATAAGTTTGCTGCTGCTGCTGCTGCTGCTAAGTCGCTTCAGTCGTGTCCAACTCTGTGTGACCCCATAGACGGCAGCCCACCAGGCTCCCCTGTCCCTGGGATTTTCCAGGCAAGAATACTGGAGTGGGTTGCCATTTCCTTCTTCATTGCATAAAAGTGAAAAGTGAAAGTGAAGCCACTCAGTCGTGTCCAACTCCTAGTGACCCCATGGCCTGCAGCCTACCAGGCTCCTCCGTCTATGGGATTTTCCAGGCAAAAGTACTGGAGTGGGTTGCCATTGCCTTCTCCATATAAGTTATCTATGGCTGTGTAATAAATGACTCCAAAGCTCAGTGCCTTAATACATCATACATTTATTATTCCACAATTTCTGTGGATCAAGAATTCAGAAGCAGCTTAGTTGAGTGATTTCAGCTTTAGGCTCTCTCATGAGGTAATTGTCCAGATGTCAGCTAGGTCTATAATCATCTGAAGGCTTGACTGGTGTTGGGACATCTATTTCAGAGATCACTCATGTTGTTGTCAGCAGGAAGGCTCTGTATCCTTTCTGGCTGTTGGCCAGAGACCTTAGTTTCGCCTCACGTGGGCATTTCTTCATGATATGGCAGCTGGCTTCCTCCAGAGCAAATTATCCAAGAGAGAACAAGGCAAAACCTTCTTAAATGCAAAGTATCTTTTATAGCATCGCATAGCATTGTTAACTACTGCCATATGCTATTGGTGACACAGACCAATCCTGATATGTGTGGGAGGGACTACACAAGGGTATGAATAACTGGAGATGGTTATCATTGGGGGGCCGTCTTGGAGGCTGGCTACCACAGCTGCTTTCTCTCTTGTTTACTATTGTTACTATTATCCCAACACTGAGAAGAGTATCTTGCATATTGTAGGTACTTAGCAAATATTTGTTGAATGAGTGGGTGGATGGATTTAGAATACCATACTAATTAAAAATGTATGTCTGTAGCAAAAAGGATCATTCATGGATCCTAAGTTGTTGAGGAGGGGCGTGGAAGATGAGTACTATAATAATGGTAATTGTCAGATGTAAAGTGTAAGGAGAATTCACTCATTTTTTATATCTTTCCCTCAGATGTGGAAACACGAGGGCTTTTTTGCACTCTATAAAGGATTTTGGCCAAACTGGCTTCGACTTGGACCCTGGAACATCATTGTATCCTTTGAGAACATGAGAATGAAAGCACATGCTTCTAGCTCCTAGGTAATTCGAGGCTATGGGGAGGAAAATTGTAATTATTGGAGCCTTTTAGGCAAATGAGAATCTATTCTAGTGATGACCATGCACATGGAACAAAGTACGGAAATGGTTTTCAGTTGGAGTCTAATACAAACTAAAGGGATTAGAAAAGAAATGCCAAAGTTTCTTTTCCTCTTTAAAACAAACAACAAGCACAGCCAAATCTGGAAGGGGCTAGGAAGGTTTTGAAAACCCTGCTATGAGTTATCCACAGGAAGATCTATGCTGCGGTAGTCCACATTTCCTATCCCTAAGTATAGGACCAGAGTAGCTGGGGAAATAATAAGACAGAAAATACTCATAGAACAAAGGAATCCAGAGCCAAGGGGGGCTCTTTCCTCCTGGGTAACTTTCCTTCCTTTAGCTGTGTTTGAGTGCCTCCTGTGTGCAGAGCCATGAGTTGGATGGTGTGTGTGGTGGTGTTTGTATTGTGGTGAGCACTGCAGGGTTGAAAAGTCATTCCCTGCCCTTGTGGAGTCTATAGGTTGAGGGAGATAGTGTCTCCGTTCCTCTTCCTGATCATCTAATGTCTGTAACAGTTACTCTAGCATTGAATTTTATGTTGTTGATGTTCTTGGATGTGTGTGTGTGTGTGTATGTGCGGCCTATTTGCCCCTAAAGAATAGAAGTATGTTAGACTTTTAATACGCTTATATGGCTAAATGCCAACAATTAAAATGGGTGTATGATGGGCACTCAACACATGCTTGATTTGCCAGATGTAGTCTTTAAAAAGACTTTTAAGCAAGTACAACTTAGAATAGCAGAGACTAAGTATCCCAATAAGAGAATGCAGTATACAATTTATAACCAGGTTTGACTTTCACTATCATTCCAGTGATCTTCCATGACTTACTCTTCAGTTTTTTATTACATATGAGCAGCTCAAGAGGCTTCAAATCTAAGGATGTGAGCCAAACCCTGCCAACCTTTCTACTCTTCTTTCCCCTTTTTTCTGTGTTCTAATGTATTTTGATCAAGTTGTAAGTGTTTACTGAACCATTGGTCTCCCAAGGCCCTTCTGGTGGAAGAATGATAGGATGGTTCAAAATTGCTCATGTGTTTGTGTTGCCATGTGAACTTTTCCCTGAGAGGAAGTATTAATATTGAGACTCTGGCCCCAGATTGGTATCTTCTGTGAAGATGGATACTGATGGATGATACTCAAAATGGCCTTCTCTTCAAATGTGGGTTAAATGTAGTTTGTTAGCCCCAGACTTGGGCTAGAGCAAAAGGCATAGGCCAGGGCAGTTACTGCTATGTATGTTACAGACCTCAGTTCTCATTAAAGTATTTATTGACAGAATCACTTTGACTTTGTCTTCATTTACTGTTCTCTCATCTGCCAACTCTTCAAGTTACATTCTCCGGAAATTGATAAAGATAAGGTGACTATGAAATTGAGTCTGGACTCTTAAAGCACATTTATGGGAACAGACTAAGCGCATTGTGCTTTCCCACTGCCATTCATTCTTATAATGCCACTCGCTTGTAAAGATCAGACAAGTGGTTCTAACCTAAAGAGTGAATAAGCAAACAAGGGGCTCATTTGGACAGTTTCCACAGATAAAATGCTGAAAGAGGCTTAAAATAAAACCCTGTGTCCAAGGTTCTAATTGCCTTACAGGCAAAAATTTCTGGCTACTTTCTTATACTAGAATAGTATCTACCACATTGTAGGCACTCGAATACTTGTGAAAGGAATAGTTTAGTTCTTTATCTTTATCCATCCATTTATTTGTTCAGCAAACATTTATTGTATGTCTAGTATGTCCTAGATGCTGGGGATGTAAAAATATATTAAGACATAATCACTACTTTAGAGGTCACATCCAAGGAGAAACAGACATGTAAATAGATTCTAAGTACAGTACAATAGGTACTGTCTGACAAATGAACTAAGCGCTGTAGAAGCACAGAGGAGGGAACAGTCCATTGCCTAGGGGCTGGGCTAAAGGCTTCACAGGAGAGGTGCCATTTGTGCTAAGAGGTGGATGTTACTATGTAGATTAAGGCAAGGAAGGACATTCCAGGCAGGGGAATGGGGGTGGCGGCGTTCAGCATGGCTAAAATACAGGGTTTTGGTTTTCAAATACCATCTGAGGCAGAATCACCTGGAGATCTTGCAAAAAATATAGATTCTTGTGTTCTATTACCTGAGATTCTAACCTTATGTGGGGAAGAGGTATTTGCTTTTGTCACAGGCATTCAATGGTGGGCGATCCTTGGATTACACTTTGAGGAGCACTTGTAAAGAAATATGGGCTAGAATGAAAGGAAATTATAGCATGGCCAAAAGGATCAAATTATGAAGGCTCTCTATATATCCCTAAGAAAGAGTTTGGCTTTTATCCTGGAGGAGGCAGGCAAAGGAAGCTGAAAATAGGGGATAGTATAACCAGCTTGTGATTTTTAGGATGATAACCCTGGTGTGAAGGGTAGCCTGGGAGGAAGCAACCCAAACCAGGTTAGGATCCACTGAGATCTACTCCCCTTTATGTACAAGGTCCAGAAAAGCCAAGAAAATGTGTCCTAAGTCACATAGCCTGATTGTGGCAGGTTTGAGGCTAGCACATAGTTGTCAGATTCCTTCTCTGTCTCATTCTACCACCCCACACGTACCTTCTTATTTGTTAAAGTACTGCCTTTTCAAAATAAACTTTAACGGACTATTTTTTTTAGAGAAGTTTTAGGTTAATAGCAAAGTCATGTGGAAGGGGTAGAGATTTCCTGCATACCTCCTACCCGCACAAATGTGCAGCTTCCCCCTCATCAAAATTCCTTACCAAGGTGATTCATTTTTTAGAGTCAATGAATCTATATTGGAACATCATTATCACCTCACATCCATCATTTATATTAGGGTTCACTCTAAGTGTCATACATCCTGTGGGTTTTAACAAATGTATAATGACATGTATCCACCATTATAGTATCATACGGTAGAGAGTCACTGTCCTAAAAATCCTTTGTGTTCTGTCTATTCATTCTTCCTTCTCCCCAAATCCCCAGGATCCACTGATCTTTTTACTGTCTCTGTGGTTTTGCTTGTTCCAGAGTGTCATATAGTTGGAATCATACAGTATATAGCCTTATTAGATTGACTTCTTTAACTTAGTAATATATACTTAAGGTTCCTCCCTGTCTTTTCATGGACTTACAGCTCATTTTCTCTTTTTTTCTTTCTGCACAAACCACAGTGTATCTATCATTATTTACCTATGGAAGGACTTCTGGTTGCTTCTTCCAAGTTTTGGCAATTACGAACAAAGCTGTTATAAATATTCATGTGCAGGCTTTTATGTGGACACTAATTTTCAGCTCATTTGGTTAAATATCAAGAAGTGCAATTGCTGGATGGTATGGGAAGAGTCTGTTTAGTTTTGTAAGAAACTGCCAAACTATCTTCCAAAGTGGCCATACCATTTTGCATTCCCACTAGCAATAAATGAGAGTTACTATTTCTCCACATCCTTGCCAGCTTTTGGTGTTAGTGTTTTGGATTTTGGTCATTTTTATAGGTGTGTAATGATACCTCATTGTTTACTTTTTATTTTTAATTGGAGTATAATTGCTTTACAACGTTGTGTTAGTTTCCGCCATACAACAGAGTAAATCAGTCATAAGTATACATATATCCCTTCCCTTTTGAACCTCCCTCCCCTGATTCCACCTCTCTAGGTCATCATAGAGCACTATTAGAGAGTATTATATACAGCAGCTTCCCACTAGCTATCATTGTTTATTTTTAAGACTACCAGTCAGATACTCTACTCCTTTCCAAATAGATGAACGAAAAGGAAGCCACTTTTTTTCACAGTGGTATAATTTCTTGTACAAGAAAGATAATTTCTGGTAGGGTGTGTATATATTGGAAATTAACTTTCAGCTCAGTTTAAATGTTATTCCTTCAGAGAAACCTTTCTTTGGTTTCCTCTCCACTAATCTAAATCACTTTCATCATTGTAATTCCTTATACCATGAATTTATAACTACACATTATATTTATGTGATTATTTGATTAACAGTAACTATATCTCCCATTAATCTGTAAACTCCACAAAAATAGGGATTCTGTCAGTTTCATTTACTGCTGTGTTCTCATTGCTGAGTACAGTTATATATACTCAGCAAATATTTGTTAAATAAGTTGATCTGTATCCAAAGACCTGATAAAAATGTCTAAAGCATAGCAAAGGTTCAGCAAATGCTGTGGGATTTAAATGAAATGAAACTAAATTTGTAGTTACTAGATAATGGTGGGTAATAGGTTATTTAAGAGAGAATAGAGGTGCTTGGGAAGATGCATATCATCTTTTAAACTGATTATCTGTTCATTTGTTCATTCAACAAATATCCACGCCTCATGGAGCTTATAGTTTACAAAGGGAGACATCATGAAAAGATAAATGAGGAAAAAAAAAGATAAATGAGTAATATATAGTATTTTGGATGGCAATAAAAGGTTTATAGAAAAATAAAGTGGGGGAGAGATATGGGGAATGTAGGAGTGGGGTTGCACACTAAGAAAGCCAAATTGGATTGAAGTCTATAGTTTGAGAGAAGAATCCAATCTAGGGTTAAAGCAAATGCAAGACCCCTCAGGTGAGAGTGTGCCTGAAATCTAATGTGAGATTCAAGCAAGAACTAATGGTGGCTTTGATGAGAGTAGCAGTGGAGGCTGTGAAAAGTGGTTGAAATTCCTGTATGTTGGAGAAGAGTGAATAATGACTGGCTAAGGGATAGGATTTGGGCTTTAAAAGAGAAAGAGAGCAGAGGTTGGAGTTTTAGCTCCAAGGCCTCGGCCATGAGAAGGGCAGTGTTGTCATAGAGATGGAGAAGACTCTGGAAGGTTGGAGGCTTTTTTGGCAGGGCTGGGGGGGGGGCAATAATTTTGTACATGTTAAGTTTGAAGAGCCAGTTAGACTTTTGGAGAGATGCGGTTTAAGCAGTGAGACATTTGAAGTGTGGAGTTCAGGGGGGATATGGGCTGGAGATGTATATTTGGAAATCATCAGTATGTAGATGGTGTTTAAAGCTGTGATAATGAATGAGATCACTAAGGGAGTAAGCGTCAATAGATAAGAGGTTCAAGAACTGAGCCTGGGGCAGTCCTTCATAAAACAGTTGTCTAAAAAAGATCAATATTCTGGTGATAGAGAAAGAGTGAAGGAGGCAAGGAGGTAAGTTATTTTCAACATGAAATTTGAAGAAACAGTGTTTGAAGCTAATGAGATCTTTAGCCAAATTGCCAAAGCTTTAATGATTGCTGCCTTTAAGTAGCCATATCATGAGCAGATAGTTCAAATTCAAGAATTTGACTTGCTAATTTAATTTTTGGTGTAGTATTCCTATCCTGTCTTAGTCATGGATAAATACAGTATCCCCCCAGTAACCAGTAACCAGTATGATGAATAGAGCATTTTGATTGAACACTTAAGGGCTAACCCATTTCTATAGTGAAATAGGCTACAATGAGGGCACCTCAGTGAGTCAGAGTCTGCCTCTGGCCACATCACATTTGAAAGGGATTATTTCACATGCCTGAAGAACTCATTGTTTCACAAAAATATTCACCATAGAATTCCTATAAGTAGCAACTCCCCGTTGTATTTTTGAATTGCAATTTTTGATTGGAAAAAAACTTATAAGGGTATGTCAGATGTGAACTAGATCCACCCAGGGTCTTTTGAAGGTAGATTGAGAAGGAAATCTTTGGAGTCAGTGAGTACAAGGAAATTGTCTTTAAAGAGACTAAGGACTTTGGTTGAAATCTTGTATATCAAGGAACAAAATAAGACTAAATTCTGTACTGTCTGCTCAATTTATCTATAAACCTAAACTGTTCTAAAAAATAAAGTCTATTAATTTTTAAATGCTCTGAATTTAAAAGGGCAACAGAAAGATGACCAGGCACCACTGGTTCAGAAGAGAAATAATTATTTTCCCAGGTAAAAAGTCCAACATATCAAAAAGAGACAATAACAAGAGTTGGCAAGGATATGAAAAAGTCAGAACTTTTATACATTGCTGGAGAGGTTGTAAAATGGTGCAGCTCTCTTTGGAAGACAGTTGGATGAGTCCTCTATAAAGCTAAACATAGAATTGCCATCAGTTCAGCTCAGTTCAGTTCAGTCGCTCAGTCTTGTCTGACTCTTTGTGACCCCATGGACTGCAGCACACCAGGCCTCCCTCTCCATCATCAACTCCTGGAGTTTACTCAAACTCACGTCCATTGAGTCGGTGATGCCATCCAGCCATCTCATCCTATGTCATCCTCTTCTCCTCCTGCCTTCAATCTTTCCCAGCATCAGGGTCTTTTCAAATGAGTCAGTTCTTCGCATCAGATGGCCAAAGAATTGGAATTTCAGCTTCAACATCAGTCCTTCCAATGACTATTCAGGACTGATTTCCTTTAGGATGGATTGGTTGGATCTTGCAGTGCAGTCCAAGGGACTCTCAAGAGTCTTCTCCAACACGACAGTTCAAAAGCATAATTCTTCGGCGCTCAGCTTTCTTTATAGCCCAACTCTCACATCCATACATGACCACTGGAAAAACCATAGCCTTGACTAGATGGACCTTTTTGGCAAAGTAATGACTGCTTTTTAATATTCTGTTTAGGTTGGTCATAACTTTTCTTCCAAGCATCTTTTAATTTCATGGCTGCAATCACCATCTGCAGTGATTTTGGGCCCCCCCAAAATCATTGTTTCCATTGTTTCCCCATCGATTTGCCATGAAGTGATGGGACCAGATGCCATGATCTTCGTTTTCTGAATGTTGAGGTTTAAGCCAACTTTTTCATTCTCCTATTTCACTTTCATCAAGAGGCTCTTTAGTTCTTCTTCACTTTCTGCCATAAGGGTGGTGTCATCTGCATATCTGAGATTATTGATATTTCTCCCAGCAATCTTGATTCCACCTTGTGCTTCCTCCAGCCCAGCGTTTCTCATGATGTACTCTGCATATAAGTTAAGTAAGCAGGGTGACAATATACAGCCTTGACGTACTCCTTTTCCTATTTGGAACCAGTATGTTGTTCCATGTCCAGTCCTAACTGTTTGAGTCTCTGTCTTCAATTCCTCCTATGTACATACTAAAAGGAATTGAAGACAGAGACTCAAACAGACACTTGTACACCAGTGTTCACTGCAGCATTATTCACAATAATTAAAAGATGGGAATTACCCAGGTGTCCATTGACAGATGGATGAATAAACAAATGTATATCCATACAATGGGATATTATTCAGCCATAAAAAATATGAAGTGCTGACATATTAGTGCAACGTGGATGAACATCAAAAACATGCTAAATGCAAGAAGTCAGACTCAAAAGGCCACATATTGTATATTTCCAGTTAAATGTTCAGAATAGGCAAATCTATAAAGATAGAAAATATTGATAAAGTAATGATTGCCTAGGGCCGGGGGGAAAGAGGGAGGCACTGCTTAATGGGTATAAGGTTTTTTTGGGGGATGAAGATATTCTGAATTAGATTATGGTGATGGTTGTACAATGCTGTAAATGTACTAAGAAACATTGTATGTTTTAAACAGGTGATGTTTATAGTATGTAGAGTATATCTCAGTAAAACTCTTTTAAAAAAAAGACAAATACAGCATGTATGTTATCTTGATTAGGATATTCCTCTGGAATAAGCAAATCTATCTTGTTACCAGTAATGTGAAGCTTCAAACAACTGAAATGTCTGATCAGGAAACCTCAGGTTTGAGGGGATAAAATGATGATCAAAATCTGCTGGGTGTAAGATGAACAAATTTTCAACTCCCCCCCCCCTTTTTTGAGAAGATAGAGCATGAGACAACTCAGATAATAATAGTAATAACTAACTCTTAGAGCTTTTATTATGTGCCAGACACTGTTTTAAGTGTATTATGTTTATAAAACTGTTTACATCCTTTCAGTCACCCTATAAGATAGGTACTATTCTTATTTTTCAGGTGAGAAACTCAGGCACAGAAAGGTAAAATAGTTTGATCCTAGAAAATGGCAGAGCTGGGATTCTAACCCAGGCAGTCTGGGTGGGTCATGAGTCCATGCTTATGGTACCATGCTAGAGGTGTACTGACTCAGCCTTATCCAGGGTCACTTAAAGTTTATGGCAGGTGAGCAGCAAAGAATACCAATTTCATTCCATGTCTTTATAGCACCTCTAGAGAGAGAAGGTCAATAGTTGTGTGGTTGGTCACTCTTGGACACTTGACTGTAATATTAGATTTTAAATTCTTTCCAGGAGACCTGGGACTGCAAATATATCATTTTCCTCTTATTATGTGCTTTCTACTTTATTTTTCTTCTTTATCTTTCCTTTGCTGACCTTTCTTCTCCATGACCTGCTTCATCACTAGCCCACTCTTCTTCTCCAGTCTAAGTGAGCCATACACATCGGGGTGTGTTCTTGTTTGTGTGTTATACTATTGATTGAAGAACTTGAAGTTATTGATACAGATGTATGTCACTAGTTTCAAATTTAACAATTTGGATATGTGACTAGACTTCTCACCCTCTTTTCTCCCATGCAAAGAAGTATGCTGTTAGACTTGTAAACAAATTTATGGGAGGAAGGATAAAACTTCTAAGAACCTGCTTATCAATACTTCTTCTCTATCCGCTAACATGTGTAACTTAGGGGTTAATATTTTTGTTAGCCTAGCACAATCAAAATATTGCATATAAGCCAGAGTGATAAAGTTGCTTTTTAAAAATACCATCATATCTTCTCAGTGAGAATGGCTACTCACGTTAATCTTAATTCCTGAGGTTTCAGTAAAGGATATTTCTTCTCTCTATTCAGTGCCTCAGCATCAAAAAGAATTCAGTTGCATTTGGGGCTATGCCTAACTCATTATAAGCACTCTTCATGCATCCGTGGCTCTCCTATTTATATAGTAAATAAGAAAAACAATTTAACACATCATTGCATAAGATTTCTAGGGCACCTGATAATTTTAAAGTGGTAGTTGGAATTTTGGATTATAAGCCCATTTTCCACATTTGAAATAACCTCATAGCCTTTAGCTCTAATTTCTTGGTTCAATTTTCTTAACCATTTAAACCACCTCTGAAACGACATCAGTTTGCTTCTCCATAGGATATGCTTTAGTATTTGTGGAATGGCTCAGTGGGAAAATCTGCAAATTTTATGAATCATAAAAGCACATTTGTAAGACAGCATGGCATTTTATTGGGCCAATGACTGTTATCTCAGCCTGTTCATCATCTTTTTGTTTTTTTGTTCATCATCTTTAAAAAAAATTAATTTTACTGAATTTTTTTTGGCTGCACCATGTAGCATGCAGGATCTTAGTACCCCAACCAGGGATTGAATCCACACCCTCTGCAGTGGAAGTGCGGAGTCTTAACCACTGGAGCGCCAGGGAAGTCCCCATCCTTTGAGTGCTGTAGTGTCAACACAATCAAGACAGAACTGGAACCAATATGGATTTATTATAGTAAATGGGAAATATAATTCAATCATGAAACTATTGGGTAACATACACCAAATGAAAGCAAACCTAAAAAAATAGAGACCGCCCCCGTCCCCCAGGTTCTTGGTGTGATTTTAGTCCCTCTGGCGCTTTGGAGCAAATGAATCCTGCCCACCCCATTGTGTGGAAGGCATTTGAAAGAAACAGGCGCTGCTTTGTGCATTAAAACAGACTCTGAGACCCTTAGCAGCTGCATCAGTCATTTCTAGGACTCCTCATGAGAGGGCTCTTGGAGCTCAATGGTGGCTTATGGTCCCAACAGCTTGGAAATCCAGTGAACATACAGTTGCCTAGTTGCCTGTGAAGCCCTCCTGCACTTCAGCCTGCCACAGTGGATCTGTTAGGTGGAACACATCTTTCCCGGTCAGCCAGGCTGCGAGACTATGGCTTCGAGGCTTCAGCTGCATCAACAGCTGACTCCTGGCTCCATGTGATCATATTTTCATATTCTCATGCCTACTTAGCATTTTATGATATTGCATAAAGCAACTCCCTCAGAAGATTTTAAGAGTGAAAACACACTGAAATTGGTATCTATATCACATGGCACTGTATCAAGGATGCCTTTGTCCTGTGAGGGGGGGTTGTTAAACTGCTGTGTCCCATTAGTCCAGATTTCTGGATTTGCAGATTAACCCCGTGGCAGAGCATACTGACAGGTTTTCTTTTGTAAACACAAACAAACAAAATAACTGATGAGCCCTCTTGGTATGGATTATGCTTTCAGGAAGCCATGCACATTCATTTCTTTGAGATATGCATATCAGTGTGACCTGTTCATTTATGGCTTACTTTTGACTTCTTGTAGCAAATATCCTAGGGAAACATCTTATTGTTGTAGTTGTTTACTCTCTAAGTCATGTGAGACTCTTTGTGATGCCATGTACTGTAGCCCACCAGGCTCCTCTGTTTATGTGATTTCCCAGCCAAGAATACTGGAGTGGGTTGCCATTTCCTTTTCCAGGGGATCTTCTTGATCCAGGGATTGAATGTATGTCTCCTGCTTTGGCAGGCGGATTCTTTACCACTGAGGCACCTGGTAAGCCCACAGGGAAACATTACCCTCCAAGAAATGCCAGCAAAAGTGTGAATCAAAATTCTTACAAGTGTTTAATTCTCCTTGACCTAGTAACACTACTTCGGAGAATTCTGTCCTGAGGGATTAAACAGACATGTCAAAGATTTATGGCTGTATGTGTGCTCAGTCATTCAGTCATGTCCAACTCTGCAACCACATGGACTGTAGCCCACCAGCTTCCTCTGTCCATGGGGTTATCCTGGGAAGAATACTGGAGTGGGTAGCCATTATCTCCTCCAGGGGATCTTCCCAACTCAGTGACTGAACCCATATCTTCTATGTCTCCTGCATTGGCAGATGGATTCTTTACCACTGAGCCACCTGGGAAGCCTGACAAATATTTATACACAAGGGTGTTTGAAGTGGTATTATAACAGTGAGAAATTGGAAATAACAAATGTACAGCTATAGAAAAATGGTTAAAATATTACATACTCATGTTGAAAAACATGCAACCTTTACAACTCATGTTTTTGAAGAAAGTTTAATGACATAGGAAAATAGCAAATATAATATTAAGTGAAGAAAGCAGATAAAGGAAAGTAACAGTGAATATCTCTGGATAGTATAATTATAGGTAACTTTATAATTTTCTATATTTTCAAAAACTTCTAAAATGAATGAAAATTATAATCAGAAAAGAGTAATGAACATCATGTATACATGAATATATATCTCTAAAAGAAATCCAGGAAATCTGGGGTAGTTTTAGCACCTAGCTCTCAATAAACATTCATGGGGTAGGTAGACAGATGAATGAATAAATGGCAGTTGACACTTATAGGTACCATCATTGACTTTATATGATTGCAAGAAATAACAAATGAAGATTTATTAATTAAAAGGAGAAGAATTTCAGACCAGTCAGCAGTTTGAAGGATGACATAGAAGGTACTGAAGAAATCACAAAATGAGTGGCTGATGGCAGCTAAGGTGTGGGGCCAGTTGCTGTTCTTGTTGCCCAGCTGTCAGTACCATCTTTCTTCTAGTTCTGTGCATCCTCGAAGTATCTCTCGAGCCTGCTGTTTTCACTGGTCTCTGTTCACTTTGGCCAGTGACTGAGCAAGTGCAGATGAAATCAAAGTCACAAGTTCATTTCCCATGTGAACCAGCAAACGCTTCATCATATAGGGTGACAGTATCCCAAGGCCAAGTCTGGCTAGCCAGCTCTCAGAGATGGCTGTTTGGTCATGTGGACAAGCAGGGGGGCGGTGATGGATCAGGGAACATTTGTGAGACAACTCAAAATGCCTGTGTCCAGAGGGCTGTGTGTTCTGTTCTTAAGGGTTGTCTCTGAAACAGAGGTGTGCTATGTGTAACATTAGCTACCCAAGGAATTAGTATAAAACTTAGCCATGTCACAGTATTTTTTTTAACAGATTCACAGTAAGCTGTTCATGGAAATGATTGATGAGCCCAGTTGATCCACATTCTGTCCTACAAGGTATTAATATCTTTTGGCTATTTTGATCAAATTGCTGCACAGGATCTGGCTTCTCTGCAAGTGTATCAGGAGACAACATTGGATGCGTGAATGAAATCTAAATATTTCCACGCCAGTGCATTCCCTTATCTGTACAGGAACCTGCATCAAAGAAAGCCATTAGAGTAGTAGAGAGCTTTCTGTATCTCTGCTCTTGGTGGCTTATCAAACACAGGCTTCTTGATTGTGGTTACTCTTAAACACAAGTATATGATAACAGTGCCCAGTTAATATCTCCTCTGTCTTGATCCTGCTAAGGTATTAGATTGATGTTTGTCTTTTCCAGCCTGAGTCACCTCTCATCACTCATTTTTCAAAACCCTTATTCAGGGATTGAGGAATTCATGGTTTGGAGCCTGATAGTCCTTGTCCTAGAGGTCACAATGCCTGCAAACATGACTGATTCCCTTGAATCAATCAGCTGGATATTTTATACCTCAGGATTTTTAAGGAAGAGGAAGAGAATATTTTCTGAGCACTAACAATGTGCTGGGTTTACTAGGCATTTTTACGTACAGTGTCTGAGTTAATCCTCACCAATAACCAAATAAAGTAGGTATAATTACCCCCAATGTTACAAATGAGAAAGCTGTGGCTTTGAGAACTTGAACGACTGAATCATAATTTGATTACTGGTCGGTTGGACTTCAAAACCTGCGATTTTCCCATTGGACACACCGACTTCCAGGAATAGCAGGGTTTTTTTAGGCTGAACCTCATAGCACAACAATCAGCTGGCCTCTGCTCAGCTCCTGCCTTTCTCCTGTAACTAAATTCCATTCCACTTTGCTTGTGTTACCTTGGCAAGATCAGGCCTTTGCAGCAAGGCCAGAAAATTAAGCATTGAACCACTAATAAGGAGACCATTGATTTGAGCCTGCTTTCAATTTTGTCCTCAAACCCAGTTACCCTTTGTGTTTTACCTCATTCCCAGTAACTCATAACCCAGTCCAAGCTGGCATAACTGGTACTTGCTGGGTGCTTAGCCTTTCAAGGCATATTGGACTCCATCATCCACTCGAGAGCCAGAAGGTTTTTCAGTTGTAGGAACATAAAGGTTACTATGGCAAAGGCAAGCACGGTGCTGCTCTAGGTCAAAGTAGCAAGCAGAACAACTTGCAAAATGATCTATCAGAGGAGGCTTAATGTGTATTAGAAGAGATCAGAGAAAAATATGCCATTTGGTCTGAAGGTAAGAGAAGAAAGGGAGAAGGGAACTTTCAAGAACATGGACATGAAAAGGGATGACCGTTAACTTCAGAAAAACTGAGGAGAGCAAGCTGGGGGTTAATCTAAGACTGAAGGGGAATGAAAACCCAAGTGCAAAGCATCCTTCTGAGAGGTCAATTCCATCCAGGTTCTGAGCATCATAGTTTGAGATTGGAATGAAAATTGTCAGAGACCTCTTAGAGTTAGGCATTACACGTTAGGCTCCGGTGTATCCCCAAGTCATCATTTGTAGAGATATCGAGGGGTTAACCTTCCAAGGTTGTTTGGCACCAGGTCCCAGACAAATCAATCTGTACCGTTTTGGTTTCTTCCTTTCCCATTTTTGTTGTCCACTTGGCAGCTTTCTAGGGACACAATCTAGTTTAGGGCCTTAGGAGACAAACTTCCGAGGAATGTATTGTGGAGACTAGGAGGTTGGAGTAAGGGTTATAGGAAACTCAAGGAGGCTGAACATGGCTCCTAGATTTCTTCCCCACTATGCTCTTAATAGTTTCTGCTGCCAGGGTTGCCCAGAGTGAGCCTGAGCATAATTCCCAGTTGCCAACTGTCATTTTCTGTACCCACAAGAGAGCCGGATGAGGCTGGTCTCCTGGGCCATTTTGGAGGCATCCTCTTATGCAACTGAATTTCTTAGGGAAATGCAGATTTGGGAGTAAATGGCAGAAGGTCAAGCTTTGAGGAGCAAAGTGGGCCCAGTGTGGAGACCTTGACAGTGCCGTGTTTTGGTACCTGCCCCTTTCTTTCCTTTAAGTGTCTTGGAATCTGTGGTTCAGCATCGTCACCAGCAAGAAGCTACAAGTGACATAAGAGGCCACCTGAGGGAAAGGGGCACCAGAGAGTTAAGAAGGTGGTGGGCTGGGTGGGTAGGGGGTTAGCAGCAGAAAGAATCACAAGACTGGCTATTTGTCAAAGAAACACTCTTGAACAGCATACTAAAGACCAGCTTTAGTATCTATTTCAGGTTCCTACATTTATACAATCTCACTACATAAAATGTCTGATTACATCAAGGAGGGCAGGACTCCTCCTTTTATCAAAGCAATCACTATAGCAAACAGTTACAAAGAACAGAACCTCATTTTTCTAGTACTGTGCTGTCTAATCTGATAGCCTATGTCCATGTGTAGCTCTTCAGCATTTGGAACATGGCTAGTTTGAATTGAGATGTTCCATAAAGGTAAGATACACAGCAGACTTCAAAGATTTAGCATGAAAAAGAGTATAATATTTTATATTGATTACAGGTTGAAATAATAAAGTTGGAGGTATATTGAGGTAAATGAAACATTAACATTAATTTTGTCTGTTTCTAGTTTTACCTTTTTAACACAACTACAAGAGCATTTAAAATTACATAGATGGCTTGCAATAGATTTCTATTAGACAACGCTGTTTTCGTGTGTTCAAAAATAAGATTTGAGTTTAAGCCTCTTTCCAGTAGTACACTTGTTGCTTTAAGTAAGTATACCTGTATAGGAGAAACAGATTCATTGCCAAAGAAGGGCAGGGAGGAATGGAGATTTGCAAGTGGGGAAGCTGATTATAGAGGGTGAGGGGGTGCAGGGGTACAGGGGGTGGTCAGTTGCCAGAAGCAAGTGCTCTCTTTCCCCCATAGCTCCATCTGATCTCCTAGCTGGGGCTCTGCGAAGCGAGGGAGAGGCACTTTGAAACTGGTCTGCCTTTACCATCTTAGCCTTCAAGCTCTAAGTGGGACATGGTGGTGATGTAACGCACACTTTCCCTGTGCCCCTCTGGACCCCCATCCCTGGCCGAGAGAAGAAGGCATGCGGCGAGCCCCTTCTTCATAGCCAGGGCCATCTGGGAGAACTGTTGCTGCACCTCCTTCTGCCAACAGGCATAGATGAGTGGGTTCAGCAGGGAGTTGCCCACGCCGAGCAGCCACAGGTACTGCTCCAGCACCAGGTAGAGGCGGCACTCCTGGCAGGCCACCTGCACAATGCCCGTGATAAGGAATGGGGACCAGGACAGCGTGAAGCTACCAATGAGAATGGCCACTGTGCGCACAGCCTTTAAGTCACTGGGGGTCCGTGGGGGCCGGTGAGCCCCGGCCAGGGCTCCCGCATGCTCCGTGTTGCGGATCTGCTGGCTGTGCGTGGAGGCAATCTTGAGTATGTCACAGTAGAAAAAAACAAAGAGCAGCAGAGCTGGAAAGAAGCCGACGCAGGAGAGGGTCAGCACGAAGCGCGGGTGAAACACAGCGAAGAAGCTGCAGGACCCCCTGTAGGTGGTCTGCTGGAATCCGTGGATCCCGAGGGGAAGGAAACCAATGAGGTTAGACACCAACCACAGCCCGGCAAGGCAGGTCCCGACCACGAACCCATTCATGATCTGGAAATAGCGGAGGGGCCACTTGATGGCAAGGTACCTGTCAAAGGCAATCAGCATGACCGTGAGGACAGAGGCGGCTGCAGAAGAAGTGACAAATGCCATCCGAAGGCTGCACAGCGTCTTCTCCGTGGGCCGAGCCGGGCTGGAGAGCTGGTCTGTGACTAGGCCAGAGATGGCCAGGCCAAGCAAGGCATCAGCCACAGCCAGATTCAAGGTGAAACAGAGACTGACGCTATCATTCTTGAAGATCAACGGCAGTACCGCCATGGCCACAAGGGCATTAGCAGCAATAATGAGGGAGGCCAGGACAGCAAGGATCACTCCAAATGAGACAGATGATTCCATATCTTGAAGTGGCAGGATTTCCACTTACCGGGGGATACTGGCCCTCCAGCTCAAATTCTCACGGGCTGGGTGAGATGGAGCTGTGTGTTCAGAGTTGGCAGTCCAGGCTGGCGGCTGGCTGTCTTCAGGATCCTGCTGGTCATGGAGAATCACTCCTTCTCTGGTTTTCAGTCCTCAGCCTCTTGCCTCTCCAGTGATCTGAAGGCAGCAACCCCAGTGCAGATGTATCCCTCGGCCCCGAGCTAGTCCCTCCTCCAACAACCAGGTTACTAGACAACTCCCAAGTACCTGGCTCCTGTTGTCTCGCCAGGCTCTCTCCCCTCACTAACGTTTCAAGGACTTTGTTTGGACAGACCAGGGCATTCATCATGTCTCCTGTCTCACAGAAGAGATAATTGACTCTAATCACACGTTTTTCTCTCTATAACTTGATTTTAAATGTCCACTTCTTTTCTCCCTAAGCCTCAAATACTATCTTGACAAATAATCTCAGCTGAATTAAGCATTTTCTGGGATAATGAATTCTCAGTTACTATTATGACTGCTTTTATTTTATTTTGTTGTTTTTTATCCCTTTTATTTTATATTTTTTTCCATTTATTTTTATTAGTTGGAGGCTAATTACTTTACAATATTGTAGTGGTTTTTGTCATACATTGACATGAATCAGCCATGGATTTACATGTATTCCCCATCCCGATCCCCCCTCCCATCTCCCTCTCTCCGCGATCCCTCTGGGCCTTCCCAGTGCACCAGGCCCGAGCACTTGCCTCATGCATCCCACCTGGGCTGGTGATCTGTTTCACCCTAGATAATATACATGTTTTGATGCTGTTCTCTCAAAACATCCCACCCTCGCCTTCTCCCACAGAGTCCAAAAGTCTGTTCTGTACATCTGTGTCTCTTTTTCTGTTTTGCATATAGGGTTATCATTACCATCTTTCTAAATTCCATATATATGTGTTAGTATACTGTAATGGTCTTTATCTTTCTGGCTTACTTCACTCTGTATAATGGGCTCCAGTTTCATCCATCTCATTAGAACTGATTCAAATGAATTCTTTTTAATGGCTGAGTAATATGACTGCTTTTAATTGAGCATGATGACCATAATCCATTGAAGTGGGAAGTGGGCAGGCAAGCTATTTTAGGTCCAGCATACTTTCAGGAGAGTTATACACATGTTGGTGGTTTCTTATCTTTCATTTCCTAACACCTCAGATTCTAATTCTTTCAAATAGGGTGTGCTGGTCCCCTATTTCTCATCCCTCAAAGCTTGATTGAGGATTCAGAAAGGCTGGAGAAGCAAAAGAGAATTGTTACTAGCTGTCATTCAGTTTAGAAGAGAGCCCGTTCCCTATTGAAAGCTGCTGTCTGTTGGGTATACTCACTGAGAAAATTTCTGCCATATGTTGGACTCTGTCTCTGGTCAAGAGTTGTGGCTGCCAGCCTTGTACTTTCTTCTTTTTGGCTGTGCCAAGTGGCATGTGGGATCTTAAGTTCCCTGACTAGGGATTGAACCTGTGCTCCCTTCAGTGGAAGTGTGGAGTCCTAACCACCAGACTGCCAGGAAAGTGTACTTGTACTTTCTTGATCCTGTGACCTTGCCTTTCTTTTTAAAGAATTTTATTTTATTCAAGTATAGTTGATTTACAATGTTAATTTCTGCTGTACAGCAAATTGATTCAGCAAATTCACACACATTCTTTTTCATGTTCGTTTCCATTATGGTTTATCATAAGATATTGAATATAGTTCCCTGTGCTATACAGTAGGACCTTGTTTACCATCCTACATATAATAGTTTGCACTTAACTAATCCCAAACTCTCAATCCCTCCCTCCTCCTTCCCCCTCCCTGTTAGCAACCACAAGTATGTTTTCTGTGTCTGTGAGTCTGTTTCTGTTTCATAGATAGGTTCATTTGTGTCATATTTTAGATTCCACATATAAGTGATATCATATGATATTTGTGTGTCTCTTTCTGACTTACTTCACTTGGTATGATAATCTTTAGGTTCATCCATATTGCTGCAAATGGCACAATTTCATTCCTTTTTATGGGTGAATAATATTCCATTGCCTATATATGCCACATCTTCTTTATCCATTCATCTTCTGAAGGGAATTTAGGTTATTTCCATGTCTTGGCTATTGTAAATAATGTTGCAATGAACATTGGGGTCCATGTATCTTTTTGAATTATAGTTTTCTCCAAATATATACCCAGAAGTGGGACTGCAGGATCATATTGGCCTTGTTTTTCTTGATCCTATTGACTTGAAGTATCTCTGGGACAGGAGAAGGCGAGGTGAGCTGTACTCTGGAAAGTGCACTAATGTTTGGTTGTGGAATTTTCCATTTTCCAACAATAGAGTTAGACCAAAGGACAGCAGTGTTGCTGAGGCAGGTGAGATGGGCCCAGGGAGGGTGGCTGTGTAGCTCATTCTTATTTTAGATTGTATATCCATTTGCTCAGGTACATTAGAACTAACCTTTTGCATGCTACTCTCATCTTGGATACCAAGAAGAGAGAGGTGGGGAGAAGAGTGATTAGAAGCTTATTTACTCAATTCGGGTCAGAGCACAAATGGGAAAAGTTAGTGTTTTAAGTGAGAGCGTGGAGAGCAGGGTGCAGAGTTGGAAGCAAATATTATATTCCAGGATGTTTTGACAGTCTGAGAGGGCCTTTGGCAGATGTCTCGCTTATAAGGATCAGAAAGCCAGTGGAGTGGTATTCCGGTTGCCAACCTGAACAGTTCTTATTTTTTGGTACATCCATTAGGAGGCTGGTTTCAGTCGGTTAGCACCTGGTCTAATTTTAAACCTGGATCTAAGGCACGCTTTTGTTTCCCCAGCCCCTTGACTCTATGTGTGGAGTCAAGATGGCTGTTTCAAGGCCATGCTAAAATTCGAGAGTGCATCAGAGTCCCCCAGAGGGCTGGTTAACACCCAGATTTTTTTTTCAACACCCAGATTCTTGAGGCTCGCTGTCAGAGTTTCGGATTCATTAGTTCTGAGGTGTTCCCAAGAATCTGCATTTCTAACAAGCTCCCAGGTGATGCTTATGCTTATGCGCCTCTAGTGAAATGCTCCAGGGAAATGGTTCTTAACTTTAACTGTGCAGTGGAAACACTTGTTGATTCCAAAAGTACAGACATTTGGGTCACACACCAAGGGATTCTTATGGCCTTAGTCTGAGATGTGACCTCTGCATCTGGAATTTTAAAAGATCCACAAGTGATTCTAATATGCAGCCAGGGGTGGGAACCGCTGTCCAATGGCAAAAGCACAGGCTCTGAATTCAGGCCACCTGGGGGCCACCCCTACATTAATTCCTGTGCTTTTGTGTGGACAAATGACTTCACTTCCCTGACTTAGCTTTGACTTCCTCATTTGTGACATGGGGACGGTAATACCTACATCTCAGTGTTGTGGGGATGATGAAAATGAGATTATGATGGATATGAAAAGGCTTTTTAAAAGATTGTATTTATTTATGGCTGCAATGGGTCTTTGTTGCTCCATGAGGGTTTTCTCTAGTTGGGATGAACAGGGGGCTACTGCTCATTGCGGTGTGCAGGCTTCTCACTGCAGTGGCTTCTCTTGTTTTGGAACATAGGCTCTAGGGCATGTGAGATTCAGCAGTTGTGACACATGGCCTTAATTGCCCTGCTGCATGTGGGATCTCCCTGGAGCAAGGATCGAACCTATATCTCCTGCATTAGCAGGTGGATTCTTAACCACTGGACCACAAGGGAAGTCCATGAAAAGGCTTTAGTTGAGTATACCTTCTTATTGAGGAGAAGGAAAATGACATGAATATCCATCCAATGTTGATAAATACAATGAATGAAAAGGGCTTCTTCCCTGGTGGCTCAGATGGTAAAGAATCCTCCTGCAATGTGGGACACCTGGGTCCGATCACAATGTGGGAGACCTGAGTTCCATCCCTGGGTTGGGAATATCTCCTGGAGGAGGGCGTGGCAACCCACTCCAGTAGTCTTTCTTGGAGAATCCCCATGAACAGAGGAGCCTGGCGGGCTACAGGCCATGGGGTCGCAAAGAGTCAGACACGACTGCGCAACGAAGCATAGCACATGGAGGAAAAATAAAGCAGCTAATTGTGTCCAACTCTTTGTGACTCCATGGACTGTTGGCTGCCAGCCTCCTCTCTCCATGGCATTCTCCAGGCAAGAATACTGGAGTGGGTTGCCATTTCCTACTCAAGGGAATATTCCCGACTCAGGGATCTAACCCGGGTGTCCTGCATTATAGGCAGATTCTTTACTGTTTGACCCACTAGGGAAGCCTTGTCTTCTAGCGTCTTGTGCACCAAAGGGTGAACCAGATCAGCAACATTGGTATGACCTGGCAACTTTGTAAAAATGCAAATCTTTTGCCTTTGGTAGTTCTTCTGCTGGTTCCTCTGCTTGAGATGCTCTTGCCCATTCCCTATCTTCCATCTACAAGGTGACTACCTTCAAGGTCCAGTTCAACTGTTATCTACCTTTCTGTAGTACACAACAATCTGCTTTCCATCCCCAGCTTCTTCTGACCCCAAGCAGTCAGAATGAATTGATGCCTTATCTAGTTCCAGTAGCACTTCACTCATGTCTTTACTGCAACATTCATCCTTTTGTATATTTATTCACATATGTAACTGTCTGGAAACACTGTGAGCTGTAATCATGTAGTTTTGTTCACTGTAGTATCCCCAGCATCTAGACCAGCACCTCAACACCAGTACCTGAACACGAACAAACACAGGATATGACTTTATGTAGGTGTTAGACGTGTTATTATTATTTTTTTTTAGTGTAAAAAGATACCAGCATAGAATATCACCTCCTTTGCTATCACCCTGAGGCAAACCACCATCATCTCTTGCCTGAATTATTGTGGAGCTTCCCAACTGGTCTTACTGCTTCTATCCTAGGCATTTCCATGCACCCTCCACACCCCTGACTTCCCCACCCCTGACCACCTCCAGTCTGCGGCCAAGGTGATCCTGCTAAAATGTAAGTCAGACTAACATCCTTTAGTGGCTTCTCACCTCACATTGAGTAAAATCCAAAGTTGCCACCCAATATGTTCATGCCTGATCTCCTCCCATGATCCCATTTATCCTGTGACCCTCATTTATCCCCTTTAGAGGCTAAAGATACAGACTTTGGAGCCACACTATCCTGTGGCTTCCCATTTATCAGTTATGTGACCTAGGGCAAGTGACATAACCTTTCTGTGCCTCAGCTTCTGCATCAGCAAAATGGGGACAATAGTATCTCCTTCATAGGATTGCTGTGAGAAGTAAATGAATTAATATGTGTAAAGTACCTAGAAAAGTGTCTAGTATGTGGTGGGTACTAAATCAGATTTTATTAAATGAACAAAAATCTGTCATTCTTTCCCTTGCCTGCTCCTCTCCAGCCAGTCTGGCATGCTTGTTGTTTCTAAAACATGCTCCCATCTCAGGACCTTTGCACGTACTGTTCCTGCTGCCTACAACACTCTTCTCCCAGAAATCTCCAAGTGTTGCTCCTCATCTTCTTGTAGATCTCTGCCTTCATGTCACTTTACTGGGGAAGGGGCTTCTTTGACTGACACCACTTATAAAATAGCAACACTCTCCCGCTCTCTTGTCACCAATGCTGCTTTATTTTTCCTTCATAGTATTTATCAAGATTGGATGTATATTCATGTAATTTTCCTTTTCCTCAATAAGAGTGTAAGCTCCATAAGGACAGGAATTCCACTTCCCCTGTTTGCTGTTATATCTCCAGCACTTATACCAGTGTCTAGCATATAATAGTTGCTCAATAAATATTTGTTGAATGGCTGAACAAAAGACAAAAGCAAGAAAATTAAGGTCATGCTCTTTCTGCCAAGCTAACATGGCAATAAAAATGTGATAAAGAAAAGATATCTGGATAAAAGTAAGAAAATGATAATGGTGTAGAAAGGGACAAAGGGAAATAAAAGCCTCTTTCCCTTTACCCTCATCTGTTTTCATAAATGTTACCATAGCTGTATTTTCAGTCTCATTAACCAATAATTGTATTGTGTACTTGCTATGTGTTTGAGCTTTGTGGTACTGAGAGCTTAAAGATGCAGTCTTTACCTTCTAGGACCTCACAGTCTTTCTGGGGGGAGAACATAGAAGAGCTGTGAAGAACTGCAGAGTTCAGAAGTTGGAGCCATCAATGCAGGCTGGTAAGGTCAGGGAAAGTTTCCTGAACGAGAAATGCTTTGACTGGAGTTTGGAGCTCGGGCTGTTTTCAATCAGAGTGAGGTGAGTGGCCCAGGGATATATGGATCTCTCAGAAGAGGTATCTAGGTTGGATAATGAAAGGGGCCCTTGAGATAACAGATAGAAGTGGAGCCTGGCTGAAACTGAGGCTTCTTGGGGCGGGGGAGCAGTTGGAGAAAAGACTGAAGAATAGGGGCTGGGGCAGTTATAAGAGTACTGAAAGAGCTAGGAGGCATGTGACGATGACTCAGAACATCACTGAGAGTAGACAGGATGTGTTTGACAGACACTGAAGTGGCGCAATTATTAGGAATTGGTGATTGGATAGATATCTTTGGGTGAATACCAATAGGGAATACAAGCATGACATCCCTGTTTTTGAACATGGGCAACCAGGAAAATGGTGATAACATTCCCTGAAACAGAGAAGTCAGGAGGGAAAGTGTTTGCGGGTATAGTGTGGTGGTCAGAAGTGGAGAGATGAATTTGACTAGCCATATTGTTGAGCCTTTCCTTGAATGTGGGGACTGCCATCAATTTCCTTAGCATTACCCACTGAACCAAGAAATGAGCTCTGCGTACAATGGGTGCAAGTGAATGTTATTGGTGAAGAAAGGAGTAGAAGCTGGGAGAGCTGAAAACCTTCCCAGTTTGCCTGGGACATCTCCATGGATGTACTTCCAATTGGTAGGAATTGGTAGGTAAGATGATGCCTAGATTTCCATAAGTCTGAGTGGAAAGAGGAGGAGAATCCAGAGGACCCTCTGAATTTAATGTCTGAGAGGAGGACCAGAATTTGCCATCCCAGGTGTCTGTTATTTGGTTGGTCTTACTCTTCTCTTTTGCTTCAGCTTCCTTTTGAACTCTGATGACCAAGGCCTAGGTATTGCTCCAATTCTCTCATTTCACAGTTGCTGGAAGAATTCAGCCAGATAATGCTGCAAGCTAGTTTACCACTTTGCAGTGACTACTTCAGCCCTACAACTAGGCAACCTAAGGTTTCCAGGAGCAGATAAAACCCCTATGCAATCTGTCACTGTTTAGTTTTCATTGCCAATGTAATTCTACCAAGTTAATGAATAGCTGGGTTGGAGTGGGGGAAGGGAAGAGACACAGAATGAATGAAGAGAAACTGTCATTTATGGGCAGATTCTGTTTTGCTTCTTAGCAAGACATTGGGTACATGGTGAACCATTGAGGGTACAGTTGTCATCATCACCGTCATCATCAAAGTACTTTTATGAAGTGGCTAGTTTCAGGGATTCTGAGCTAGGCCTACACAGAGAACTACACAGCTCTGGAATTTCACTTTTAGACCAGGCATGGTCTAAGACCAGATACTGATGTGGACATGTGCAAGATGAATTTAAATCTTCAATATGGTTTATTTACACATTATATGTCACCACCTCTTCTATAGGTTCCTGATTATTTCTGGAGTGAAATCTATCAAGCAGATATATCCTGTATGCTCAATGATATTATCAGCTCTTTGAAGGCAAAGAACCCAACCTTACAATTCTATCTACAGACTTGCTGTACAGAACATATACAGATGCTCAGTATGGATTCATAAATCAACCAGACCTGATGGGTAGACAGAGTACCTTTTAAATCATTAATATTTAACTCCTTTGAACCTCAGTTTCTTCTATAAAACGGAGAGAATAATTGTATCACAGACATCACAGGGCTGTTGTGAGGATAGAAAGCCAATGCATATAAATTGATTAGCACACAATTTAGTATTGTCTGCTCAACTGTTAGCTATTAATTTAATAATACGAATTTCTACCTCCCGTAGGAGACTGTGGAAAAGGGGTAGCAGCTTTTCACACAAATCTGGGTATTCAATTCAGCCTAAAGAGGTATACTTGTCAGTTGCCTATGTATTGGGATTTGAGAGAGAAAAAAAAAAAGATTCACCCTCTCACATATCTTCTTTACTTTTCTGCCGTCACTCTTGAACAAGGATGCTTTGCTGGGGGTGCGCGTGTGAGTTACTGACTGGGAGTGAAGGATGGAGGTGGAATTTGACTGGGAGCGAAGGCTAGGATTCAAGTCGCCGTATCAAGCACTTTTTCAGTCTTAATTCAGCAAACATTTGTAGCTAACCTAATCAATGCCAGGTGTCGTCCAGGACCTAGGAGTCCTGGAATAGACCAGGCTCGCACCCTTGCCCAATTTTACGGAGGAACGTACAAACGGACCAGAGAAAAACTCTCCGATTTAAAAAGCGAGCTCCCCCGAACAAGGAAAGCGGCTTCGGGCTCTAGTGCTCAGGCGCTACGCCCCCGGCGTGCCAGCGCTCTTCCGGCGCGACGCAAGCTCCGCGGCAGCCAATGGGCGCGAGGCGCCGGGACCGCGCATGCGTCTTGCGGCTTCTCCCGGAAGTCGCTTCCTAGGTTCTGAGGTCGAACCCGCGGAGATGAAGTAAGGCCTCCACTGCCCTCTGAGGAGGGGTCGGGGGAACTGGTGCCCGGGGCAGCCCACCGGGGCTGAGGTGGTGGATCATCTGCGGGGCTGACGGGCGGGAGAGGCGGGAGTCTAGAAAATTAGTCTCGGTTTTGTTCGGTTTTACCTCAGGCCGGGGCGCGCTTACATGTCCGCTTTTCCTTCGGTTTACAGCCCTTTAACTAAAGTGAAGCTGATTAATGAGCTGAATGAGCGTGAGGTCCAACTGGGGGTGGCGGAGAAGGTGTCTTGGCACTCCGAGTACAAAGACAGTGCTTGGATCTTCCTGGGTGAGGCCCACGTTTTCTTCCTGTAGGGCACCTCCTTTCCTGCCCTGCTTCCTAACATTTCAGCGTTCCCGCCTTTCATTCCTCCCGATATTCACCACCCACATTTATTCCCTTCCGCTGTCTCCCGGGGTTTTCCTTGTCTGTTTCTCCCCATTTCTAGTTTGCTGTCTCTGCCAAGTCAGTGCTCATAATAGGTACTGCCGGCCGTTCACTGTGCTGAGAATCTTGCCACTTGGCTTCTCAGAGACCGTTGGTATCATCCCCCTGTCCCTCCTCATTTATACAGCTAAAGAAACAGGTGCAGAGAAGTTAATGACTTAAGGTCACATAGCTTAGGAAGTGGAACAGCCAAAACTATGGGACTCTAGAACTCATGGTCTTAGCCCCTATCTCATATTACTGCCGACTCCCTCCCCTCCTCGTTTTCCTTCCCTCAGAATTTATTTTCCTCGTCTAATGATCTCCTGCCTTCTATCCATGGCCGTATCACCATCGCTAATTCACTTAGTGTCATATGCGGTAATTTGACAATTTATTCAAAGAGGTTATTGCACCAGACATTGTTTTAAGCATTTTATTTCCATTTATTTAACTAATATAACAATTTTGTGATGTTAGAACTGTAATATCCTCATTCTATTGATGAGGAAGGAAACATTTGCAGGGAAATTTATTTCCTATGAAATGCTTAGCAATTGACTTTATAATCCTTAGTCTTTGTGAGGTGGGGTTAATATTTGCATATTTAAACTGATTTTGGACCTTAGCTGTGAATTTGCAGATAGACAGCACATGAGTTCAAGATATGTTTTTGGAAGCCAAGTTTTGTGCTGGAAACTATCCACTTTGTCCAGAAGATTTTGGGTGTGGGGGGGGGGGGTTAGTTTGGTTAGGGGTGACCCCAACTTTTCCACTCAAAGTTAATCACTCCTTTTTATGTGTTACCGCTACATCTTCTATGTGCTTCTGTCATTGCATTAGACTAGGTTCTTTGAGGGAATGCCCGGTTGCTTATTCTGATTTGCATCCCAGTGCCTGGCCTAGTGCATGCATGGTACATAGTAGACACTTGCTAAGTGTCTGCTGAACTGAAATGTGTTTTTCTTTTTGAGGGGGACTTCCTTATGAACTGACTGAAGGGGACATCATCTGTGTGTTCTCACAGTAAGTCACCTTTTTTTCCTTTTTAGTAAGTCACTTTTTATTTCTTACCTTCTGGGTCTCGGAATAATTTGCTTCTGTAATGCATTTTATGGCATCACAAAAGCCCATTTATTTTGACTCTAGACTGACTGGCCTCCCTGCATGGGGAGGCCTGGAGCTTCTGTTCTAGTCTAGATCAGTCCCAGGACATGGTTCTGGAACTCTCCAATGTGCCAAATCCAAGAAGTTGGTTGATATAGGAGCCTGTCTTGGAGATTCTGGTCTATTTTTATTGCCTTTTCACTGAGGCCTCCACTGGAACAGACTGAAACTCCTAGGGAGGTACTCTGTTGGCCCGTCTCCTTGGGCTGTTATAAAATAGTGGTAACTCATGATCATGGGGCCATTCTGGGCCCACACCTGTGTGGCACTGTAGGATTAGGACAAAGCACAGAGGAACTGGGAAAAAAGCAAAAGGTTTAGGCAGTAGTTTTTTCATTGTTGTTGTTTGTTTCTAGTTGAGTGTAAGGTTAGTGAGCAGAGCCAGTCTCTTTAACTGGAGACTAAGAATCACAGGCTGATGAGGGATAAGAATGAATAGGAGAACCTTGTATTCTTCATTCTGCTACGGGGTGATAGCAGCAGCATTCGGTGGGAGAGAGGCTTGGCAGCTCACACTAGTAGTGGCAGCCGGTAGGAGAGGGGTTGGGTACAACCCCAAAGCTACACAGAGTAGTTAGTCCATAGATGCCAGAAGGCCTTGGCAGCTCACAGCAGCAGAGAGCCATGACCCCTGGACTGTGGAGTCCTCAGGCAGAGGACCATGATAAAAGAGGTTGGGCAAGCAGACAGTGGCTGGCACACCCTGGCAGAGGCATTGCCATGGCAGGGAATGGTTGGACCATCCAGTGGGCAGAGGTCCCCGGCTGACTGGTTGGGCCATATATAGGACAGAAGGCTGTGGGAAAGAAACTGGGCAAGAAAAAGGCCATGGTAGAGGGCCCTAGCAGGACCTGAGGCTGCTTCTTCCAACTCTTGGGTATTGGGAAGTTCACAGTAGGTACAGCCTATAACTTCCATCCCTTTGTGGTAGCTGTGCCTAGTCCAGTCTTCCACCTGGGAGCTGTTTTTGTCTTATTTGCATTGAGTGATGATCACTAGTGTGTGTGTTTATTCCAGTTCTCTGTTTTGGCTCCACACATTGCTCTCCATGAAGATTACCTGTGTCACTGATAACAGTGGCTTTCAAAAAATATTTTGTTTTCTGATTATCAGAGTAATGTATAGTTGTTGTAGAACATTTGGGAAAAAGAAAAAAGTATGAAGAATAAAGTAAGAATGTACTTTAAGGAAAAAATGTTAACAGCTTTGTGTATTTATTGTCTTCTTTTCAATGTTGGGCATTATTTCCAGTATTTTGCTGTTATGAATTATACTGCAGTGTACATTGTGATATATACATCTTTGTATGCCTCCCTGATGGTTTCCTTCATGAAATTAATTTATAAACTTTGTCAAATTACTCTCTGAAAAAGTTGTATCAGTTTTCACTCTGACTGAATGCTCATTTTCCTGAATCCTAATCAGTAATGATTATTTTAAGAAAATATTGCCATATGACTTTTCATTATTATTTTACTTTGCCTTTATTTCATCATCAGGGAGGTTGAACATCTCTTCATAGATTTATAGGCCCTTATTCTTTTTCTTTGTAAATTGTCTATTAAGATCATTTGCCTATTTTTTCCCTGTTAGTGTGTTCCTCATTTTCTTACTGATTTTACAAGAGCCCTTCATGTATTAAGGATATTAGCTTATTGTTTTTAACACTTTATCATGTATTGTATTGCTGTGGACTTATTTTTTTAATTTGATGTGTTATACAACATTGTTATTATTTCTTGATGCTCAAACTGTCCCAGTTTGGTCTGTACTTATCCTGTCAAGCCAGCTCCTGTATTCTTTTTTCTTTTACTTTTTATTTTGAAATACTTGAAATAATTTCTCGGTTAAAACAGGAAAGTTATGAAATAGAATAAAGAATACCTATATCCCCTTTACTCAGAGTCCCCAGATGTTAGCATTTTATCACATTTGCTTTGTTATTTCTTTCCACCTATATGCATATTATTTTTTTTCTGAACCATTTGGGGATCAATTGCAGACATGATGCACATTTACCCATAAATTCTTTTTTTTTTACCCCTAAATTCTTCAGTGTGTATTTCCCAAAATACCGGGACATTTAACTTCAGGATAGTGATCAAATTCAGGAAATCAACACTGTTACACTGTTATCTAATCTATAGACTTTATTTGACTTTCAATTGTCCTGGTAATGTCCTTTATAGCAAAAGGAAAAAAAATGGCTTTCTAGCCTTAGTCTGTGATGTAAATTGCAGACGTTTTCTCCTAGTTTGTCATTTGACTTTGCTTGTTGTGATTTTTTTTTCTTTGCAAAATTATTATTTTTAAATTTTTATGCATTCATCTATTCATATGTTTAAATGATCTTATGGTAACATTGATTTTTTAGGGGATGTAGAGTCCTATGAGTTTTTTTTTAATACTTGAATAGATTTGTGTAATCACCCTCATAATTAGGATGAAGGACCATTCATTCCATCATCCCCCAAACTCCCTCTTGCTGTCCCTGTATAGTCTGTCCTCTAAGTATTTCATGTGGTCAAATTTATCAGTCTTTTATTGCTTCTGGATTTGAGTCATAATTAGAAAGTATTTCTTCCCACTCATCTGTGTTCTCTTCTAATACTTGTATGGTTTCAATTTTATGCACAGAAATATTTGATCCATTTAGAGTTATTCTGATGTGTAGTGTGAGATATGGACCCAATTTCATATTTTTTCAAATGGCTACCTAGTCCCAAAAGCATTTATTTAAAACTCCATATTTTCCCCCAGCATGTTGGAGTGTCACCCTTATACAGAAGTATTAACTTGGGAGGTGATTTTGATATCTTTATAATGTTGAATCATCTTATGCAAGAAAAAGAAATGTCTTTATATTTATTGAAAACTGTGTTTGTGTCTTTCAGTAGTTTTTAAGAGTTTTCTTTGCATAGACCTTGTACATTGCTTGTTGTTAAATTTATCTCTAAGTATTTTATCTTTTTGTTGTTGCTGTTACAAATGGGGCTCCTCTTTCCTTATATCTTATGATTATTGTTTGTAAGAGAGTGGTTTATTTTTGTTAACTTTATATCCTGTTACCCTACAGATTTGTTATATTGTTTGTTTTTATCATTGTTTATCATTGCTTCTCTTGGGTTTTCTATATATATCATCATATATAATCTTCATACAGAGATAGCTTTACTTTTTCATGTTTTAATTAATTTTTAAAATTATAGTTGATTTACAATGTTTTATTAGTTTCTGCTGTGCAGCCAAATGAGTCAGTTATACATACACATATATTTACTCTTTTTTTATATCTGTTTTCTCCTGTCTAATTGCATGGGCCAATACCTACAATATTAAATAGTGTTAAATAGTTGAATACCATAGTTGAATCATTTCTAGTGTGTTCTTTTAAGTAAGATGCTAGATTTTGGGCTGAGGTGTATGTATGTGATCATGTTATAACATTTCCATCAGTTACTGTTGTATTTTTATGACTGTAGTTTTAAATTTATGAAGCTTTAACTTTTCTGGAATTTATATAATGAGTAAGGTAGAATTTTTTCTATCTTCTTTTTAATTAAATTATGTCTTTGTTAACTTCCACCTACGTTCCTTAGATTTACTCTCTCCCACTCCCCAGTGGCTTATGGGATCTTAGTTCCCTGACCAGGGTTTGAACCTCGACCCTGGCAATCAAAGCACCAAGTCCTGACCACTGTGACTGCCAGGGAATTCCCCTTTCCTTTTTATCAATAAAATTCTTTAATGTTACAGATTTTCCTGGGTGTGGTTTTAGCCACATCCTGTAAGTTTTGGTGGGCTTCCCTAGTAGCTCAGGTGGTAAAGCATCTGCCTGCAATGCAGGTGATCTGGGTTCGATCCATGGTTCAGGAAGGTCCCCTGGAGAAGGAAACAGTAACCCACTCCAATATTCTTGCCTGGAGAATTCCATGGACAGAGGAGCCTGGCGGGCTATAGTGCATGGGGTCACAAAGAGTCAGACAAAACTGAGCGACTAACACACGTAGTCACTAAGTTTTGGTATATATTCCCACTTTTGTTGTTTTCTAAATAGTCTACCATGATTTCTTTATTTTATTTCACTTTCTGTTTCATCCAGTAGTTAGCCTGGAGAATAGGTTTCAAGTTCTAGTTAGAGCATTTTTTGTTTTGAAATTATTGTTCCCAGCTGTTTCACATTATGATTGGAGAACATGGTCTGTGCTGTTTTTGGAGATGATTGGGGTTTACTTTGAGATCTAGTCTACAGTCAATTTTAATATGTGTTTCATGGATTCTTGAGAAGAAACTCTTTTTGTACAATCGAGTATATCTGTGTATCTACTAGTCTGATGTTAATATTTTTAACAATGTAATTGTTATATTATTAAGTATATATTTATTTGTAGTTATATAAATTTATATTAATTCCTCTGACTTATTTTTCTCAATTTTATGTGTTGTGAACTCAAAGTGGTGTATTAAAATCTCTCATAACTTTCTTAGTTGCTCTTTGTATTTTTAATTAAAATTTTGAATGTGTTAACTTATATATAAAATTTCATGACTTATGTATTAGGACCTTGTTCTGAGTAAAAGAGCCCTCTTAGTCACATTTAAATGTTTTTTTTTGGTTGGCCTTGAGTTCATCTTTGATCTTAATACTACCACCCATTTTTTAAATTAGGTGTTCTTGATATATCTTTTTTCTAACTTTTAATTTTTAACCTTTCTTTGTCATCTTGTTCTCAGTGTGTCTCCTGTACAGATTATATTATTTGAATTTTGTTTTGTCATCTGATCTGAAAGTTTTTGCATTTTAAATCAATAGTGTTTTACTCTTTTATAAATTAAATAGATACGGGGAGATTGTTAACATTAATCTGGTACGGGACAAGAAGACTGGGAAATCCAAAGGATTCTGTTTCCTCTGCTATGAAGACCAGAGGAGCACAATTCTGGCTGTTGACAATTTTAATGGGATCAAGGTGAGTATGCTTACTGAGCAGAACTTTTCCATTGTTTCATTTTCATGTTTCATTTTCATTTCCCAGTTGATGACTACAGGCTCAAGGGCAGTACTGGTCAGCTGGGTTGCAGAGGTGTGGGGACATACTGACCGGGAAATGACCCCAGGAAATAATTCCATTGGCTCATGATCCTGTCAGCACGCATTCCTTTTCCCCATCTCTTAGCAAGCTATGTCCTCAGGAGCATAGGTACCGTGATCCCCCCACTCCCTTTCATCTTGCACCCAACCAGACATCTGTCTCTCACCTTTTCCTCCTCACACTTCACTCTCATTTCTGCTATATTGGAGAGCAAACACTGCTATTTCATGCTGTCCTGTATCAGGGAATTTGGGGTTCTATCATGGTTTCGTGGCTGAGGACATAGCCATGTATGTCATTGACTTAGCAGTACTGGGCCCTGAAAATTCTCTAGTTAAAATCTGATGACAAATTCTATGAAAGTAACTCATTCTGAAGTTTTCTGTCCTCTATTCTCTCTCCTCCACCCTTGTAAGTGAGACAGGGTGAGTGATGACTTGAGAGAGACATGAGAAGGGGTGGGGCAAGTCAGGGTTTTCTATGTTCCACATGCTCCCTGTGCTCATTTAGGAAAAGCACTGCCATTGAATGAGCATTGTCACAGGTTGAAGGGGTGACTCTTGACTTGGAGAATTTGTCACTGATTGCACCAGCAGTGAAAGGAAGTCACCATAAAAGATGACTTTATTCTACCTTTTATGGTGGAATGGGATAGGTGAAAGTACTCAGGCTTAGGGGTAAGAGTAAAAACTTGCTCTTGAATGGAACAGTAAAAGCCAGACATTTCAAATTTCTGATGGCATTGCCTGTAGAATAAGTCTGTATCTGCCTGAATGTTTTTGTTTTAAGTGAGGGCTTTATTTTTTGTTGTTCACCTGGAGAGTTGTGATTCACAGTGGTAGTATCAACATGAGCCAGTGGTTCCAGTATGGTGGGAGTGGAGCAAGGAGTGAGGGCTTAAGAGAAAAGAAAGTAGTCCTTTCTAGATTCCTTACCCCCTCCCAGCTATTGTTCTGCTTTGGCCTCATCCAGTTGTGTTGAGAAAGCAGCTGTAGCATTGAGCTGAATTTTAGGAATTCCCTTTAGCTTCCAGGCTTTTTCACAGTGTGTTTCACTGTAAATTAATGTTACAGATGGAAGGTAATTCATGTTTGTGCATCTAAACTCTTGCAGTTTTCCATGCTGCTTATGCTTTGGGGCAGTACTTCCCAGGCTCTTTTCACTTCATGGCACACTTATAACATGGAGATATTTATATAGAACTCTGGGATAAACTTATGAGGCTCCCAGGATCTCCAGCTGCCCCAGGCTCCACCTGACTGCCCCTAGGGCTAAGCGAATGTGTAGGGATGTGTGCTGTGACACTTCAGTTGAGTAAGTCTGCTTTTGAGATTTTCTGAGAAACAAAATTAACAAGAGAGTAATGGGAATGGTTCAAACCATGGATTTCTGCAGCTGGGTTCAAATAGATAGAAGGCTGTGTTTGGTAGCAAGTAGTTAGCTATTTGCTAAAGCATTGCCCGTCTGTCTTAGATCAAAGGGAGAACTATCCGAGTGGATCATGTATCTAACTATCGAGTTCCTAAGGACTTAGAAGAAATGGATGAGGTGACCAGAGAGCTGCAGGAGAGGGGCTGTGGGGCTCATACTCCTCCACCAAGTTCATCTGAGGGCTCTGAAGATGAGAAACCCACCAAAAAACACAAAAAAGGTAAATGGTTAAGGCTTATGAGAAGATTCTGGGTAGGCTTAGTGTTTGCTCTTCTTAGCCTTCACCGAGAGTTGGTAGTCAGTTCTCAAGTGTGAAGGGGGCAGGTGTGGGGAACCTTACTTTAACTGGGAAAGGAGAAGTATCAGCAGAAGACTGATGCTGTGGGCTAAATTCTGGCCACCAAAATGCATACATTGAAGTCCTAACCCTCTGGTACCTAACAATGTGACTGTTTGGGTAGGGTCTTTAGAGAGAGAATTAAAAACTGGAGTTGCCTTATACAGCAACCTGACATATTAAGGGTGACAGACATCCAGCTTGGATTCTTGGAGGCACTTTTCTAGAAATAGAGACCGTGAGTGTTTCACGCTGCTGCCAAACATGCTTTCCTTTTTTATGTCCTTCATCTTTTCCATCTTCTTTTTCTTACTGATTGTGCCCCTCTTTTCCTCCAGACAAAAAGGAAAAAAAGAAAAAAAAGAAAGACAAAGAGAAGACTGGCCGGGAGGTACAGGCAGAGCAGCCAGCCTCCTCTTCATTGTCCAGAAGCAAGATGATAAAGGAAAAGGATGACCCTGGCTCTAAAAAGCACAGTGGCAAGCACTCAGAGAAGGCAGAGAAGGGTCAGAAGTCAGAGTCCAGGGAGGTGCAGAAGTCCCAGCCCAGTTCCCCTGAGGTCAGGACGACCTGCCATGGTGGAACGGAGGACCGAGAGAGGGAGCCAAGGAAGGAGAAGTCCAAGCATGAACATAAGTCATCAAGCAGGAGGGAAGAGAGAGAAGACAGGCACAGGGAGAGAGACAGAGGTCGAAGCTCAGACATGCATTCCAGACGTCATGACAGGCGCTCTGAGGGGCGGCATGACAGGCGCTCTGTGGGGCGTAGTCACAGGAGTAGAAGTAGGAGCCGAGATAAATCCCACCGGCACAAAAGGTCCCGGCACTCCCGGGATCGGGAGTCCTCTAATCCCAGGGAGCGCAGGCATCACTGATGCCGCAGCCTGTTCAGCTATTCAGCACAGTAGAATTAAAAATGAACTGTATTTTTCAAATACAATGAAATTCAGTTGTTCTTTTACTGTTTTTACATGTAAAGTCTCTGAGAATGAATTCTTTTGATCCCTTGAGTATAAGAATCATCAAAAGAGCTGTAGTTTTTAACAGCTAAATGTCCTGGGTTTTTGAGCAGAATCCATTGTCCCTGGGAATATACTCGGTACTTTTGGTACTTGCCAGAGCATGTATTCTAAATCTGGGTTCATAAATATGGCCGTTGAATTCATGACTCCAATTTAGGATGAAATGGCCAGGAAGGGGAAATACCAGACAGTTCTAGAATCCCAGTCTTTGTGCTACATGTTAAGAACCCTTCCAGTTAGCAGCTATAACCACTGAGCAGAGAAGTGTGGCTTAACTAGGTTCAGATAGGTTGCTATGAATGTGATAAGGATTCTTAACATCAGTCTGCTCCTTCCTTATTTTTGCCTACGTGCCTCCTGTTTTTTGAAATTGTAGACATCTTTTTTTAATTTTGCTGTTTTTGTTTTGGTTGATATGTCTACATTTTTTTCCTTGTAACTTATTTATGTATTTATTTTATTGAGAAATTCACATGAAATTAACCATTTAAAAAATTTATTTTTTAATTTAATGATAACTGCTTTACAGAATTTTGTTTTCTGTCAAACATCAGCATGAATCAGCCTTAGGTGTACATATGTCCCCTCCCTCTTGAACCTCCCATCTCCCTCCCCATCCCAACCCTCTAGGTTGATACAGAGCCCCTGTTTGAGTTCCCTGAGACATAACAGTAAATTCCCATTGGCTATCTATTTTACATGTTATAGAAAATTTCCATGTTACTCTCCGTACATATCACCCTCTCCTCCCATCTCACCGTGTCCATAAGTCTATTTTCTATATTTCTCCATGGCTGCCTTGCAAGTTCATCAGTACCATCTTTCTAGATTCTGTATATATGCGTTAGTATACGATATTTATCTTGAAATTAACCATTTTAAAGGGAACATTCAGTGCAATTTGGTACATTGACAGTGTTATAAAACCACCAACCCTATCTAGTTCCAAAATATTTTCATCACCCCAAAATGAAACCCTATATACCCATTAAGCAGCTCCTCCCCATCCCCTCCTCCTCTTTGTCCCTGGCAACTACCAATCTGCTTTCAGTTCCTGTAGATTTACCTATTTTGGACATTTCATGTAAGTGGAATCATACATGTGGCCTTTTGTGTTTGGTGCCTTTCACTTAGTATAATATTTTTGAGGTGCATCCATATTGTATCAGTGAAAGTGTTACTCAGTCATGTCCAACTCTTTGTGATCCCATGAACTGTAGCCTTCCAGGCTCCTCTGTCCATGGAATTCTTCAGGCAAGAATATTGGAGTGGGTAGCCATTCCCTTCTCCAGACACCTCATTTGTTTTTATGGATGATGTCCCATTGTATGGATATTCCATGTTTTGTTTGCCATTCCTGAATGGATGGACATGCGGGTTTCCACCTGTTGGCTAGCCAGCTCCCTTTTCATGTTCCAGGTATACCAACCTGCCTCTGTGCTTAGTCTGCTTTTCGAGTAGCTCTTGGTGAGGTGGGAACACGTTGTCAGCTCCATTGCATATCTGTCTGGTCTGCTGGGTAATTCTTTCTCATTTTGAGATTCCTTTTATTTATTTATTTTATTCTATTTATTTATTTAATCAATCCTTTATGAGTTTGATAGGAACAGTCCACAAAACCTTAATACTTCTGCTGAATTATTGAAATGAAATTACTGACACTGTAAAACAGAGGACTAGAGCTTTAATAATGAATGTGCCAAGTTAGATTAACTGGTATGTTTGTATGGGTCCTAGATGAGATGTGCAAGAAATTTGGTGGTTGGGATGTCCATGATGGAGAGTGGGGAGCGAGCTGGTGGAGATTGGGAAAGCTGTCAGACTATGATGTATATCTAACTTCTCGAGTAGAAAGGGAGGGAAAGAAGGAAGTTACGTAGGAAGTCTTGGACAGCAATGGAGTTATAAGAATATTTCAGCAAGACCAGTGGTGAGCCCTTGATCAAGAGTCACCTGTCAGAGGATTCCCAGTTAGATGAGCCTTGGTAAACAGGCATCCTTGCTGCTGGACCTCTGTCAGTCATCATGACCACTCTGCTCGTGTCCATCATACCAGTTGTGTAGTAACTGATGAAGGCCCATGCACCTGGCTGAGTCATTGTGTCTGCCTGGTAGTTCAGTGCCTTTTCCATAACAGATGTTTTCTGGTGGTTGTTAACATATGATACAGAAATCTTCACACTTTGCATGCTCCCATGTGTCAGTCCATGACCTTTGCATCAGATTGCCTTGTCTCTGATCTTCCAGCCCTTTTCCTTCCAGGCTTCCAATTGGATGGTCAAGCCATTGGCCACTTCCAGGAATCTTATGTATTCAATAAACGGTCTCACTTTGGGTCACTTTTTCCACACCAAGTCAAGTGCCCTGCTTGTTCCATCCACTGGAAAAATGTTCCTTCTCCCCCGTGAACGTATCTGCTGTTATATAGATACCACCCATCTTTGTTTTGTACTTAGATATTGAGTGCTGGCCCATCTGTAAACCAGGCTCAAGCTGTTTCCTCCTTCAGCTGGTCATACAGGAATCCCCATATGGTCACAGGTGCAGAGTTACCGTAGAGCCTACCACTGTCTGCATCAGTCAGGTGTTCAACAGAAGCGCTGATCTACTGCATCTCCATGGAATATGTATTTGATTTATGTATCAATTAGGGTTTTATCAGAGAAACAGGGTATACATATATGTATGTGTGTATATATCTACATACGCCATGTATATCTTGCATCCAGTATTCAAATGTCTGGCTATTCTTGCCCCAGTGTACATACACCCAAATGAGTGGCTTTAGGTCCCTTCATTAGTTAGTGCTGGGAGAAGCATTACATGGCATTGTCCTTCCTTCTAGGGGCCCCGCTACCTCTTCTAGATCTGAGGATGGACCAATGTCTGGAAATTGAGCAAGGAATTTGGACTTTTTATTGGGGAGAACCTCCCTTGGCCCCCTGTTTCTCTGCTTTTGCCTTTTTCAGCTTGTAGATCTTGAGTGATAACCCTTGGTTGCTCTCTGTATTGCTTCTAGGGACACCATGGTCCATTTGTGCCATTTCCATGAGCCCATGTGGGTGAAGCCTGCTTGGCTGCCCTTCTGACCTTGAGGTTCACTTTAGTATTTGTGTCTTCCTAGCTTCTGGTGGATAAGCACCACTCAGTTCAGTTCAGTTACTCAGTCATGTCTGACTCTGCAACCCCGTGGACTGAGGCACACCAGGCTTCCCTGTCCATCACCAACTGGAGCTTGCTCAAACTCATGTCCATCGAGTCAGTGATGCCATCCAACCATCTCATCCTCTGTTGCCCCCTTCTCCTCCCACCGTCAATCTTTCCCAGCTCAAGGGGCTTTTCTAATGAGTCAGGTCTTTGCATCAGGTGGCCACAGTATTGGAGCCTCAGCTTCCACATCAGTCTTTCCAATACTATTCAGGATTGATTTCCTTTACGATTGACTGGTTTGATCTCCTTGCAGTCCAGGGGACTCTCTAGAGTCTTCACCACCACAGTTCAAAAGTATCAATTCTTTGGCACTTCCTAGGTTTTTATTACTGTGGGGCCCCAGCTCTGTGATGGTCTCTTACAGCCATCCCTGACCTGCAGAGGAGGCCACCTCTGAACCTAATGACACTGGTGCCCCTCTCACCAGTGTGTGCTTCAGTGAATGGGACATCCTCTGAACCCTGCTATGGAATACTACCCTCTGGTGAGGTTTCTTACCTCATGTAATCTCTCTTCTCCAGGATACCTACTCCCCTTGGCCTCTTAATTCCTTCCTTGGTCCTTTGCCAGGACAGCTCAGGTGTTTCTACTTTGCTTAGTGGTGGCCAGCACTTTCTCCAGTCTTCTGTGAGCCACCTCAGTGGAAACTGCTTACCCCCTGCAGTTCTTACCTGGGGGTTAAATTCTGTATGTGTGTGTGCGCGTGTGTGCTCAGTCGCTACAGTCGTGTCTGAGTCTGCAACCCTAGACTGTAGTCTGCCAGGCTCCTCTGACAGTGGGCTTCTCCAGGCAAGAATACTGGAGTGAGTTGTCATGCCCTCCTCCAGGGGATCTTCCCTGCCCAGGGATTGAACCTGCATCTCCTGTGTCTCCTGCATTGCAGCTGGATTCTTTTATGACTGAGCCACTTGGGAAGCCCTCTAAATCCCATATGCTGAGTTCTAAGTCTGAATTCTTGCTTTTCTGATTCTTTTTTTTTTTTTTTCTCCCCTCCTGATTTTATTTTTGTGGAACAATACATCGTAACCATTATTCTTTTAAATGCACACAGAATTCTTCAATCAGTCCGCGTGTGACTATTAACACCTTCAAAGGGTACTTAGCTTTGTGGGATTTCAGACCAGGCCGCGGAGGAGCGGGTGGGGCAGAGTGCCGGGCAGAGCTGAGCTGGAGGGCCGGGCCGGGTGACTGAGAGGCGCGCTCTGCACGCTCGGGCCCTCCAGCACAGCCTTCTCTGGGCCCCGCCGCCGGCTCCGGTCACACGGCCGCCCTAGTGGTGCTGCTGCCGGAACTGCAGGCCGCAGTAGCCGCACGTCCCCGTCTTGGTGTCTTTGTCCAGGTTTATGTACACTCTGGGGTGGCCCAGGGCCCCCCCGCCGCCGTCGCACGATATCACCCGACTCCCGACTTGGCTCACGGGCTGCTCCGCTATCAGATCAATGGCGAAGTTCTCGTTCACCTCTTTCTGACGACCCACAAATCGAACTTTCCTGTAGTCTTTATCGTCATAAACCTGGCCGGTGTGCGTGACCTTCTCCCCGGTCGGCGAGGTCCGTACCCCGAAGCACCTGGCGCCCCCGGGCAGGCTCCGCGTCACCGCGCCGCTCCGGGCCAGAAGCCTGAGGAAGGTCGCCGCCGCCGCCATCTTGCGGGCTGACCTTCGACCCCGCGCGCCCGCTTTTCTGATTCTTGATACAGCACCCTTGAAAACCAAACCCAGTGTTCCCATGGCTCCTGTCAGTACTGACGGCTCCCCTTCCAGCGCCCCTGTGTGGGGAGCCCCGAACAGGGTCTTATTTTGTGCTCACATCTTATTTGTGTGCTGGTTTTACTTATTTCATATCTGCATTTCTTTGTGTTTATATTTTCACTATTCTTGTCATTTTTCAGTGCCTGTATAGCATTCTTTCCTGATAATACACCACATGTATCCCACTAGGATTGTTTTCATTTTTCTTCATAATTAATAGTAATGCTATGTACATTTTTATATAGTCTTTTACATTTTTTTTTCACTTTATATTATTCCCTTGGACAAAATTTCCCTAAATGTAGTTACCAGGTCCAAAAGTACAGCTGAAACCATAATTCATCTTATTGTTAGATTGCTTTTCAGAAAGATCAAATTTGTAGGATTGTCACCACTGTACCCTTGCCTGGAAAATCCCATGAATGGAGAAGCCTGGTAGGTTACAGTCCATGGGGTTGCAAAGAGTCCGACACGACTGAGCGACTTTCACCACTGTAGAGTTCAAATGTAATTTCCTACATCTGGGCAACACTGGATTTTTATCATTTTATTCCTTTTTTCTTCTCTGAAACATATTGTGATACATTTGAGTTATTCTAATTTGCATTTTCTTTCACTGCATTGTTATTTTTAGTATTTTTAGTGCTTTCATTTTTTTTTATATTTAAATGGTTCCATCTCTAAGGACTGTAGTTACCAGCTCATACATTCTTAATGTATTTTGGCAAGCAGACTTTGAAGAGCTATGGTAAGCACCTTTCCTCTCATTCTGGTGCTCAACTTTTGACATTTAGTTCATTAGACAAAAGAGCATTTTTTAAGTCAGTCATTACTGACTTTATTTGAGACTATGAATGCAGTGATACTAGGACATAGTAGCTGTCAGATAGCATGCACGCATTCTCTCCATCCATTCTCACCTCCTTCCCTCTTCCTCTTTGTTTTCTGCCTTTTTTTTGAGGGAGGATATTAGACTTCTTGCTAAAGTCATATGAAAATACACTTGTTATCCATAGCCTATCTCTGAGAAGGATACTGGACCCATTGGTAATAGAGATTGCTTTGGGAGAGGTGAACCAGGCAACAGCTGGGAGAGGAAAGGGAAACTTTTCACTGTAGCTTTTATAACTATTGATTTCCAAACTAGATTGCTGTTACTTTAAAAAAATTATTTTTTGGTATTACTTTTTAATAAAAACAAAGGTTTATGTAAGATCAGTGCTTGTCATTATTGTGGATCTTTAAAAGCTAACTTTAGAACTTACGCTGCCGCGTGTGATCAACTTCAGTATATAAGGACAGAAAATGAGATGAAGGCAGCCCAATTTAGATATATGTGATATTTGGGCAGAACTGCCTGCCATTCTATTTATTAAACTTCAGTTAACATTTCTGGACTATAGGTACAGCATAAAGGAAATTTACTTGCATAGAAATATTTCCCTTGGGCATTAGTATAAGGCTGAGACCTTCCACTGACCTAAATTCCTGGGTAAAGCTGGGGTATGAGAATGACTAGTGAGTGATCTTCTTCATGTGTTTCTGTCTCATGGAAGCCATTTCTAGCCAAGTACTGCTTGAGGCCAGCTGGCAGATGCAGGCTCCGATTTTCTATTTGTGATTCCCTAACTTTGCTGTTCTCCATGGGGCTTATCCTTTCTCCATCAATTGGGTTTTGACAAGTGCAGCGGCACAAATATGACTGGAAACCATGAGCTCCTCTCTGGCCACATTGGTGGTTCATGTCTCTTAAAGGGACCAAGAGGATGCCTGGAGGCTTCAAAGCCCCCCCTGAGGAGTTAGATCTCTATACGTCTTTGTTTGAGGATACACTTTGGAAATGAACTTTCAGGGAATCCTTCAACCTAGTTGGAGTTGGCTGCTGTCCCTGAGGCCTTGTACCAATTAGACTTGTGCTGTCTGATAAGGGAACAACTAGCTAAATGTGGCTATTTAAACTGAAATAAAATGGAAAGACTGGGTTCCTCAGTCATGCTAGTGACAATAGCCACGTGGGGCTGGTGCCTCCGGTACCAAACTGAGCAGATAGAGACCATTTCCATCATCGTAGGATGTCCTATGGGCCAAAGCTAAATTGTTCAGGCATGACAGCAGTGTATGCAGGTGTGTGACCTGAGGGGATAGCCTTCCTGATGCCGTCAAGGCCTCCCTAATCCTAATGGTCCTTTGAGGATTGTCTGAATTCCAGTTCCTCCAGGAAGGGAAATGTATCCTGACCACTCCAGCCCACAGTGATGACTCCCTTCTTTGAACACCTAGGGTGCCTGAAAGATGTGATGACACGTTGTTTTATTGGTATCACACTTTTGCTTTGAAGTTAGGTCTCATCTTCCCAGCAAGGCTGCAGGGTCCTCAAGAGCAGAGCTTCAACCCCACACTACCTGCTAGATGCATCTATATGTGACACAAAGCTGCTCTTTTCATCCCAAAATGCTTGTCAGAAGCATTTATCAAAACCCTCCTTTTCTCCAACTGCCTTTTTATGCTTTCTTTGCTCTTATTTTCAATATTTATAAGAATCAATGTGTAGGACACAATGTCAGCTTTAACAACCATTTATTTTTTGAGGAAGGTCAACATGCTTATTGCTATTGGGTGTTACAGTCTCACTTTCTGTCCTGGTGAGGGGGTGAGGGTGAGGAAGATTTCGGAACACTGGTGTTAGATCTTGAAAACACTTTGGAGAAAGCTGATGATATCTTCCTCATCATTTCAGACCCCTGTCTCGAAGAAGTATGGTGCTTTTCAAAGTCTGTGAACAACCAAAAGAGAAATGTGATCAGTTACCAGGCTTTCCAATTGCTATCAGGCCCAGGGAGTGATCATTTAGGATTCAGAAATAAGTAGTTATAGAATAGCTTTTGTTTTTAAAAGTGCTTTCGTAAAGAGTATTTTGCTCCTTCTGATAGCCTTGGGAAGAAAGCAGGAGAAACCCAGTGAGGTCAGATGCCTTGTCTAAGGTCACATGGGTAGCCTGATGAGCTAATTCCACACAAGAAGGTAACTTTCAACTCTCAACAGCACTGGTGTCCATTTCAAAATGTCCAGGCAAAAGCAGCTGTGCACTACAAAAGGCTATCGTTTCTCACTCACTCTGGGTACATTTTCAGTTGTCTGACCCCAAGTGATCTGTTTGTTATGTGAGCTATACAGGACTTGTGTGGTCAATAAAAGTCTCCATTTGGACTCATTTTTCTATACCACTTGTCTTGTGCAAAGGGCTCTTAAAGCATCTCATAGTTTATGTTAACAAAATGATTGTTGTATCTGTAAAGACAGAAATGAGCATTTATCTTTGTTGCTGATACATTGTGATAAGATGTCATAAAAAGACACAGGGCAGTAAAGCACATACCTTCTTATTTCTAGTAAAAGACATGGTTCTCCTAGACCTCTTGCATTTCCTCAGTTTTTCTCTTTAGCAATATAACCTTAGGAACTTCAAAGATCTATGATTAAAACTAAGGTAGCAGATAGCAAATTTAACCCCAAATAAGGGGGGGGGATAGTTTAGCTCTTCAGATCAATAATGCAGTACTGGAATGTACTGATAGTTTAAACAAAATAAGAAAAAACAAGAAATTAATAAGGAAAAAGCCAAAATTTGCAAAGGCAAAGGTAAAGGCTTGAATGGAGAGATCTCTTCTGAAAAAGTTAGACAAAGACTTAGTTACAGAATTCAAGCATATACTGCAAGGCCACATTCTGAAAATCTTGAGGGGAAAAATAAAGCTTTGTTTCTGCAATTGTGGGTCTTGTTAAAAATGTAGATGCCTGGTCACCATTTCTAGGTCTCCTTCAAGACATTCTGCTGCTGCTTTGATCTGCTTTGTAGGCAGCACCATGGACTTCACTTGGTTGGTACTGGTCACTCTGAAGAGAGAAATGTACCTGGGTGTTGGTGGCCAAACTGGATGCCATGACACATGCCAAGAGCTATGGAATGACACATCTTACCATGAACTGATTTTGATTCCCCCAAAATCCTATTTGTGAAAAATAAGCTGTAATGAGCCTGTGTTGGTCCCTTCTTTTTTGGTGGGTTTTCCTAAGCAGGTATGGTAATTTCAAATAAACTGTCCTCTGTGGGGAGCTTTACTACTTTGAGCACCTTAGCACAGGGTGAGCCATTTCTGCATTTCTTCCTCCAAAAGCCCTTATCAGAGGAAAACTAGGTTATCTGAACTGCTTCTCAGTGAATTCCTCTAATGTGTAGAATGTAGGGATTGGGAGGAGGTGTCCCCATCAAACTGAAGTCACAGAAGAATGTGATTTTACTCTTTGACTGGACATGCTACTTGGAAACCTGGATGGGATCTTTTCTACTTATCACTGAATTCTGCAGGCAGTTCCTGGTCACTGCTTAGTTCTGAGATGTGATTCTGAGATGTGGCCCCTGTTTGGCAGGAAAAAGAATATGGGATAGAGCCTCAAGACCTGTGATGTTTGAGCCCTGGCTCAGCCACCTGCTGGCTGGGCCACCTCAGGCAGGTCATTTGCCTCCATTTTCTCCTCTCTGAGAGACACCTTCAAGACTTGCAAGGAAGCATGGTATGATAAGCTTTAGTGACTGTTACCTCGTCAATATAATGGAAATGATGCTTCACAGGGTGGATGTGAGAAAAGCACTTAGCAGAATGCCTGGTACATGGCCAGTCCCTAATAAATGTTACTCCCAGTACCTGTTACCCCTTTGCTGTGAGGTTTGAGTCAGAGAACTGCATAATAACCTGCAAATTGCAATCTACATACATACTAAGGGAGAAGGAGATGGCAACCCACTCCAGTATTCTTGCCTGGAGAATCCCATGGACAAAGGAGCCTGGAAGGCTATAATCCATGGGGTAACAAAGAGTCAGACATGACTGAAAAACTCACGTACACACACACATACATACTAAGTCATATTATTTCATCCTCATATTGGTGGTGGGTGGGTGTGCTTCAAGGCAAGACCCATTCAATGTGATGGGCAAGGGGGTGAATGATCAAAACTCCTATGTTCAAAATGACATAATTGAGAGCTTCATTCTAAAATGATAAATTTGTTGTACCTGAAGTGTCATCGTTTGAGGGATATTGGCTGGTCAGGTTACTTCTGCGTTGATAGTGGGTGATAAACTGCCAAGACAAAGGTGTAACACTAGCTTAAACCTCTGCCCTTTGATGGACAGCGAACACTAGAAACCCTGAAGGGAGCACAGTCATTGTGGCATCGTACATGGTAATCTCAGGGCCCCTCGGTCTCAAAGAATTATCTTCTGGGACTTTGGTTATCCCTAGGCACGACTTCTCATAATTCTTGCTAATTAGGACACCCAGGATTGGCACCAGACTCAGACAAGGGCTGCCCCTGGCGGATAGTTTCAAGGGCTCACGTGTCCCAGGTCACAAAACAATGTCAGCCATGCTGCCCTTCGCCTCCTGGAGCTTGGAACAAATAAAACATTTTTGATCTTTCTCTGAGCAAAGATAATGATAGTGGAGGTCTTAAGGGAAGGAGGAGGAAAGGGGAGGTCCACTTTACTACCCCAATCTTCTTTGAAGGTCTGGAGCAAGAAAGTGGTAGTGTGAGGTTGCAGCAGCCTGGAGGGGGCAGGGCAGAGATGGTGGCCCAGGTGCTGGCTTTGCTCTGTGGATCTTCCTCACCCCCTGGAATGCAGAAGCAGCAGGGTCCCAGAAGGGCCTGCAATAGCCTGGGGGAGGCGGCTGGGCTGCAGGGTAGGTGTGCCATGGTGAGGGTGATTAAAAAGGATGGGGCAAATCAATGAAGGCAAGATGAGAGAAGCTCTCCACACCAACACCCATCGTTGGTGTGGAGAGCAGAGTATTATGGTGAAAGTTTTGGATTTGAGGCAGTTTATGGATTACGATACTGAGGATAGGATACATAAACAGATAAACTGGGACAGAACAATCTAAGGAACTGGTTCTCAACGTTGGCTGCACAACACAACCATCTGGAGGAATATTACAAATAGGCATGCTTGGACTCCGCCCCAAATGAACAGGAATCCCTGAGGCTGAGGCAAGCATTGTTCTCTTTTCTAAGTTGCCTGGGTGACTCTAGCGTGAATCCAGGTTGAGAATTCCTTATCTAAAGGAAGGAGGGGAAGGGGCAGATGCTACTAAATGGCCAGACACAAGTCCGTTAACTCAGTGGTTCTCAACACTGCCTGTTCATCAAAATCACCCAGGGTCCAGGCTGCAACCCAGACCAACTGAATCTGAATCTCTGGGGATGGGATGCTGGGCGTCAGTTGTTAAAGTTGATTCCAGGGTGCAGGCAGGGTTGAGAACCTCTGCTCCAGGTAACAGTTCTCACACAGGGCTGTCCATCTGCTTCATGGGGGTAGGAGTTGAGGCATTCCTGACTTAGTTGAAATTTGACTCTGATGGTGCTAAGGCTGTTCTTCTGACAAACATTTATTGAGCATCTACTTTATCTCAGTCCTGTGTTAGGTGCTGGGCATACAGTTATGAGTGAAAGAGACAAGCCCTTGCTGTCATGAAGCTTATACTCAAGTGAATCCTCTGCCAGAGGATGAGGGCAGGAATATTTGACAATTTTATTTACTGCTGAATCTCTAGCCCCTGGCAAACAGTAGGCACGTCATAAATGTTGAATAAGTGACTAAGTGGTGACCTAAGTGCTGTGAAGAAAATAATGCAGGATAAGGGGGATGGTTTGTGTTTACGTGTGTGTACACACATGCTGGGGGATGGTTAAAGTGAACCAAGAGTAAAGCAAAAGTGATACAAAACAGAGAGGAGGATCTGTAGCTTCAGTCTCCTCAGAGACTTCCTAAGAGGGCTTTAGGTGGAGGGAGTTTCCTGGGATCACACTAAGGAGTGGGCCAGATTTTTGGAGAGCTGCCTAGGAAGGGTACCCTGCAAAGCAGTTGGAACCAGCATTCATTTCCCTCAGCCAGTGCCCCTTCCTCTTTGAAGCATCTGTTCCCTCGCTGCCCCCACCAGGCCCTCCAGTTCCAGGGACTCACTCCTTGCATGCCATTGTCCTCAGGTGCTAAGGGGCTTACTCTATGCACTTACTCGGGGACAACGACTTCAACCAGGGGTTGGCCCCAACTGGGAGTGCTTCCTGAGGCCCCTCAAGGCACACCACACCCTTACTTTATGGCACTCCCTCATTTCTGTCAGGGTTCCACTGGCTCACAATGAGGGGAGCCAGTGAAAAATATTTACCTTAAGACTGCTCAAATTCTCCAGAGGTGGACATTCAAGACTTTCTGTTATCAAAACACAATATTGGAAAACAGTTATTTCTGAGACATGTATGCATTTTGGCACAAAAATAACCTCAATAATTTCATCAGAGAATCGCAGAATCTAGGCAAGCAGAAGAAACCGAAAGAGGTGAGATCCTCAAATTCTGGGCACAGGTCTTGGGGAAGATGCCTTTAACATGCCAAGCTCATCCCATCTAGGGTCCCTTGCACCTACTGAACTCTGTGTGTGGGACCCTATGCTCCCAGATCTTCTTGTGGTCACTTCCTTCCCATTATTAAGATCTGATGTTTCTAGACTTCTTGGACCAAACTAGTCTAGCCAGTCATTCTATATCACTTGGGGTCTTCTTTATTTTTTCCCATATTCATTCATGAATTTCACAAATATGTACTGAGTATCTCTTCTGTGCTTCTTTTGTAGACACGTGGGGATACAGTGAACAGAGAAAAATCCCTGCCCTCATGGAACTAACATTCTAGGGAAGGGAGAGAGTCAATAAACAAATTTTTAAAAATCTTTCAGATGGTACAAATGCTAGGGATAAAATTAAAGCAGGGAGTGCTGGGGTGGCATTGGGGTTTCAGTTTTAAAGAAAAGTGTTCAGGGAATTTTTGACTTCAAATATGATATTTCAGCAAAGATCTGAAGAAGATGAATGTTCATATGGCCGGAGTGGAGTGATTAAGAGGGATCATAAAGAGAGGTGGTCAGACAGGTCACCAGGAGGGGAGAGTGGAATCCAGACCATGCATGGCCTTGTAAGCCATTGTAAAGACCCTGGCTTTTATCCTGGGTGAAATGGGAAGTACTTATTCCTATCTAGAATTATTGTGTTTATGTGCTGTACTCAGTCGCTCAGTCCTGTCCAACTCTTCACCACCCCAGAGGAAGCCCTATTGTGTTTATATCCCCTTCCCAATTAGAAGGAGGTAAAGACTTGGTCTCTAATTCGCAGCTGTATCTTAGAACTTAGAACAGTGTCCAGCCCAAAGAAAGTGCTCAGTGATTCTGTTGAATGTGAATGAATGCATGAACTGTACAGGTGCAATATTAAATATTACCACAGGACATAGGAACTAAGCGTGACTCACTGCAGTATAGTTGAAGAAAACTGACACTGAATTCAGATTTAGGAGACTTGGGATCTATATTCTGGCTGACAGTATGATGTTGGACAAGTCACTTCCCTACCCTGAACCTCAGTCTCTTCAGCTGTAAAATAAGGTTATACTAGCTACTTTCTGGCTCTGACAGCCTATGATTCCATAATATAGGAAACACACCAGTGATGCATCATCCTCTGACAACGACCTGTTTATGGAATTCTGGCAAACTTACCTCCATTCTGTGGTTCATCTTTTAATGAATGTTATTCCCACTCTCAAATGGGGAGGATATATTTCTTGAGTATCTTCTTGAGTGGGTGCAGGCTTGAAACAACCAAGGCCAACTCCAGCTCTGTAGTTGGAGTTTTCAGGCGATCTTTACAGTAAACATGATACCCCTACCTCAGTGCTGTCCCATTGTTAGAACCACATTGATCCTTTGAGCTTTAAAAGAATAGAGGCCGAAACTCAACTCATAAATATCTTAATGAGTCAGTTTTAACAGAGACAGAATTAAAGTGGGGTCCACCCTAGCCAGGATTTAATGTAAGCAAATAAATGTAGGTTTAATTTTTAGCTTTAAAAGCTTTTAAATATATTTTACTAGGGCTAACCTAGTTATACAAAGCAAGCATACATTCTTAAAGAGATGATTAAATCCTAGTAGCATGGGCTGTAGTCTACATGTAGATGTGATAAACCTTTATTTCCTGGATATTTCCCACAGGATCATGGTAACTGTAAACTTATAGTCACACCACATACTTTTCACCACAATTATTAATGGAATCTTACTAGTGTTTCAGAAGAAACAAACTAGTTCATCAGACTAACTGGTTAACTGAGTCAGTATTCCCCCAATTTAGATCAGCCTACTGGAAAACTCAGTATTCATCAATGCAATGAACCAACTCTCTTTTAAAATACAATCTAATTTAAAGTAAGAGAAAAAAATCAATCCAACCTTCGGTAACCTTGGCACTTGGATCTGAGAGAGGCTCGTCATCAAAACTAAAGAAAAGATACAAGACATTTCATTTTCTTTGTATTTTATATGAAGGAATGAATAACGATTAATGAATAATAATGACTGTTAAAGAACCATCTGTCCAAGTCTTTATTTATATAGATGCAAACCTGGAATGGTGTGTCTGTGAGTTCTCAAAAATGACAGCTACATTGACTTTGGTTTTATATGTTCCCACTTGTCTTATGCAGTGATACCAATAGTTGAGATTTGCCTGGAATACTAATTATGTATGTTAAGACAAGTGTGAGTGGAGATAAAGCCAGTGGTGGGCCAGGAGTGGGTGTCCTAAAATGGTATCGGATCAAAAAGAAGCCAGGTGGAAAAGAATATAGTTGGAACAGGGTTGATTTTCTTCCTTATGTCCTATTTCTCCCATGATACAAAGTGCTACTGTTCCAAACTTATGGTTACCAGCGGGGAGGGTGGGGTGAAGGGATGGTTAGGGTGGCTGGAATGGACATGTACACACTGCTGTATTTAAAACAGATAACCAACAAGGATGTACTGTATAGCACAGGGAACTCTGGTCAATGTTATGTGGCAGCCTGGATGGGAAGGGAGTTTGGGGGAGAATGGATACATGTATATGTATGGCTGAATCCCTTTGCTGTCTACCTGAAACTATTACAACATTATTCATTGGTGATACCCCAATATAAAATAAAAAGTTTTTAAAAAATTAAAAAACAAAAACAAACTGCTACTGTTCCCAGTTTGTGAATATTCTTATAAACACAAGGGCAATTTCAGACATGGTTTGACTATTCTAGAAAAACTATTAAGACTTCACTGTACTTTGTCCCCCCCTGTCCCTATAGAGATACCACATGGTCCAACCTTTCTCTTATGTTAGTCTTTTCCAACCTGGATGGTCTTATCTAAATCTTATCCATCATTTAAAGCCCAACTCCAACTCTACTGCTTTTGAGAATTCTTCCCTGAGTGCTCTAATTTACATTGCCCCCTATGTCCTTGGGGTTCTTCTGACAGTGCCACCCTGCTGAGCATTTAGGTGCATACATGAACTAAGTGTGGGGACTGTTGATGCACAGCCTGTCTCCCAGATTCAAGAACCTAACACATTAAAGACTCGAAGTAACTATACTACAGATCACTATGCTAGAAAGTAGATCCCAAGAGAAGAAAGTAGAGACCAGATAAATAGGAATAGGAGAGAAGATGTGAAGGGAGGGCCCAGGAAGTAAACACAGAGGGGAGTTAGGGAAAGGAGTGAGGAGTGAAGCTAAACTGGCTTCCTCACAGGTTTACTTGAGGGGCTCATTCTTCCCATCAACATAATCTTCATTTCAGATTTCTATTTCCTTAGCCAACTAGTATTACTTTAACTGACTGTACCTGGAAAATGAAGGCAGATCTTCTTCATTATATGAAGATGCACTCATCATTCTATGGATGAAGTGATGTATTGGTTCAGTGCTAGATCTAATTTCTGTTTCCTGGAAAAATACAAGACATAAAAGACAGTTTATAATAAATAAAATATACCACAACATTTCCTTAGTTATCTATATAGTCAGCTTTTCTGACCAGGCACACTTTGGCCATGAAATTTCACATGACTTTCTAGTAAGTAAACAGATCCCAATACATAGAGTTTGTGTAAGGCTATTGACCTGATGAACTCCTGAACTGGCCAGAGTTATATCCCTGTGTTTTGTTTTTTCTGGTTCATTGCTGCTTCTGAGTTAATTGGAAAGAAGTGAAAGTGAAAGTCGCTCAGTCATGTATGACTCTTTGCGACTCCATAGACTGTAGTCCATGGAATTCTCCAGGCCAGAATACTGCAGTGGGTAGCCCTTCCCTTCTCCAGAGAATCTTCCCAACCCAGGGATTGGACCCAGGTTTTCTGCAAATGAATAATCCATGGGATTGTCTTACTAGGAAATTCTAAATCATGTGTAATCCCCATACATATGAGTAAGGTACAATTTTGGGGGTAGGGCTAACCCAAGAGGTCAGTGAGGCTCAGATCATCACTAGAAGGGTACAGAACCAGGGATAAGAGCTGGAGTTTATGGGCTGTTTACAGGGGGAATATTCAACATATTCAACTAACAAGCTGGATAGGTAATTTTTAAGAAGATAGTTGGTTAAAAAATTTCCCCAAAGTCACATAGCTACTAAGTGACAAAGCCAGAATTCAAACCCAGATAGGCTGAATTTGCATGAATGTTTTTACTCCCCTTCAAGTCCATCTTCTGGTCCTGCCCACTGGAATGGAGTTGGTACACACAAAACTTCCAATGAATATTTACAGGTCAGTGTACAAAAAACCCTCACAACTTATCATTTAAAATAATTAGCTTGTATTTCTCCTAACCAGTTTCCATTTTTCTGTTTTTCTTGTCCTTCTAAATAGCCTAGGACTCTTTCCATGATGTTTTTCTTCAATTGAGGCGCCTGGCTTCATCTGTTAATCATTTCCCTTTTGTTGTAAATATCATCAGAGCTGGGAGAGACTACTTGGGATCCAGTTGATGCCCTTACCTTCCTACCCAATGTGTATTACTTGGACTAAGTTTGTTAAACTCTCTACCCTTTCTATAGAAACCTGGTCACTGATAGTGACATTTCTCACTTACGCTCAGTTGTGTCTTTTTCTCCCAAGGCGAGTTTGTGTCAGTCGAGCATTTTGAGGTAGTTACATCAATGTTAGAAACAGTTCTCATTACTGTTTGTTCAGATTCCGTCTGTTTTGCTGGTGACCCTTCAGTAATTATAGTTACACTGGATTTGGGCTGACATTTTCCTACTGACAAAAGTTTTTTCAGACTGCATTTGCTAATCGGTGGCTTATGGTGAGCCACTGTGCTGGTATCGAGCTTCATGTCTTCTTTTACTTGATCTTCAAGTGAATTTTCTGGAAATTCTTCTTCTTCTTTAATAACCTCTTGTAAAACAACTTCATCTTCATCAGAAGCTAAGCTTTCTTCTTCCCTTTCTAAATTTTCTTGACTAATATCATGAGTTATTAACCGAATGATAAGATCTTTTTTGCTTTGGACATCTTTTAAAAGCTCCACTTTGGTGATGTCGGGCTTTATTAAACTCTGAAATGAATTCCTACTAGAAGTCTGGAATTAAAGAGACAATGAATGTTAAAAAACAATCAGTTCAGTCATTTTTGCTGTGGTTCTATTGTATTAAATAGTAAGGCAACTTTCACATGGTTTCTATTTCAATGTAGTAAAATTATTTATCTTTTAGTGCCTTTTACTTATATATTAGTCATATGTTTAAAAGAAAAAATAAATGAAAACCACAAGCAATATTTGCTCTTTTCTATAATCCTTTTTTGCATTCAAGATTAACAATCCAGTTCAAAGAAGAGACCCTAACTAAGGTTCCTCCTTTTGCTTCAAATTTTACATTTTACTCATCAAGAAATACAAAATGCATACTTTAAGTACACTGTTTTCGCCATTTGCTTTGAAAGTCTTATAAGAGATTTAGACACAATAACATGTTTTTCTGAACTTCTTACTAGGGAACTAACACACCAATCTAAATAAGAAATTTTAATGAAAAAGACAAAGTGTTGGCTGACCTGGATTTTTAAAACTGATGAATAATGGCAAAATTGTGAAGGACTTTGAATGTTCACTCCTCACCCCTCCAACACCCTAATCCTTGGAACATATTTTCCAAAGGAAGCTTCAAAGAGTAAATTTTCATTCTCCTCACTTCCCTAGTCAAATGTTACTTTCCATTTTGCAATGTTAAAGACAGATTAAGGAAGAGACCATTACAATTAAACAAATAACTTTTCCCATTTCTGTAGCCTTTTGATACCACAGAACTTTTAAGTTAATCTGAGTTATCAATCTTAGATCTTTCTGTAACACTGCAAACCAGATTTTCAGATAAATGCTGCCTTAAAGGAATATCCTTTGTGCAAAACAAAATTAAAGTACTTCTGAAAGAAATGGAAATAATCAATTTTGGTTATCTGTGCTGGTGGAGGGAAAGGGGTAAAAAAAAAATTAAAAGATCATTGTATATGGCTTTGGAATGTGGCATGGTATGAGCTTTAATAGGCATGTGTCAGGTGTATTAGGAAGTTTTGGTACCTCAAAATAGCAAATGAGGTCTGGCTTGTGGATTTCTGACAGAGTTGTCTGGGTTTTCTAAACCAATCTGTTCTTTCTGTAACCCTCACCCTCATCATGACACTGCTACTCAGATAGCTGGAAAGAATCAAAAACAACTGAAGCATGCTGCGCTATCTATGTCTACTTTCCTTAAGGCAACTTTCACTTCCCTTAAGGTTAGCAGGGGTAGTTGTTTTGGATTAGCTATTCTCTTTCAAGTTCCTCTGGGCTCTAAAGAGATAGTTAAACTACCGATAAAGGATGTAAGAGAAGAAAGCAGGTAACCAAGAAGAACTGATGGGTATGTCTGCAGATGGTTAAGAAGTAATGACATAAGAATCATGTTCTATAGTTTAGACAGATTTTGTGCCCATTTATACTTACATATAAATGAAGACTACTAAGTAAATGTTAATATAATTTTGAAAGCCCAGAGAGAAAAGGACATTTGGGAGCTAGAAAGGACCTTTATCTAGTCCAAGAAACTAAGGACCAAGGGGATTTTCATCAGTGTATGACAGTCTCAGTATTTGAAACAAAAAAAGTACCCATCAATGTACTCACTAGCTCTGAGACTTAGTTCAGTGAGTTGGGAAATGGTGTTAAGGAAAACATGCTCCTGGGCTTAGGCTCCAGGCAGGCTAGTTCCATAGAACTCTGCTCTGTTTGTGAGCTACAGGTGTGTGAGTGCACAGTGCAAGAGGCTCATTTACACCTAGGGGCTTTGGTATTCAGTGAGAAAATGGGGTTTATCAGTGGAACTCTATCTCCTGGCAACACTGCCCCTAAGATCAGTAAACAGAACGAACTACTTTTTCAAATAGTTGCATTGTACTAAGGACAGCATTTTGGCAATTCAGATCCCCATTACTGAAGTACATTTGGAGCCCAAATATGGGACTGCAGAGAAATTAGTTCATAAAAATAGCAGCACGAAGACAACTCGATCCAGAACAAGGCTAGAATGGGAAAGAAACTTAGTTCGTGCTGAGGATGTATATAGAGAACTGGGCACCAAAGGGAACAAAAGTGAAATAAGAAGAAAACTCTAAAGAGCTTTTGGTCTAATGTTTGTTGATAAATGTTACTAAGTGAAAACAATACTTCTGAGGAGCTTTAAGATTGAGGATTTCAACCCAATAGAGACTAGTTTAGCTGATATTCTAACTGGCCCTTTTGGACTCATATAGTACTATGACAATGTATATCCATTAAAAAGAACTGTGGTAACTGTCAGAATTGTATTTCCTCTGAGTTGCCAAATGAAAACTACAATTCCAATCAGCTCTGTTTGCTATTAAGGTGTTTCTCTGCATTCCCATTCTTCAAGAAATGGCAGTTCAGTTTGACTGGCTCCTGGAAACTAGCCTGCCACCTTTACATGAGCCACATTGCTGATGGATTAGTCCCAGGAAAGCAGAGGATTGTACTGAAGGAATTAGGGGTCCCTAATTCTACTGGGCTGGGCAAGAGAAACTGACCATACTTTACAAGTGCATTCCCACAGACCTCCCTGAAAAAGGAAATCACAGAAGGACAGACAGGTCTTACTAACTGCTCATTTCCTTTCACTACTGCCTTTTGCACTTACCTCTAAAGGCTTTACATTCAGTCGTCCCATCTGATCCAAAGAAACGCGTTTTTCTTTCTTTCTGTTTCCCGCAACAGGTATCTCAGTTGAGTAACTCTTCCCATTTATTGATGCTCTTCTCAATGTTTCAATGCTGTGTCCAGTTCTAGCTAAACACTCCGTCTGTAGCTTGTCAAGAGATTGTGTTTTTATAGAAATAACCCCTAAGTGCTCTGCAACAATGTCGGGATCAATATTAATTGGTTGTTTGCCGAGGTGCGGAATTATCCTAACTGAAAGCTCCTCTTGCCTTAAACCTTGATCTAACCTTTTTTGCTCTAGTCCAGGTACTATTTTGATAGCATACTCACGCACCTTTTCAACAATTCGATCAATGTCCAAATCACCAAAGAGATTAGCACATGGATCTCCTGAGCTAATCATTTCTAATGGACAACTGGAAACTTTGCTGATAATTAAAGAAGCTACTTCTTTAGGAAAGATGTGGTTTGTATCTTTCATATCACGATAAAGTTCTTCGTGTGTTCCAGATTGTTGTAGTACACAATTATAAACAGAATCAACCATCTGAGAAATCATTTCTATGGTTTCTGGATTTAAAAAGAATTCTTCAGGATTGGCAACTACAATAATGTTTTTTCTGGAAATTTCAGCTGTCACGGATTTTGTCAATTGAGATGCAATTTTATTTAACTCAGGCTTTGATAAGTTTTCAGCATCTTTGCTTGAGATACTTGGTAACTTGACTAGTTTAGCCAAGAACAAGGCAAGTGTTTCTTCTAAAAACCTGGCATCTAATACAGCCTCTTTTTTGGTGGGAGACTTTTTCTTTGACTTCAGATCATCAATAACCTTAGCCACTTTTTCCATAATTTTGGCAGCTTCTAGAACTAACTCTGAACTTGAGGCTTCTTCCTGTTCTTGAGGATGAAATTCGGAATTGGAAATTTCCTTCACCATTAAAAATCCTATTATATCAGAAAGGACATTGCTCTTACCCATTAAATCTTTGTACACTGAAATATGGGAGCCACAGTGCTTTATAACAGTGCTATAAACAGAAGTAACTACTTTTTCAATAGTTGCACTATCTGTTAAAGATACAGTGGCTGACTCTATGACCTGTGGTACTACTGTAATATGACTTTTAGAGATATATTGTTGGAATGAACTTAAGATTTTTGAGCTTATTTCTTGCATTTTAGTGTTCGGAGAATTGTGTTCCTTTTCTGCTTTTGGAAACATAGATAGAAGCTTTGACAAAAACTTTACAGCAATTTCTTCTATTATGCTAAAAGGCAGTTTGTAAGCCCGGGATGGTTGAGGCTGGGGAACTTCACTGGTTTGGATAACACCTCTAAGGATATTTTCAATAGTATTATCAATTTCTGTACACTGAAGTGGTGTTAACTCTCCAGAAAAATAGTTTTGTAACTGATTTCCAGTCACTTCCTGTACAACTAAATTAACTATGGCTTCTGAAAGAATTTTGCAACCACTGCTAATACACTTTCGTATGCTCTCTAGAGATCCAAATTGAGGCAAGAGATTATTATAAATAGTTTGAACCACTAACTGAATAATTTCATCATCGCTAGGATGTAAGGATTTTACATACTGTATAATCATATCTTCATCTTTGGAGATCTCTGTTTTAACTGTACTTGCTAACTTCATTTGAAGGAAATCTAACTCTGTGTACAAATTATCTTCAGACATTTCTGTTTTAGCGTTGGCTACTGTTGAGAAAATTTTTGATAGAAGAGAAGAAATTATCCTTTCTAAAAATTCGTAAGGCAGCATTATGGTATATGGCGATGATGTTTGACATTCTTTGCAGGCTGTCTGGGCCATTTTATGGACCTTTTTCATAACTTTCTTAGATTCTAGAGGCAAATATTCTGAACCTGGAACCTCATCATAAAGTAGCAAGTTTAGCTGATACTGAAGAATTTCTTCTATTACTGCATTAGCTAGCCTTTTTGCTAATTTTTCAACATTAAAATTTATGTCCTTGCAGATGGAGTCTTGAGATCTATAATCCTGTAAGATATTGCATATAGAGGAGTGAACAATCTTATTGACCAACATTTTATCAATTGATGGTATTTTAGCCATAAAAGGTCTCTGATCTGAAGAAGGTATTTTAGTTGTAGGTGCCATGTTATGCATGGGTGGTATAGTATCCATAATTACCTTTTTCTTGGAAGGTCTTTTAACCACAGATAGTTCATTTTGCCTGAGAGGTGCTTTATGAACTGATGAAATGTTATCCTCAGATGGAAGGAACTTACTTCCTTTATCTGGGTTTAATACTTTAATTTGAGCATCCGAAAATTCCTTTAACAGGGAATCAATCAGTTTCATAGCCATGCCATAGAGCTCAGCTGGATTTACATCATTGGTTACATTTTGACATGCATCATATGTATCCAGTGAGGAAGAAAAAATCAGTTTGTTAACTATTTCAGAGATAACATCTTCTAAAAAGTTAGCAGGGAAAATCCTGGGTTTATTTTCTAGTAAGTTCTGAGGATTGTCCCATTTACGAGGTCGCCTTGGGATCACACTCACTTTATCTTTTGCAGGAACATTTTCTTTAGCTGAATTCACTGAGGCAGGCTGGGCAAAATCCTTGCCACAAGCTTGAGTTACATATGCTGCATTTTCACCTAGGAGACTTGGGTAATTTAAATAATCCACTGGTCCTTGGAGAGAAGATGTTTCTAAAACATTTCTGTAAATGCTTACAGGGACATTTTGGGCATGTTTAGAATGTAAGATCTGTTTGTCATTTGTAGCTGGGTAAGCTGGAGAATCTCTCCTCTTTTCTTGGATCTCTGTATTTCTCACCTTGGATGTCAGAGGTGATAATTCAAGAGGTCTATCCCCTTTTCCTAATGAACTTCCTTTTTTCTTGTCACTCTTCTTTTTACCACATATTTCAAAACCTGGTTCCAGGACAACTTTGTTTTTTGTATCATCCATAGCTGGTGAAAGATGTTGGTATAGCTCATCACCTCGCCCTTTCTCATCTTTTCTAGCCATGCGGTCTTTCTTCTTGATTTCATTCTTTGTAAATGCTGTACCCAAATCCAGCCCCGGAGTATCTTTACTTTTCACACTGGTTGTTGTTGAAGTAAGTTTTGATATGTTCTCATCTTTTGCAGTTGAAGTTTCCTTTTTCTTTTCATCCCCTTTCTTTTTCTTTGCCATACCTCCAACTGACTCTAATGCTATGGTAGTTACTTTGCTCTTCATAATACTACTTATATTAATACATATTGGCTGCTGGATGCTGCCTGTTTTCATTGATGTCTTCTCTTTGAAGTTCTCTTTTCCATTAACTGCTCTGCCATCTATTTCCGAAGTGTCCATTTTGTTTTTCAGTTCTGAGGTTAGGGATTGAATAAGTGTAGATGATCGTTCTACTGAACAAACTGGGTTCTCCTTCAAGCTTCTGTTTATTTTTGTAAAGGTTTTATATGGTAGGTGTTGAATTCTTTGCATGATGCTATCCACATCTAGAGATGAAAACAAGGTGGAAGACCAGCCTCCTGAAAATAGTGGCAGAATCTTGAAAGCAGAGATTGCCTTCTTGGTTAAAGCAGCAACCATCTCTATAACAATGTTACTTCTATCATGTTTCTGAATATTTTTAGATCCATATATTTCTGTCACCTCATCATACACAAAATCACATACTTTATCAACTGTTTCTTTATCTACTGGTGGAAATGATAACATTTTTTCAGCATTTGTTAGAACTTTAATTTCGCTTTTCCTAAATTCCCCTATCAGAACATTTGCAAATTTAATAGCCAGGCCCATGATACTTCTTTCCAATATCTCTTTGTCCTTAGGATTTTCAGCAATTCTTGGTAGAGTATAAAATTTGCGAACAAGGTTAATGACAACATCTTCCAAAAACGTAGCAGAGTATACAGAAGTCTGGGGGAAGGACTGTATTTTTTCTTTAATGGGATTCAAGAGTTTAGTGACATCATCATTTCTGGGTAAGTCACTGGGAAATGATTTTTCATCACATAGAAATGGTTGCAGATGGTGGTCCACAATTTCCTTCATAATGAAACCAGCTATTCTCCCAAGGAATGAGCCTCCTCTTTTGTATGTATCTTTCTGTACTTCATCTTCAAACTTAATTTTTTTAATAATATTGTTACATATAGAGTCAGCGAAGTCATCAGTTGCCCCTAATTGCAAATTTTCCACATGTTCCTCTGCCTTGGCAAGTCTAATCTCATGTTCAGAAATTTCCGTTATAATATCATCAGTTAGTTTTGAAGCTGCACTCACAAACTCATAATCTGGTGGCACCTCTTCCTCGTTTGGCTCTATTTCAGTCTCAGGTGAAGGAAACATACGTGCCAGAAGCTTGTAAATCATATTTTCTAAAAGGGAACGAGGCAATACAGTAATGCATGATGGCAAGTCATGGCTATCATTGTTGATGGTGTTGAGTACATTTCTGATGATATTCTCCTCTTGGAGGAAGGAATACGAAGAAGTTGCTAATTTGCCTAAAACTAATGACTCCACCTGATAATCATAAATTTCTTCTAACAGAAGATGATATATTTTTTCCCCAAAACTAACAGCATCATTTTGTATAGCTCTATAAACATGAACCAGGGATTGATAATCATCTAATATTTTTTCATAAATAGTATTAACAGTTTTTTTAACCATTTCTTTGTATCCTTCTGAAAAATAGAGATTTTCATGCAAGTGATCTGCAACTAAAATTTGTGAAGTGGTGAATTCCAGCACAATTGATTTTACTAATCTTGTAACAATATCTGTAACATTGGCTTTTGCTTTACATGGATTTTCAGTAGCCAAGACATATGAGAATATACAAAGAATTTTGCATAAAAGCTCAGAAATTACTTCCTCCAAAAAGACAGCTGAATTCACAATGAAGGATAATTCTCTTTGTTTAGGATCTATTGCTCTCTGCTGATAAATTTGCTCCATTGTACAAGGAAGAGTTTTATCTCCAGGTAAAAATGACTCAAGATGATGGTTAAATATTTCCCTTATTATATAACTTGCTGTTTTTGTTACAGGTATATTACTTATGCCTTTTTTGTCTTTCAAGAGAGACTGGTATAGCTTTAAATGAGAAATGTCAATATATATGGCATCAACCATAGCCTGGATACTGTTTTCTGAAATTACAGTTTGTTTTTCACTTCCATCTTTAATGATGCATATTGCATGTTTAGAAATTATTGACATGATTTCATCAATCAGTCTCACAACTATGTTGTTGAAGTCTGACTGCAAAAAGTATGGGTCTTCTGCACTGCAGTTCAGTAGATTTATCTGAGATAAAACCTGAGTTACTATTTTTTCCAAATGTGTATGTGACAATATGGTGGTATATGTTGTACAAGTCTGTCTTTGGAGTCTTAATGTATTGATTGCATAATGAACTCTCTTTATCAAAACATCAGCATTGAGTTTTGAATATGACTTGAAAGGCAGCTTTGCTATGAAATATAGAGGAATTTGGAAATCAAAAACTTCAGCCAGGATAATTTTAGTAAGCCTCTCAGCCAGTGTCTTGGTGTCACTGAAAAAGTCCTTATTAGGTTCCAGTTCATATTCTTGTAAAACTTTGTTATATGCTGTATTGATAATATTTATCACTATGTCTCTATCTACTGGTGGCAAACACAATTGTTCCTCAGCATTTTCTAGGGTACTAACTTGAACTTTTGAGAATTCTTCCGTTATCAAATATATGAATTTTTCGGCTGTTTCCAACAGTTCTTTTTCTGAATCTCTTAGTGATTTTGTTTGTACAATACCTAATGCTCTGTGGAATATTTTTCTTAAAACTCCAGAGATCACATCTTCCAAAAAGGCTGAGGGGTAAACACTGGCAAAAAAAGAATGTCTTCTTCTTGTACTATCAAAGTATCTATATGATGAAGTAAATGGCAACTTTCCATACAAAAATGGATGAAGATGTTGTTGGCAAATATTTTTAATGATAAAACTTGCTATTCTATCAATAAAAACATTGTCACTGCTTGTGATATCGTGCTCAACTGCTTCTTGAGACCCAGAGTTTTGCCCGATATTTCTGAGTGTGGAATCAACGAGACGCTGAACATCATCCTCTGAATAAACAGATTCAGTTTCATCTTCATCTTTTGAAAATCGAATCTCATGTTGAGAAATTTTCATCCTAATATCACTGATTAACTTTGAAGAGATTTCACTGTGATTAATTTCTGATCTATCTTTTGGAGTTTTGCTGTATGGAACCATGTTAGATGCAGAAGGAAAGATTCTAGATAATAGTACTCTGATTATTTCTTCTAAAAATGTGTATGGCAGCAAAGTCTTATATGGAGATAAATGCTGGCTTGGCTGGGTAGGTTTAGTGATGCCTCTAAAGACTTTCTGAATTATGTTCTCAGCTGTCAAAATAGTGTAGGAAGAAGCTGACAAATCTCCAGAAAACAGCGGGTGAAAAAGATAATCAGATATAGCTGCTACAATTAAATTGGTGATATTTTCTGCAAAAATATCACTGTCTTTGAGTTCTTTACTATCAACAGCCAGCCCATGCTGTTTCAGAACATTCTTATAAACTGAATCGACAAGTTCATCCATGGTGTCTGTATCTACAGTGGGCAATGGCTGCTCTTGGTCATCACGAAGAATGCAGATTTTAGCCTTGTTAAAATGGTTGTTTATTGAGTTTACTATTTTTTGGGTCATTTTATCCAAATCATACTCCATGTTATATTTTGGATTGAAGACCTTTGATAATAGTCTGGCAACAATTTCTTCTACAAATGCATTAGGATAAAAGCTTATACCTAGTGATGATGGCTTCTGGGGTCTGTGTGACCCTGTGACTTCACCGAGAACCTCTTTAACCATATTTGATATTTCATCCAATGGAGACGTTGAATGAGGTAAGCCCTCTTCAGACAAAAATGGTTGAAGATGTTTTTCAATAATCTCTTGAATAATAAGACTGGCCATTCGGTCAACCATAATTGGGCTTTGACTTTCTATACTTTTCTGTATTGACCCAAGTGAGTCAGACATCTGCAAAATATTATTATAAATAGACTCCACCATATTTTGAAGGTTTTGTTCTGTATATACACATTGATAATCATATTTAGTGAGCCAAATCTTATGCTTTGAAATGGTTAACAAAACTTTATTTATTATATAGGAGGATAGCTCATTAAAATCTGAAGTCTTTAAGTATTTACTTCCTAAGCATGAAGCCTCACTGGGTGATGGAATGAGCTGAGATAATAGTCTTCTGATGACATCTGCTAAAAATGAGTATGAGAGCATGGTGATATAGCTTGTTGAATGTTGACTTTGGTAATTAAGTTCATTTAGGTTGTTTTGAAGTTTCAGTAGTATATTTTCAGCTTTGAGAGGGTAATATGAATTAGGCATGAGCTTTCTTATAAAGCACAATGGGAGCTGGTAGTCTATACTGTTTTTCAATATGCCACTAGTTATCTGTTCTGCTATTGACATGGCAGCATATGCCAAATGATCACTACAGGTAACTTGCAATGTATAATCCCATAATACATCATTATAAACAGAGTCAACAATCTTACTAACAGTTTCTTTATAGACTGGTGGAAAATACATCTTTTCTTCAACGTCCCGTAAAACAGTGACTTGAGCGGTATTAAACTCATTCACCACACAGTTGATATCTAATATATTCATCTCATTAAGCTGGGCTTCAGTGACATTCACATTTTTGCCCTGCACTGAGGTGGTGAGATTAAGAAAAATGTCCACAATTATTTCTTCCAGAAATGTGGCAGAGTACACGCCCGTGTTCATGCCTCCTGGATACTGTATGTTAAGAAAGGCTGTTGCCTTTTTATCTGGTCTTCGAAGAGGAGGTAGAAAAGGGAATTTTCCTGAAAATTGCTTACTGAATGGGGTTTGCATCTTGGAATGAATCACCCTAAGATTATTTGATGGTCCTGTCAGAGGTTTGCTATCATAACTCATGAATCGCACAGAGTTTTTACCCTGTTTTGATTCTTTTAATCCTGGCCTTTCTCCTTTGGGGAAACTGGGAGGTCTCTCACTTGTCCTGTATGTTAAATGTTTGTCTGTAACTGGTGGACTTCTGGGAGGTTGCTGTATACCGCATGACAATTTTTCCATTAAGGACTTTACCAAGCTGTGGGAAATAATATTAAGCATAGACTCTTGATCTATTTCTGCCAGATTTTCGAAAAGGTCTGACATGTCATATTCGTCAAATGGCAAGCCATAGTCCGTTGTTAAACCAGAATAATCATCTATACTTTGAAGTGTGTTGAACAGCTGACGTTCTGTTGATATTTCGTCAGAAAAAGGACTATTTGTAAGGAAGTTGCTGGCTGTGCACTCTTCCAAGAGCATTCTAATAAGTTTCTCACACACAACATTCAGGAGAAAAGCTGATTTAGGGGAGAGCCCTAGGTTATTTCTAGGAATTCTATGACTTTGCAAGTTATTTGAAGATAAGAACATTTTTCTTGCTGTTTTACCAGAATCTGTATCCCAATTTGGGCATTCATCTGGCAAAAACAAATTGGAAACAATATTGAAAATTTTGTTGACTACTTCTTTGGATTCAGGAGATCTTAGGCTGCCAACCAGAGTGTTTAACTTACAGGCTAGAGAATTTAGTTTACTTTTCTGTATTAGTTGATTAAGATGGTGAGTAGGAGCTGATTTCCAACCTTTGGCACATATCTGTCTTTTCATAGTTTTTGCTTTGTTGCAAACAAGCAAACGATGGCTTTTAGGTGTGGAGAGTGATTTGTTTTTTCCTTTGCTGTCAAGGTGATGATTTATTCCTATTTCTTTGGACAGAACATGGATCACTCCTATTAAGAGATCCTGAAAGAGATTGCTGAAATCAGCCACAGCTGCTTTTGGGCAATAAATATATTTTGCTTTCACAGAAACCACCTTTGTAACATCTTCCTTTAATATGTCACTATTTAAAAGGATTTGAATAATGACCTCAGAAATGCTTAAAGCAAGTCCTCTGATAGAAATTGACCGATGCTCAAACACTTGGGAATGAACTAAAATAACCTCACTACAAGTTGTGTCTTCATTTCCTAGTGATTTCTGTTTTGTTTCACCATCTTTGGTGCAATCAGAAATGCTTGAAATTATATAGGAAATAACCAGTTCAGTGAGATGTTCACAAAATTGATTAAGTGAAGAATCAGTGTTGATGCTTCTTAGAGGCTGTTTTGATTCATATTTTTTGCTTAGTAGTGTGGAACTAATAGATACTTTTTCATCAACAGGACCTTGAAACAGGAAACAGTGGTATTGTTTTAACATGCATTAAGGAACAATGTTGCTCATTCAAAATACTGGCAATATTTTATATATGAATTTCACTTTGGGTATACCTTACTCAAGAAATAGAAAAACCTAGTCAAGAAAGGAACTGAGTTTTCTTCAAATGTCTATTTCCCACCTGTGAAATCTATACTTCTGCTGGGAAGCCCATTTAAAATTCAAATCTCACTGGAAAGGGTGTGGAGAAAACGGAACACTCTTACACTGTTGGTGGGAATGCAAACTAGTACAGCCACTATGGAGAACAGTGTGGAGATTCCTTAAAAAACTGGAAATAGAACTGCCATATGACCCAGCAATCCCACTCCTGGGCATACACACCGAGGAAACCAGAACTGAAAGAGACACGTGAACCCCAATGTTCATCGCAGCACTGTTTATAATAGCCAGGACATGGAAGCAACCTAGATGCCCATCAGCAGACAAATGGATAAGGAAGTTGTTGAAGGTACATATACACCATGGAATATTACTCAGCCACTAAAAAGAATTCATTTGAATCAGTTCTAATGAGATGGATGAGACTGGAGCCCATTTTACAGAGTGAAGTAAGCCAGAAAGATAAAGAACATTACAGTATACTAACGCATATATATGGAATTTAAAAAGATGGTAACGATAACCCTATATGCAAAACAGAAAAAGAGACACAGATGTACAGAACAGACTCTGGGACTCTGTGGGAGAAGGCGAGGGTGGGATGTTCTGAGAGAATAGCATTGAAACAAGTATACTATCAAGGGTGAAACAGATCGCCAGCCCAGGCTGGATGTGTGAGACAAGTGCTCAGGGCTGGTGCACTGGGAAGACCCAGAGGGATGGGATAGGGAGGGAGGTGGGAGGGGGATCGGGATGGGGAACACATGTAAATCCATGGCTGATTCATATCAATGTATGGCAAAACCCACTACAATACTGTAAAGTAATTAGCCTCCAACTAATAAAAATAAATGGAAAAAAACCCCAAAATATCCCACTTTAAATTATGCCTATTTAATCTCATCTGTAGATAGGGAAAACTGAAAAACACGCCTCCATATAAAAATTATGCAAATGGGTAACATTTTTTCTTTTAGCATATTGCCCAGTTGAAAAACACACAGCTATACATGTAGATAAACAGCCATCCCAAATCTAAGGCTATTTTCAGAGAAGTGGTGAATGTAGCTTCTTGCATGTGAGGGCTAAAAACAACACTCTTAACGCTGTCATTGACTTTTTTTGCCCCTAAAATCATGCTATCTCTTTATAAGTCATCCCTCACTCACCTCTGGTAAAGTTGTTGAAATGTGTGACCACTGACGTAGTAACATATCTTGCTACTAGGTGGACTTCATGTGGTCCCAGTTCCCTATCAGCAAAAGCAATGACTCCAGGCTCTTCAAGAGTTTTCTCTAACTTTGGGTACTTATTTTTCCACTTTTCCAGTAAAATGGAATCTTCTCCACTTGCCACAAGGCCTTTGTTTTCTTCTTCAGTTCCATAGCTGTTTCTTTTTTCCCATATTTTAAGCAGGCTTTTCTCATTCTTTAGTTGTTCAGATGTTAGGCAGTGAAGCCTTTCGTTTGATATAAAAAATGGCCTCATGGTTTCCATATTTTCAGTAGTGTGTGATGTTTGATTTGAAAGGCCAAAATTTGTCAGCATAGTATTGACAATATCTTCTGCAGCTAAACATATTTTGAGTGGAGAAATGGTAGTCTGTATTTCATCTGGGTTACCAAGTAGTTTGAGGGGCTCATAGTGAAGCACCCTTTGATTTTCACCCTCTTCCGTTTCTCTGAAAGACATGGGGTGCTCTAATGCTGCCTGTGCAGAGTCACTGGATTTCTGAGATGAAATTTGTAAGACAGTGTCTTCTGGGAGAGAGTAGTCTCCTTTCACAGCTTGATCAAAGTAGCTGAAGACTTGGGCTTCACTTCTAGAAGATGATGGTTTAAACTCTGATTCGAGCCCTTCCACTGGCTCTATGGTTTTAGTTGAATCTCCTATAGCGTATCTGACATATGCAGGTACATCTAAGGAAGTCTTGTCCTTTATTTTCATATCTTCCTCTGAATAAGACAACAAGCTGGAGATTTGTGGAGGATCATCCCAGCAGCTAATTCCCTTTGACTTTGAGGTGGACATTTCTGGTCCAGTTGTAAATTGGGAGCAATTAACAGTGCAGGCATTTTTAGCTCCCTGGAGCAGATTTTCCTTTGGATGGTTTTTGATCATCAACTCATGGAAATAAGTGCACTGGTCCATCAGTGTGCTGATGATCTGACTTGCTACGATGTTTTCTTCAAATACGCTAGTTGAAGATGGTTCCTTGTGGCATTTTTCTTTGTCTAGTTTGTTCTTAATTATACTAAGCATGTCAGTGACAGTATTAACAGCATAAGTAAGCAATTCTGAATGGAAAAAGTAAAGCTGTTGAAGGGCATTGTCTATGTTTTCTTGGGAGATCATACTACTTGATTTAGATTCATCAGGAAATGTAGTCAGTGTTTGTAACTTGGGAAATATTGTTTTCATTGGTGGTTTCTGTTGCATAGCAAAGAAGTTTTCAATAGGTGTTCTCACAAGTTCAGAAAAAGCATGTGTAGAGACATGTTTAAACTGTAGGTCTACAAATGACTCTAAGGTGTTCAGAACCCCTTCCAAGATCTCTTGAGTGATTTGGTGGCCAGCAATCCCCAGTGTTTTGTCTTTCAACTTTGTGTTATAAGTTGGTACATTGTTGAGATTGTTTGTTCCTAAGGAACCACATTTTCTTCTAGCAGCAGTTTCTTTCTTGCTTTGTAGTGTTTCTTTACTATCTGTTGTGAACATCTGAGTCAAGAAGCACAACTCTAATTTTTCAAATAGTTTTTTAATGATTTCCTGGCCAAATATATTAATTTGTGCTTGAGAATCCTCAACTCTAGAAGCAGCTCTTTTAAAATGATGGTGCCTGCTTTCACAAGGCTCAAGAAGTGACAAGCTTAAAAGTGAAACACATTGTTCTAATTCTCTTGCTTTTGTTGAAATTTCATTCAAAATAGCCTTGGCTATCATCAGTAGCTTATATTTTTCGTTTTCCATGTTGCTTGATTCTGTTTGCCATTTGTCAAACATTTGTTTAAAAATATCTTCTTTGGGAAAGAGTTTGTCTAATTGTGAAGAAAAATTCTCCAAAGAGAAATGGGCTTCTGGATTTGCAGCAGAGGTTGTACTAAAATACCCCCGTGGAAGTTTGATATCATCTGAATGCGAGCCTTTTATTGGATTGGCCAAATTATTCTTCATAGCATGTAGTCCTTGCAAAACGGTATTCACTATTCCACTTGCTCTCTCAATTTGATCAGAAAGTAAAGTGTTTACATTTACCACTGCTCTGTTTTGCCTCACCTCTTCAAATTCATTCACAATTGTTTGCAGAATGTTATGTACTATATCCCTGGCATACATTTTTAGCTCTGCAGTGGGGAGTTTTGCTCTTAGTGAAGGAGTTTTGGCCTCCCCTATTGACAGTAGGTGTGGGAGCCCAATGGAAGTCTTGGACCAGCTGCCTTTTAGGGTCTTCTCTCTAGGACCTAACTTGGTTTTGCTTTGGGCTTTAGCTCCAATAGGTCTGAGCTGTGGTTTTGTTCCAAATTTAGCTAAAGAGGTAACTTTTGATTTTGTTTTAAAATTTGTCTTAACATTTGCCCTAGGGCTGCCCTTGGGGCTAGCTTTAGAACTGCATGGCCTCAGAATTTCATCAGATTGACCTTTAGGGGATGAACTCTCTTCTAGATTCAGCAAAGCAAAATCTGTGATCTTTTTGAGAACCTGTTGAACCAAGTGTTCGTCCAGTCGCAACGGAGAAAATTGCAATGAAGTGTTTTCTAATGAACTGACACTTCCAATGCCTGTGTAAGGATAAACTTGTGGTATCACAGGTTTAGGGGGATCACTGCTTTTTTCTGCTTGTTTAAGTTCTCTAAAGCATGATGGATTCATCAGTAATCCATCACTGCCAGAGGCTTCCATTTCTCCTCTGGTCTCACTGTTTTCATATAATGAGGTCATAATTACTGAGAACATTTTTCTGTAAACACTTTCAACTATGTCATTTGCAACACTGCTTATATGTGACTGTAAGGCTTTTTTTTGTGCAGATGTTTTAATTTTAGAATCAGATGTAAAGTAAGGGAGTTCATTAAATGGAGAACAACATTCTGTGTTTTCCCATACCCTTTGATATGCCTTCTTTAAAATTTCCTTAACTACACTTAATAAAGAATTTGTTTTTTCCTGTCCACATTCTCCATTTCTAAATATTTCTTCCAATGTCCTCCTCTGGTTTTTCACTTCTGGTGTTTTTTGGTTTTCACCTGAGTATTTTGAAAAGAGAGACAGTTTGGTGTGGTCTTCCATTTCTCTTTGACCTGGCACTATTTCATTTTGTACAGCTAGTTGGGTAAAAAGATCAGGGTCCTGCTTTAAGTAAAAGCCACTTGCCTTCAAAGATTTTTTATTACATAAACTCTTTAAGATGTTGTTGACAGTTTCACTTGCAATGATGTTTTCTTGAAATGAAGTATTGTTTTGATATGTATACATCTTTTGGATTTCTAGGTCTATGTCATTTTTTATAAGCGTCAAAATGGTATTGGCAATTAGGTCAGCATATTCCTTAAGACTAGCTTGTGATATATGAATTGCAGGTCTACGGTTTTCTCTGTAATTAGCTAATGTGTAATTTGTGACCTCTTGACTGAGAATGGTTCCAGCTGTTGATATTTTCGGGACAGTCACATCTAATGGCGTTTGGTTTGATTCAAGAAACACACTGTCATTTTGTTTACAATTTGTAAATTCTGAGCCAACATCTGGTTTTTCTCTAGTCTCAGGATCAAGAATAAGTAGCAAATCTATTCTTTCTGTGGCAAAAGATTTTAATCTATTCAAAATAGTTTTAGTAATAAAGTGAGCATTTTCCTTACATGGATCAGGAGTAGATTTCTTGGCATCTTGTTTCTTAAGTACAGTTGTCTGATTATCATCAGAAAGAGCTGATTTCAGCTGAACATCTCTTCCTTTTCTTGCAAACGGAAATCTCTCCCTTTTCCTTTCATTCACTGAATCTATAACAGGAGGTTGCTTACGCTTTGCCCTTTCATTCACTGAGTTTGTAACAATAGGTTGTTGATGCTCTGCCCTTCCATTCACTGAGTCTTTACTAGGGGATTGTTGATGCTCTGCTTTGGAAAATGCATCAGAAAATTCTGTAGACAATATTGGAGAAATGGAATCATTTGCACTGATGCAAATCATGATAGCAGAAGTGAGATTTTGAAGAACAATATCCACCATATCATTGGAAATCATAGCAACGCACTCCTTAGGAACTAAAAGTGTAAGAATAGCCTTATTTGCATACCTAGGGTCCCTTTCAGAGTTTGTTTCTAAATGTCTCCCACTTACATTACAGTTAAGAGTGGATACAGCAAGTGGGAGATTATTCTCATCTATTGTTTCCTCACAGATGTCAATTAAGATACCTTCAATGGTATCTAGTATTTGAAATTGAAGTTTTTTACGATAATCACTTTTATTGAATAGCTTTTCAATAATATCTTCTGGCGCAACTGGATCAGTCTTTCTGTCAAATACATTTTTTTCATATTTGCCTTTAGTAGACACAATATCTAACACTGTGCTAACAACCTGACTTGGAATACTTTCAAAAGCCACAACACTATGAGTTAAGAATGGACTTCTTAGGTCTTGATCTAATTTATGTTTGATTCCTTGTAAAATTTGTCTAGCCACTTCTGTTGCATACATATTTAATTTAGAGGCACTCAGTTGACATATCGAGGTGGTCTTTCCTGATTTACTGTGATCCACTGAGCAACAAGAAAATTGGTCTTCAGAATATGAATCTTTGGTTGATAACCATGGTTGTTGTAAAGCAATCTCATCCTGCTGTGAAGGTAAAGCCATAGGAACTGTGAAACTAATGTGAGGACAAAAGAGGGCCTTTACTTTTGAAATAGCAAATGCTTCTAAATTTGTTAATATTGACTGTATAATATCTTCAACTAAATTTATTTTGGTCAATTTACCAATATTGAAAGTGGACTGAAGTGTGCATGGATTTCTGTCCAGTATGGTAGAACAAACAGGGAACTTTCCTCCACGGGTATGTTTAGGAAAAGGGATATCTGCTGGAAAGGTGATAGTATTATACCTATTTTCACTTTCATTTCTATCTGTCATGGCAGCAGAATAAAGTTTTTGAAATATGGTTTTAATGACATCATCTGCAACAATGGTTACATCTGCTTCAGATACTAAAGGGCCCACTGTTTTATCCAGGGATTCAACAGATGTTTGAGCAAATGGTTCATCACCAGCATGAGGAGTGTCACATAAATGGGACTGGGGAAGAGTGAACACCTTTAACTGACCAATTAAATCATTCTGAAAAATTTCATTCAAAATACTTCTTACAATGGGCACAAGTGGGGACTTTTTTGGCTCTTTGAGTTCTCCTTCAAAAGTTTTTAGTGTTTTTTCTAGTTCCTGTTGCTTAAGAGAATCTGATTTAGTTTCATCTTCTCTTGGTCTTTCCTCCCCAGCACTTTCTTTCTCTGTATCTGCAGGATCTTCTTGATATGAATCTGGGTCAGCTCCTCCAGGAAGAAAATTTCCATAGATTGGCCTATATCTGTAATTTTTAATGCCTCTCTCTTCTGGTTCAGGTTCATTAAACATATCTGGAGAAATTGCCTCTAAAATGAAATTGACTAAACTCTTAAGTATTTGTTTCTCTTGTAGTGGCTTACTTATACATGTGTCCAAATCTGGCAAGTTCATGTTTATTTCAGTTTGAAGAGCTTTCAAAATAGTACTTGACACTTTCTTTGCATGCCTGTATAAAGTCGACTGCAATCGTTTTTCATGTGTGTTACCACAAATGTTGGTATTTTCACTTTCACAGTATGTCTTGTTCTTTTTATTTCCACCAAGATTTTCTAAATTTCTATTGGCAAACCCTTCCAACGTAGCAAAAACCATTTCAAAGATGTCCGAAGCTAAGGTTTTCAGTTTATTCAGATGCTTTTCTTTTGTGGTTACTATTTTGGGGGCAGTAGTTTTCCCCTTGTTAGTTACCTCTTGGTTACCTGGCCAGGTCACACTGGATGCTATGCTTGAAATTATGTCATAGCATCTGCTCATTTCCTCAAGAAGCAAAGCAAATGACAGGCTGTCAGTGTCAATATGCTCTGAGATAGCTTTAAATTTTGAATTTTTGAAAATGCCATCTGTGTCAACACCACATAGTTTTGAAACAATACCTTCTAGAATTGTATGAGAAATGAGCTTAATACTGGACTGCAGTGTACTGGTTGTTCTCAAATTCTTATTGATCCCCTCTGTATTTTGCTCATCAGATAGGTGAGAATGTGGGTGGTCTCCAGTGAGCTTGCATAACATATCATACAAGGCATCTCCAATTCTATCTAACACTTGAAATCTAGTACACTGGTGAACTTCCTCCTGCATGCAAGGGCAATGAGAAGGCAAAAGTTTTTGTTGATCAATGCCATCAGTCCCATGTGAGATTTTAGACCTTAGCTTATCTGAAGGGACTAAAATATTACTTTTATCTGTATTTCCACTTAACACCTCACAAATGCAAGTAGCTAATGAACTTGTCATAATGTCATTATTTAGCTTTGTGACAACAGAATCTAATTCATTTTCAGCATCAGCAAAAAATCCTGTATCTCTAAAGTTCTTGGGAGGGCTATTCTTCCTAACATTTAGATTTTTCTTATTGTGTCGTAGTTCTTTATGGATAGCATCCAAAACAATTTTTACCACTTTAGTTGTGAAAGTACTAAGGTGAGATCGAAACGAAGATTTCTTGTCAGGAGCAGGCTTTGAATGAGTAGCATGGCTTTCTGGTTTGAAGCAGGTTTGTAATTTTGGACAAATAAATGAGTTCAATTTCTTAAAAATTGTGTTAATGATCTTATCAATAAGGTTATCTACAGATTCTGATGTTGAGCCACTTGTTCCAGATTCTACCCAGGGAAGTTCTGTAGGGTCCACGCTAAGTGCAGATAAAAATTTCATCTTCCTTTTACTGTCAAACCATATTTGTAATGACTCTTTGTTTGGTATGTCAGCATTATTTAGAGAAGTTTGATGTACTGATGAAGAATGTCCGATAATATGACAAGAAGTTATGTGAAGTATTTTTAATATATCATCTACAATATCTTGAGATACCATATGGATTTCTGACACAGAGAACATCTGGTTCATCCATTCTTGATGTGATGGATCTTGTGGTTTTCTTGAGGTAAGAAGTGAAGCCTCTCTACCATCTTCATAATCTGAGTGATCAGACGGCCCAGAAGATAGATCTTTGAGTATCTCTGCTAAGATACTCCTAATTATATCTTCTGAGGCTTTTTGTATTTGATATGTTTCATCTTGGCTGAAAAGCAAAATGTCTTTATTCAAACCTGGCTTGTCCTTTAAAGGGTCCTTATTAAAAGTTGTAAGGTCAGTATTTAATCCCTGATCATGAAATGCTACTTTGCGTCGATAAGCAGGCTTTGTAGGTAAGTTCATATTTCTTTTGCGTTTAAAATCAGCACTTGCCCCAGTTAACCAGTAGTCAGGAACCTGTTCTTGTAATTTTGCTTTTTCGTCTTTGATAGATGAAATCAATACATTTTCTACAATTCTGTCTATTTCTTCATTTTCTTCAGAATAAAGGACCATACCAGGAACATTAATAGGTGGAAACGGGCTCCTACACCTAGGAGCACTAGCTACTCCAGTGCTGGTGAGTCTGTTCCTTTCTTCTGTGCCAGAGGGACTGCTCATTCTGGAGCGTCTGCTCTTTCGGACATCTGTTTTCACTGGTTTCTGATGGAGTTGAGCCAAGAGAGCATCAAGTAGCCGTAGGATGACCTCTGTTTCTTCGGTTGCAACTAGCCTTTCATTATTAAGTCCAACTTGTATATAACCTAGTATAGTGCTGATTGCTTCCTTTATATAACCAACCAGAGAGGACTGGGAACAAATATTTGACACTAAATTTTGTATTTCTTTTTTCCCAATCAAACTGGCAGCATCAGTCTTAGCACTGGATTTCCGTTTGCTGGCTCTTTGAAGGAACGTATACATTGGATCTTCTCTGTGTTGCTGATAAGCTGGGTCAGTAGTGATTTTAAGAGGAGCCAATTTACTTTGCTTAGAAGATGCAAGGACCGTCAGCTTTTCTAAAATCACACGAACCATATCCTCTGCAACATCATTCATGTTCTCCAAAGTGTAAGGCAGTGAAACTTCTGAAGTTTTTTCTTTTGGAGAAATAAAATGTTCTCCACTGACTAAATTTGATTTAAAGTGAACTGATACATTTTCTGGTGAAAATTCCCCAGTACATGTTTTCTTAACTGCAGACTGTAACTTCTCAAGCACATTTTCCATAATTTCAGCAGCTGCTGAGGAAATATCAACATTGGAGAGCAAGTCTTCTTTGTCAGTGTCAATTTGGGCAGGCAAAGCTTTGGTCGTAACAGAGGGAAGGGTGGGGATGGTCTGGGTTAGTTCAGACACCATTTCCTGAAAAATGTTTCCTAAAATCAACTCAACTTCCTCTTTTAGATGATGGTGAAAGTTAACAAAAACATTATTTAACTCCTGCATCTCACTAATAGCTTTTGCTTTTTCATCCGAAGACAGTGGGCATTCTAGGCCATCTGTTTCAGTGGTAGCATCTTTACATTTCCTAGTGCCTGTTTCAATCCGTACAACAAGGTGACTGTCGGATTTACAGGGTTTAAGGTTGGGGGATTCAGATACCTCATTATATTTAGGTTTGGGTGCGTTAGGTTTGGGGGCTTTAGGTTTGTTTTCGAAGTGTTCTTTCCTGTGATATGTTGTTTCTACATCTGTTCTTTCTTTACGGGCAAAAGATGATTTTGATGGTGCCACTCGTTGCTCTATTGACCTGTCAGCTGCCTCTGTACAGGGCCCTGCCTGAACCATCTTACTTGTTTGATACAGAAATGTCTCACAGCATGTGCTGCAGCAACTCTCACTATCAGAAGAGAGGGTGGAGTTATCAGGCATTGGGCATGTAATATTTTGCAATCTTTCTTCATATTTTGTGATGGCTGGGTATAATACACTGGTCACCGCAGCCACGACCCAGGTCATTATATTTTGAATTATGCTGTTCAGTTCTTCAGAAGTTACCTAGAAAGGAGGTGAGTGGGGATAGAAGGGAAATCATGTATAAATTACTCTGTTTTAGGGACAGCAACTAACTTAATTCCTTATATCAAACAATGCATAGTTAGAATCCAGCCATGGTGTATAAAGAGAACATAGGAAATCTATTTAGAACACCAGATTAATTTCAAGTTTGTTTATTCTCTATGGCTGTGATCTATTTTTTGAATAAGATTTCCTTTGATTCAAAATCTCTTGGACGCTATACTTGTGCTCCTAAATGTATACTTATACCATCCCCTAGATTGTCTAATTGTTGAATATTTATTTTAAAGCTGTCTGTCCATTTTATCTTTATTTCAAAAATCTGAACATATATCTAGCATATACTTGAGCTCACTGTTGGTGAAATTTAAATGTTAATAAAGTAGTACACCCATTGAAAAATAAAGCAGAAAAAAACAAAAAAATCCCTTGGAACTATATAATAGTTTATTACTGAAGGTAAATGGTTTCTTGGTTAGAAAAAAATAGCCAAGCTCATAGAAAACAAATGCTCTAGCAAGAGGTAAGACTATTTTATGATCCAAGTGATACTTAAAAAAAACCAGATTGCCTCTAACAAACTATTTCATGAAACAAATTTGCAGTTCAAACATGTATATGCCTTTGTGGACAGAGCCTCCTTTTACTTAGGCATCTGTTAGCTAGGAGATGAGGGTGAAAAATAAAGCCTCACTGTGGAAAGGTCAGCCTGTGGGCTCCCTGGCTGGTCTGCTGCTGCCTTTCTTGGTCAATTGACTGTGTTGATTTGCATATGCAAATCACCACAGATACTTAAGTTTAATCAATGGGCAAAAATTAGCACTGATGATTTAAGGGAAATGAACAGGCTTAGGTCCAATAAAAGATTATCAGTGCAAACTGTCTTAGATTGTGAGGCAGAGGACAGCTCAAGAAACAAATACATTGTTGTGCAAAAGCTTTTAAGTTTAATTAGGTCCCATTTGTTTATTTTTGCTTTTATTTCCAATATTCTGGGAGGTGGGTCATAGAGGATCTTGCTGTGATTTATGTTAGAGAGTGTTTTGCCTATATTCTCCTCTAGGAGTTTTATAGTTTCTGGTCTTACATTTAGATCTTTAATACATTTTGAGTTTATTTTTGTGTATGGTGTTAGAAAGTGTTCTAGTTTCATTCTTTTTTTTTTTTTTTAATTTTATTTTATTAGTTGGAGGCCAATTACTTCACAATATTTCAGTGGGTTTTGTCATACATTGACACGAATCAGCCATAGAGTTGAAGCAACCTAGATGCCCATCAGCAGATGAATGGATAAGGAAGCTGTGGTACATATACACCATGGAATATTACTCAGCCGTTAAAAAGAATTCATTTGAATCAGTTCTAATGAGATGGACGAAACTGGAGCCCATTATACAGAGTGAAGTAAGCCAGAAAGATAAAGAACATTACAGCATACTAACACATATATATGCAATTTAGAAAGATGGTAATGATAACCCTATATACAAAACAGAAAAAGAGACACAGAAGTACAGAACAGACTTTTGAACTCTGTGGGAGAAGGTGAGGGTGGGATGTTTCAAAAGAACAGCATGTATATTATCTATGGTGAAACAGATCACTAGCCCAGGTGAGATGCATGAGTCAAGTGCTCAGGCCTGGTGCACTGGGAGGACCCAGAGGAGTCGGGTGGAGAGGGAGGTGGGAGGGGGGATCGGGATGGGGAATACGTGTAACTCTAGTTTCATTCTTTTACAAGTGGTTGACCAGTTTTCCCAGCACCACTTGTTAAAGAGGTTGTCTTTTTTCCATTGTATATTCTTGCCTCCTTTGTCGAAGATAAGGTGTCCATAGGTACGTGGATTTATCTCTGGGCTTTCTATTTTGTTCCATTGATCTATATTTCATAAGGAAACTATAAGCAAGGTGAAAAGGCAGCCTTCAGAATGGGAGAAAATAATAGCAAATGAAGAAACAAAGGATTAATCTCAAAAATATACAAGCAACTCCTGCAGCTCAATTCCAGAAAAATAAATGACCTAATCAAAAAATGGGCCAAAGAACTAAACAGACATTTCTCCAAAGAAGACATACAGATGGCTAACAAACACATGAAAAGATGCTCAACATCACTCATTATCAGAGAAATGCAAATCAAAACCTCATTGAGGTATTATTACATGCCAGTCAGAATGGCTACTATCCAAAAGTCTACAAGCAATAAATGCTGGAGAGGGTGTGGAGAAAAGGGAACCTTCTTACACTGTTGGTGGGAATGCAAACTAGTACAGCCACTATGGAGAACAGTGTGGAGATTTCTTAAAAAACTGGAAATAGAACTGCCATGTGACCCAGCAATCCCACTCCTGGACATACACACTGAGGAAACCAGATCTGGAAGAGACGCATGCACCCCAATGTTCATCGCAGCACTGTTTATAATAGCTAGGACATGGAAGCAATCTAGCTGCCCATCAGCAGACGAATGGATAAGGAAGCTGTGGTACATATATACCATGGAATATTACTCAGCCACTAAAAAGAATTCATTTGAATCAGTTCTAATGAGATGGATGAGACTGGAGCCCATTTTACAGAGTGAAGTAAGCCAGAAAGATAAAGACCGATACAGTATACTAACACATATATATGGAATTTAAAAAGATGGTAACGATAACGCTATATGCAAAACAGAAAAAGAGACACAGATGTACAGAACAGACTTTTAGACTCTGTGGGAGAAGGCGAGGGTGGGATGTTCTGAGAGAATAGCTTTGAAACAAGTATACTATCAAGGGTGAAACAGATTACCAGCCCAGGCTGGATGCCTGAGACAAGTGCTCAGGGCTGGTGCACTGGGAAGACCCAGAGGGATGGGATAGGGAGGGAGGTGGGAGGGGGGATCGGGATGGGGAACACATGTAAATCCATGGCTGATTCATGTCAATGTATGACAAAACCCACTACAATATTGTAAAGTAATTAGTCTCCAACTAATAAAAATAAATGGGAAAAAAAAAAAGAAACACATTAATATCAGAAGGAAAAAAGGCTGAGCCCAAACTTGCTCAAACAGCCAGAAGGTGGAGCACTTGAGGGAAGCTGGGGTCTCTTTCAGTAAGTGCTGAAGTAGAAACCCAGGGCCTGGACTTGAACAGCCATTTCCTCATGGTTAATTCTGTTTATTGTTACAGCATAGACAGGGGACCAGGGACAGATAACAAGTGCACCTGCCAGACTCTATAACTGTTTGTGTACATTTGCTTATTGCAGATATATTTGGGGGTCATAAAAATCCTTTTTCCTATAATAAAATAGCATTCTTTTTAAAGTTGTTATTATCCTCAATAACAGCCAGACCAAGCATGTGTACTTTCCACAGGAACTGTTTCTCAACACTGTGGCTATAAGCCAGTGGCAGCAAAGGCTGGATGCCTGGCATTTTAGCTGTGCATTGTTTGATATCCTGGCATTTGGGCACCGGATTCCCTATCATGTGGTTGTTACTTCACAATTATCTCTGAAGTTAGCCTCAGATTGTTCAAGGTTAGGCCAACATTCAGAGAAAAGTTAACACCTTGCTGAATGCAGCATATTCTCTCCTGACCAGTTACAGAAGGTTTGAAGGACACTTCCAGGAAAAATTGTGTTATTAGAATCCATTTCCCAAATCTCTTAATGTATGTTTTATTGTGATAAAATGCACGTAACATAAAATTGACCATTTTAAATTATACAGATGAGCAGCATTAAGTACATTCACAGTGTTATGCAAACATTACTACTATCTAGTTCTTGTAATGCATTTTTTTTCACCTACCGTGCAGATCAGAAAATGGCTACTGAGTTTGAAGAACATATTAATAGTTTGAAATGACAGCATATGGTTGAAAAACACTTGTTTTACATAAACAGGACCTAAATCAGACATTTCTAAGAATCGCATTTAAACATTAATAAATAAGTTACTCACCTTCTTGGTCTAAATTGATCAAAATCTGTTCCAATACATATGAGCTAAGCATTTCAATACATATTATTTTCTTATTACCAGAGATAATGTACAGTAAGTAGACCTACATGATTACTCTTAGGGTAGCTGAGAAGAAGCATGTCCAACTCTGACATATAAAATTGGGACATTTGTCAAGTTTTTAATGAAGTGAAATGTGATAAGTAGAATCTGATTTTTAGCTCATTTTCACTATACTATTAAATCAAGAAATATCTTCCTGGTGCCAGTATGTCTCAGCCTTTGTGTTTGTTGGACAGTCTATGAAACTCTCATGTACGTGTGAAAAAGTATGTGAATGTGCTACTCCCCTGAACCCCTTTCTAGTTCATGATCCCTCTGTCTAGCCCCAAAGTTGGGGCTTATCAGACTTACCTTATGCTCTTCGCCTGGTCCAAGTTGCAGCTCTCTTTGTGATCCCCTTCTTTTGATGGAGTAGCCATCCTAAGATTCTTCTTACTCCCAGGAGAATTATGAAATAGATCTAGGCATCCTGGTTCACTTACCTAAGGGGCAGGGTGCTCAGCCCTTGAGCCAGATCTGCAAGGGTCTGCAAAGGCATTTCCTGTAATGCCTTCCCATTATGGAGTGAGTGTGTAGTACTGGATATTTTCTTTGTGATGATTAAACCTCCCAAAGCTCCCCCAATCTACCCTCCTGAGGCCCCTGGGCAAAATAGCGATAACAGTAACTTTGTACCCCCCATAACAATAACTCTTTGAACAATAATTTCAGACCTTGGCAAAATTCAAGATTAACAGAGAGTGAAAGTCAAGGAAGAGAAAAAGGCAAAGAGGAAAACTGACTAAAATCAACAGATGATCTTGCTGGTTGTCTGATTCACAGATTTTTCTCTAATAACATATTAGAAAATATCCTTAATTGCTCTATAGTGAATTTCATCATACATACTTTTTCTTGACAGCGATTTGGATGGTAGTCTTGTCTGAAAAAGTAAAAAGAGATTGATTTTATTACTTATGGTTAATCATTTATGTAAGTTTCCTCCAAATTCCTAATCATTGAATCAGATTACCTGTTTTGTGCTTGGGAGTTTTGTTTTCTCCCTGGCAATTCACAAAGAAGAATAAGCTTTATTTTTTTTTTAATCTAATCCCTCATTTAGCCTCTTATTTAGATATTGGCCCCTGGGCATAGGACATGCTCTATTACCCAGAAGAATTATTATGCAGAATAATTGCTGCATAAACAGTAGAATAATAGGTTCTGTATAAACTAACACTTGATATTGCCACTCTTGAGCCACCTTAGCCATGTTTGTTCTGTAGTGAGCTGAGAAGAGCATGGGGTTGGAAAGACAGGGAATGGGCTAGTTCTTTCCACTTGCCCTGCTTGATCAGAGTTTTCTGATAATTCACTTTCTACTCACCCCCTCAAAATTCCTAATCTCCTCTCCTCACCCCACAGTAGGAAAAGATCTATGTATGATTATGGACAATGACATTAAAATAATGGGTTTCAGATCACATGTAAAGCCAAATTAGATGGAGCCCCTTTCTGGTATCACAATATTCTCTTCTATGTTCTAATCAGGGTTATTTATTCTGATCTACTACATGGAACCAAAATTATATTTTATTAAATTGTAGCGAGAAGAACAAAATCATGTAGATTATAGGATAACAAGTTAAAAAAAACAAAGCTTAAGTCTGATTTACTTTCATATTTTACTGCTTCCATGGACCGCTTGCCATAACCTCTTGGCCCTCTTAAAGGAAGCATAGTGCTCTATTTTCATTTTTACTTGGCCTGCCCTTATGTTATCAAATTTACTTTTTTCTATCAAGGCCTAACAATCCAATTTTGAGACATACAGTTAGACTGTGAAATGACAACTTAAATACTAGTAGGAAAAGGTCTCTCAACCCATCCTCAGATTAATACCTTTTTGCAATATGGAACCTGGAACATGAAGGCTCACCATCAGTGACATAGTTCCTATCCTTTGGCTTTATTAATTTTTCTGAGACCCAGTTTCTCAGGCCATCTCCAGCACAATTTCCTTTTTGTAGATCCTCTGCAATCTAACGCACCCAGATTTTTTTTTTTCCTGCTCTCCCTAACCTCATACCATAGGCAGCAAGTGGAGTCCTGTGTGTGTTTCTACCTATTTCCACAGACTTTCTGTCCCAAAGGCATACTTTTAGATAAAAGGAAACAGCACAAACCTAAAAACAAAACTAACCATATAGATTAAAAAAAACCTTATATAAGACCACTAGAAACTAGTTGTAATATTGGATACAAATCTGCAGTTTGCCACTAATTATCAGTTTCTCATTGGAGTCAACTGAGCAGAAACATGCAAATGAACTCATTGTTATGTGGCAAAGTTCCACCACAATCCTAGGAGTGCCATGATATTACATCCACTTTTCTCTAGTCTTCGGTGGTTTTCCCTGATAGGTTGATACTACTAAAGTGTCAAAGGTTTAGGTCATTTGTACTGCCAACTCTTTACTTCTTATAAAGAGGGCAGTGATATTAATGACAATTAGTTTAGAAGGCCCAAAGATAAGGCCCAGTTTTTCACAGTTTAATTTGTCATGTTATATAACTATAAACATAACCTTTCTGTTCCTAGACTTTTCCTCCATACAACCTTACTTTAGTCCAGAAAATGACTGGCCAACCACCCCTTGAAGATTAATGTAACAAGACTAGATTTTAGTCCATCTGCCTAATCCTTCTGAATATCTAAGTTTTAATCTAATTGGTGACCCTCTATTGGTACCTCAGGCCCCTAGCTTGGGGTGATGCCTGATACCTGCTGATCATACATACGTGTGGTCCATTCTATCGCCAAATCCGTTTAATTATTACTACTGTTTACCCCATCACTATCTTATAACATTGGCATCCTCTTGTCCTGATTTTTTTGGTTCCTAATTCTATTTTATTAAGTTTACTGTGTATGTCCTTTATGTTAGCATTAGAAAAAATAGAGAACTAAGGAGGTGGAGGAAGAGAAGAGAGAGGAGGTAGGTGATGGAACAGACATAATGCACCCACACTTGAATCTTAGGGAGCAAGGAGCTGCATCAGATCAAGAGGACTAAGCCAAAGGCCTTGAACCCATATTTTTTTCTGTAAGGTAAAGAGGTGTGGCATGGGTGCAATGGGCAGAGCTATACCAGATGGTATTCTAGCTGTGTTTTCTTGTGTTCTGGCTTGGAATTGTCCTAGGCTCAGCTAAAGGTATCTTAACCTGTGTATTTGTGAGGAATGAGAGAGCAGCTCTGGGTCCTGTGCACAGTTCATCTTAGCTGATTTTTATAATAAAGGGCTATCCAGAACATTTGCTGTTGAAAAGACTCAAGTGATTCTGTAGTCTAGGATGATAGTGGGGACAGGAAGAAGAGGCAGGCAAGAATTAACACTCTATAATGCACACATTCTCTCACCTTTATTTCTTGAAACTGCCTTGATACTGAGCTAGTCAGTTTCCTTCCTTCAGCATCCTTGTACCCCATGAGCTCTCCATAAATCAAACTGACTGCAATTACTCCTACCTCAAAAACCTCAAAATCCTTTTCTAAGAAGCCTGGTCTGAACATCAACACCATTTACCACCATACACTACTTCCCTTTACCTAACCAATTCATCAGAGTTTGGGATTTATAAAAATTATCCTGAACCTAATTTGGTTTTGTTGAGGGTTTATAAAAGATGATAGTATTAGGTATATGTGTTCCATCAGGAGGTATATTATGTGCATATTATTCAAGTTTGAGGGGAACAGGACATCAGCAGAATGGGTGACCATCGGTGTTTGAGAGCTGAAAGGCCCCAGGCCAAAAGAAAACTTCTCCACTGGCCTTTATTTTAGATCATGAGAGATTGATTTACTTTGGATGAAAATGCAAATATCCTTAGGGAGTAACAGATTACATCATTAATACTACATGGTAAACTAATTTATCATCATTTGAAAACCAATAACCTCAAATGGTACAAGTAATGCATTTTTGAGTGGGGACAGGGGAAAAGAACAGATCCAGATCCTAGAAGTAGTAGTGCTACGTGAAAGGGGAGTCAAAGTATTGCCTATGAGGAGAGCCCAGGACTAAAGTGAGATCAGAGAAGGAACTGGAAGAGCATGAATGATTAACTTTGCCTACTTTACAATTTTAGCTTAGTCCTGAGAGGTTGCAAAAGGTGAGAGTTTTACTACAGACAAGTAAAACTACAAGAGTAGAGGATTCAAGCAGCACTCTTGTGTAATAATGTAAATATTACTTTAAAATAACACATTCCTTTATTAGCTTTCTTAGATACTTACCTAATTGGTGAGTCATGAATAAAGGAGACTCCAGGAGCTGCAGATGAATTTTCAGAGAGAAAAAGAAAATTACTATTTGTTGGTATCCTTCACAGGCTACTTGTAAAATTGTAATTGACATATCTTAGTAGGTCTTTTTTAAAAATATACTTTTATTTATTTATTTGGCGGTGCTGGGTCTTAGTTGCAGCCTCAGGATCTTCCATCTTCGTTGTGGCATATGGGATTTTTTTTGTTACAGCATATGGGATCTCGTTCCCTGATTAGGTATCGAACCTGGACTTCCTGCATTGGGAGCTCGGAGTCTTACCCACTGGACCACCAGGGAAGTCCCTTAATAGGTCTTTCATTCCCTGCTGTCAACACTCTTTTTAAATCCTCCAGGGACTACCAGACAGGCATCAAATATACCTTAAGATTTGGGGTGACTGCCTACCTCATCAGCCTCATCTATAGTCACCATTCTACATATATTCTCTGCTCCAGAAGTACTGAACAACACAGTTCCGCTGCCTTCACTATTTCCCTTGTAACTCGAGTGTCCCTTTTTAAAACTTCCCATCCTTTAGGACTCATTCAGCTTGTGTCACCTCCTTCAGAGAGTCTTCCTTTATATCTGCCCAGATGGACAGGTGTTCTCTGTCAAGCTCCTGAAGCGCCCTGTACATCCCTCTGTTATAGGACTTACTATGCTGTATTGTACTAGTTTACAGTGCCTGGCATATAGTAAGTACTCAAGAACATTTGTCTGTTCAATTAATTCTTTAACATATGTGTTGGCTCAGTGTTTGTTCATTAGTCTTCCTGTCACTAATCTCTTCCCACTTAAATACTAACATGCTTTGTATGCCATCTAGCAAAGTTCCATAAGTGGATTTTAATAACTATTTCTGGATAATGATACTAAAGCAAGTCTTCATGTAGAGTATGTCCATAGGAATACTGGTATGGTGTATGTCAGTTATGCATGTGTGTGCGTGCTAAGTCACTTCAGTCGTGTCCAACTCTGTGCAACCCTATGGACTGTAGCCCACCAGGCTCCTCTGTCCATGGGATTCTCCAGGCAACAATACTGGAGTGGGTTGGCATGCCCTTCTCCAGGGGATCTTCCCAATTCAAGGACTGAACCTGTGTCCCCTTCATTGCAGGCCGATTCTTTACCTCTGAGCCATTGAGGAAGGCCATCAGTTATGCATATACATGACTAAACAGTCATAGACCAACAGAACACTTTGAATAATAAAAAGTAATGTTACCAATTAAAAGTCAGTTCAAAGTCAAGGTGAATAGATATTTTTCTCCCAATAAATATAACATGTATTTTGAATAATCAGTGAATTCCAATGATCTGCATCAAAGTTTACTTCAATTCTGTGTACTTTCTTAAGTTTCTTTGTGTGTGAGCGTATGTTTGAGTGTATACAGTTTTGAAAGGAAGGAGCTGGAATTAATAGTGCACAAACCTGAAAAAATAAGTGTAAAGATGATACTGTTGTGGTGTTTTTTAAATATGTCTACAAATTATTTGATAATACTCTCTCCAAGTGGTGGAGGTTAATTCTTTTCCCCCTTGAGTGTGGGTTGTACTTAGAGACTTGCTTCCAATGAATAGAGTGGAAGTGATGAGTGGAAGTGAGAGTGTGCTGAGACTAAGCTATAAAATATAGTGTGGCTTCAGCCCCTCTCTCTTGGACCACCCACTCTGGGAGAAGCCAGATGCCATATCATGAGGATACTCAGTGATGTATGCAGATGCCCACAAGGCGAGGAACTGAGAGCTCCTGCCAACAGCCATGTGAGTAAGCCACCTTGGAAGTGACTTCTTCAGTCCCAATCAAGATTTAGATGACTGCAGCAGCCCTGGATGACATCTTGACTGTAACCTCATGAGAGCCTCTGAATCCAAACCATCCAGCTAAGTTGTTTCTGTATTCCTAACCACAGGAACTGTGAGATAATGTTTTTTTAAGCTGCCAGGTTTTAGGGTGATTTGTTATTCAGCAAATAGTAGACCAAAAGATCAGTAAAGACGTATAACAGTTGAATAATATAATCAATAAATAGAATTTAAAATTCATTTAGAGCCTTACAGCCTTTAGAGAATATATATTTTTTGTATGTCTATGGAATACTTTCAAAATATCAATCACATATTTGGCCACAAAGAAAACATCAACAACTTCAATGTGTCAAATATTTACAGGCTACATTCTCTGAATCTAACCTTTAAAATGTGACTGAAAATATGAATTTTTTTATAATTAAGAAACATAACCTAAGGATAACTCTAAGATCAAAGATGGAATAAAGAGAAGAAAGTATAATCTACCTTAAAAAGAACATTTATATCAAACCTGTGGGAACAGCTTTTATTATTTCCCATAGGTTTTGACACAAGGTGTTCCTTTCATTTCTTCTCCCATGCATCCCAGACCAATATCTATAACTGCCCCCTTGATTGCTCCACTTAGATGTCCCACGTGGATGCCCTCAGGCAGTTCAAACTCAATATATTCAAAGCTGAACTAAATATTTGTCTTCCAAATTTGTTCATCTTTCTGTATTGCCTATCTATTGAGTGGCAGCACAATCCATTAAGTTGCCCGTACTAGAAATATGGGCATTGTCTTCAATTCATTCTTCTCCCATATTCAGTCAGTAGCCAGATCTCATCCATTTGACTTTCTTAGTCTGAGTCAGATCTGTGCCCAGCCCTTCATCTTTACTGCCACTGACTTTGTTCAGGACTCATTTCTAGCTTTGACTCTTATAATAGCCTCTTAATTGTAATAAGGGGCAGTGTGGTATTGTGGTTAGGATTGGTTGAGTAAGATAGACCTAGCTTTTAAAACCTTGGCTTTGCCACACATTATGTGAAATCTTGAGCATGATAATTTACAACTCTGAGACTTAGTGTATTCATGTGTAAAATGGTAGGTAAAATAGTTTTGTTGTTCAGAGGGTTAAATGAGAGAATACAGTTTAGCATAGTACCTGGTACATAGTAAGTGTTCAATATGCTATTATTTTTATTGTCTCATTTTAAGTCTCCTTACCTCCAATTCTGCTTTCCTTTTTTAGAAAAGGCAAATTCTTTCTTTTTTTGGGTCATTTTTTTGAAGTATAATTAATTTACAATGTTGTGTTAGTCTCAGGTATACAACAAAGTAATTCAGATATATATACATATATATACACACACATATATATATACACACACATCCCTTTTCAGATTCTTTTCCATTATAGGTTATTACAAGATATTGAATATAGCTCCCCATGCTATGCAGTAGGTCCTTGTTGTATATCTACTTCATATATAGTAGTGTGTACCTGTTAATTCCAAACTCCTAATTTATTCATCCCCCCAACCCACTTTCCTTTTTGGTAACCAGAAGTTCATTTTTTATCTCTGTGGGTAGAAAAGGCAAATTCTGACCGTATTAGGTTCCTGTCAATGTTCTTCGATAGTTGCACTTCAATAATAGGATAAAAGGTAGATCTCCTGGCACAACTTACCAGAATCTTAATGATCAACCGATATCTACCAGTCAAGCTTCATCTTCTGTAATTCTCTGACTTGAACTTTTAGCTAAAACAATTCTGAAAAAAAAATCTGCATTTCCACAAACCCACTAGGCTGTAGTGTATGTATCTTGGTAAATGTATTCCTTTCTCCTGTAAGTTCTCTTTCCATTTGTTTGCTTAGAAAATTCTTTCTCATCCTTCAAGTCTCAGCTCAACTGTGGCATCTTCTGTAAAAGCTTCCTTGTCTCCCCTATGCTTCCAGTGGACTTTGTATTTACTTCCTTTATTGCATTTATTATATTGTGTTGTGATTACTGGCATGACTGTTCTGTAGTACACTGTAAAATCCAGGGTAGGAACCATGGCTTCTCTACTTTGTTCAATAATTAGTACAGTGTATGGCGTGTAGCAAAAGCTTAGTAAATGTTAGTTGAGTGTATTAATGGATTGCAGAATTTCCTTAATAGCTGTTGATAATGTTTACCTGGCTCATAGTTTAAGCTTGATTTCTTGGCCTTTTCCTCATTCAAATCAGCACGTGTCACCTGTACATGCCACAAGAAAAATGAAAACAAAAAAATCCTTAAAGGAGTTTTCAAAGAATTTGAACACCACCTATGTCTCACAGAAATTTAATAAAGTGATTTTAGAAGTCTATTTATCATAAATATACATGTTTTATTTGGTTTCCATTACTTACATAATTCAAAGGCTTACAGAATTCCTAGTATGCTAAAATTAATTAACTGAAGTGCACTGACCAGCATGGAAGGTAATCAGTTGAACAGCTAAAAAGAATATGTGTGGGTTTTAAAGGAAGTTAAGTACAGGGGGAATGCCGTGAGGGAGCTGGAAGGCAGAGAGCAACATTTCTGCCTAGGTGGGATGTGGCTCTCTCAGCTGGCCAAGAGCTCTACCTGCTTAGGTAATCATACAGGAAGAGAAATCCAACAGAGCAGACTTTGTTTGTCCCTAGGCCTGAGAACTGAACATGAACCACCAGAAGTACATTTCTTGACACCGATGGATGGGTGAGATAAGCTGGGAAATAGTACCTGATTTTGTTGTGATAAAAGTGGTCATACTATTTATCAAAACGAATTAGGTATTTATGACAATTTGACTTACTCATATTGTCCAATGTATTTTAAAGCATTAAAAAACAGATGGTCTAAATTTGTTTACTGCTTATTTTAGGGGTAACATATGTACTGGTAGTATTAAGTTTGCCATCCATACTACACTCAGAAAATACTTTTTTTTTCTGACTCTATAGTGAGGCATGGAGAAAGAAATGGCAACCCCCTCCAGTATTCTTGCCTAGAGAATCCTGTATACAGAGGAGCCTAGTAGGCTGCTGTCCATAGGGTTGCATAGAGTTGGACACGACTAAAGTGACTTAGCATACATGCACAGTGAGGCAAGTGAGAAAAGTTATTAACTCCTGATGTGCAACTAATATACTGTCTTAATGTAGTTAAGATTCTTTCTTCAGATACTGAGAATACAGATTATGTATGTTAATACAGTAGCACAGTACTCTGGACATAGCAGGTGTTTCATAAATATTTGTTTATATAGAAAAGCATATCGTGGCTAACATGTTACATTTGAAGAGTTACATATAATTGAGTCTGTCTCTTACTATGCATTTAACATAGGATATAGGAAAATCTGTTAACTTTTTAGAACAGGTGAGTCATTTAATACAGTGCTAACGGAGCCAAGGATGTGGGTTTGAGTCTGAAAGTGAATGACCAATTGGTGACCCACAGAGATGACAGATGTTGTGACCAGAGGCTGTACCCTAAATGTTTGTTGTCAATTTCCCACCATCAACTGAGTGATCACTGACTACAAAGGGGAGAGGATGAGGCAGTATGGCTGTTTCTGTACAACCCATCAGCATGAGAAGAGAAATGATTCATGAAAGTCCAATATGTTGCTTCCTGTGTGAATGGACTTGAAGTTCATCTTTTAAGAAGCCTACATACCTAAGAGCTAAGTGAGAACACTCATGTTGTTTCTGGTAATTTCTATTAAGAATTGAGACAAATATTCAAATTTTGGATCTATTTAACACATTTGAAATCTCAAGCTCACCATTTTTCTTTTGTTAGCTTACTAGTTGTTATTGATATTCCCTACACTTAGAGTATGGCAACACTAACCCAACAGATAGCCATAAGCATTGGAAGTCTGAAGTAACAGGATTATTACTGTGGATTTGCATTTCAATTTTTTAAAATAAAATCTTACTATAGGATGGTTAATTTCAGGGAATAAGACTGTTCTGAATAGTTATTTAATGAATGAAATTGTGTTATGTCAATCTTGATCCTCATTTTATACTTCATTGGTTCTGTGTGTATCTGGGACAAAAGAAAAGTATACTTGCCTGTTGTTTTGAAGTATCCTGTAGAGAGTACCTATAGACACCTGGTGTTTTTGCAGAAACATCTGGACTCTGAAGTGTAGTAGTTTCTAGGGAAAAGAAGAGGTAACTTTAAATATGAAAAAATCATATAGTTCTTCTTGATGGGCTGCCATAAAGTCCAAAATTACCATAATCAAGAATGTATTTATTTATGGAAGTTAAGGCAGTATCTCCAAGTATAAGATGCCTTTTTTTGAAGTCCCCTGCTTACCAGCTTCCAGGGGCCCACTGCTGCCATTAGGGACAAGCCTGAACTCCCTGACTACTGCTCTAAGTTACTTTGCAGCTAAACTTCCCACCACTCCCCTGCCCTAGGACAAACTGTTCTGCACTTCATTCAGTAAGCAAAGGGGAACCATAGAGGACTTTTGGGTAGAGGAATTATATGTCCAAAGCTGTATTTCAGGAAGGTTACATTCACAGCAAAATGTAGGACAGATCAACAAGAAAAAGAGATTGGAGACTAATAATTACAGTGCTTAATGGCACAGGAAGCATGAATGGAAAGGAAGGGAAAGTTATGGATTTAAGGAGGCAGACTGGACTGGAGCAAATAGCAAGGAGTCAAAAATGACTCAGGTTTTGTGCCTGAATAAAGTTAAGAGGAGCAGAGCGCTGGTTTGGGGATGAATTTGCTTTTGCATGTGTTGGATCTGAGGTACTCATGGGCTACCCAGCTGAAGATGTCCCAGAGCTCTTAGTAAGTGTGGAGGGTATGCATGGGAATCTTTTACAGAGATGAATAGAGACTTAGCTAATCTCTAGCCCAGCCCTGGGAGATGGGAAACAGGGTGGATTTTTATGTCTGGGGAGAAAAGATGGTGAAAGAGACCTTCCTGGGGAGAATTCTCTTCATTGGCACTCTCTAATGGCCACATTGTCGGGAACTTACAGGGGCAGGCACAGCAGACTCTAACTTCCTCACACCTTGTCGATTCCAGAAGGCCTATTCTCCCAGCAATCACTTATAAAGGTGATGCTTATATTTACCACCATGAATAATTCTTCTATCTTCCTTTATCAAATTAATCATGTATCTTATAATCAGGGAAAACACAACTTTGAAGACTATATGAAAAAATGAATTATTTAACCAAAAGATATCAGAGCAATTATAAATACTGTTTATTTTCTTACCTCGATCATTTGAAGGATATGACGTCCTAATTGTTTCTCTATCTTTCTGTATGGTTTAACATTCAAGAAAAAAATTAATTAGTAATTATTCTTCTAAAAGACACTTTTGCTGATTCTAAAGCAATCAGAATAATACAATATCTAACCCCCCCCTTCCCCTCATCTCTACCTCTCTACTAGGTGCTGGTCTCAATGCTAATACACATTATTAACCTCATGCTGGATATGTTTTACAGGTACTTCATTTTAACTAGTTTAAAATGAAGCTTATATTGTACCCAGGTACAAAGCCTTTGACTGTGTGGATCACAATAAACTGTAGAAAATTCTGAAAGAGATGGGAATAGCAGACCACCTGACCCACCTCTTGAGAAACCTATATGCAGGTCAAGAAGCAAGAGTTAGAACTGGACATGGAACAACAGACTGGTTCCAAACAGGAAAAGGAGTACGTCAAAGCTGTATATTGTCACCCTGCTTATTTAACTTATATGCAGGGTACACCATGAGAAACGCTGGGCTGGAAGAAGCACAAGCTGGAATCAAGATTGCCGGGAGAAATATCAATAACCTCAGATATGCAGATGACACCACCCTTATGGCAGAAAGTGAAGAGGAACTAAAGAGCCTCATGATGAAAGTGAAAGAGGAGAGTGAACAGTTGGCTTAAAGCTCAACATTCAGAAAACTAAGATCATGGTGTCTGGTCCCATCATTTCATGGGAAATAGATAGGGAAACAGTGGAAACAGTGTCAGACTTTACTTTTTGGGGCTCCAAAATCACTGCATATGGTGATTGCAGCCATGAAATTAAAAGACACTTACTCCTTGGAAGGAAAGTTATGACCAACCTAGATAGCATATTAAAAAGCAGAGACATTACTTTGTCAACAAAGGTCCGTCTAGTCAAGGCTATGGTTTTTCCAGTGGTCATGTATGGATGTGAGAGTTGGACTGTGAAGAAAGCTGAGCACTGAAGAATTGATGCTTTTGAACTGTGGTGTTGGAGAAGACTCTTGAGAGTCCCTTGGACTGCAAGGAGATCCAACCAGTCCATCCTAAAGGAAATCAGTCCTGGGTGTTCATTGGAAGGACTGATGCTGAAGTTGAAACTCCAATACTTTGGCCACCTCATGTGAAGAGCTGACTCATTGGAAAAGACCCTGATGCTGGGTGGGATTGGGGGCAGGAGAAGGGGACGAGAGGATGAGATGGCTGGATGGCATCACTGACTCAATGGACATGAGTTTGGGTAAACTCCAGGAGTTGGTGATGGACAGGGAGGCCTGGCGTGCTGCGATTCATGGGGTCTCAAAGAGTCAGACACAACTGAGCGACTGAACTGAACTGACGCTATCTTTTCCTATCTTTTCAAACTTGCTACTTGTCTGTCTTCCACATTTTGGTTATAGGTATAATAATTCTATAACCAATATTAATAATCCAGTGCTCCATTCCAGAAAGCATATTATTGTTCTGTTTATTTCAGATAAGGCCAGTTTAACCCAGTCTAACATTTATGGAGTACACTGCCTGGAACTAAGATACATAATTCCTGACCTCAAGAAGTTTATCACCCAGTAGAAAAGACAGACAAATATGATGGAGGATAATGAGTTCTGAGATAGAAGTAGGCCTCAGCACTATGAGAGCATACAAAACCTGCACACAAAAATTAAATCATCACCATCATTGTCATCTCCTTTTGTCTGGGTCCACACATCTGTTGAGTCACCAAATCCTGAAATACTCTGACTCTGAAATATCTTAAATCTGTGGCCTCTGGTTCACCCTCATTGTCACAGCCTTAGTTCAGGCCTTTATCATTTTTATCTGGACTATCCCAGTAGACTCATAACTATCCTGCCTCTAATCTCCTCTGTGTAGCTATCTCACACTGCAACTAGAGTATCTTTTAAAACCCAAATCATTCTTATCTCACATCCTACTCAAAAACCGGCAATGGTTTTCTACTACTGAGAGAATAAATTCATACTTCAGCAAGGGATACAAAGTTCTGGCTTCAACCTACCATTTCAGTCTCTTCTGTTCCACTGCTCTGGTTTTGCTGGCTTGAACTTTCATGCTTTTACTTAACACTGTAAGCCTGTCTGCAATACTGCCTCACTACATCCTAACATCTACTCATCTGAAAATGTCCCACTCATGTTTCAAGACCTTATTCAATGAAGCCCTCCTTTTTTTTTTTTTTTAACAAAGGCACAATTTGGTTTATTTTTTAAAAAATAATAAAAGTGATAAATTACTATCAGGAGAAATCAATGGGCAAAAGAAGAAAACACAAGTTAACTAATATCAAGAAAGACAAAGGAAAACTTTAGCATAAAAACTAGGTTCACTGAAAAAGAGAATGCAAACATGTTTTGAAATAATTAAAGTGAATGTATCAATTCAGAGTATGAAGTCAAAGTGTAAATTGGGCCGAAGCCCTCCTTTTATAAAACTTTTTTAGATTTCTCTAGGCAGGGCTATTTCTCCACACTTTCTGTGCTTCATATTTTATACAAAATGAAAGTCTCCTCTCATTTGACTGTAAGGACTTTTGTTTATGTGTCTGATCCTTGGACAGTGCATCCCCATGAGCAGTGATATCTTTTCTATCTTTGTATCCTATGTCACCTACTTTCCCCCTTTTCCCTTCCTTCTACCTTCCCCTACCTTCTACTAGGACCTGGCCCACAGCAGGTTGTCAATAAACATTAGCTATCGTCATCATCATCGTTATCATCATCAAATATTTGTTAGTTTCTGCTCAACTACACGGTACATTTAGCATGAAGCTGACTCAGAACCTTCTCTACCAGGAAGATGGTTCAGATCTGTGTAGAACTCCATTATTTCTAGCCAATCAGTACCATGCCCAGTGAATGGGGACATCCCCTAGGAAGAAAAATTAACCAGATAAATGAGTGGCCAATACAAAGCACCTGAGACATACAGCTTTCTACCTTTTGTTCTGTTGTGTTACTCTGTACATCATGTGGAGAATGCAATGAGGTTGATCTTCTTTCAGGAGTCTTTAGACAACTATACAAATGCTGGGATGGTCCTATAGGCAAATGAAAGAGAAATCATTTAATTTTTAAATGTGATTGAACTGTAACTGAAGTACAATAAGCTGAACATATTTTAAATGTACCATTTAGCTTTGGCATATATATACGTATATATATAAACCCTTGAAACCATCACCACAATCAAGGTAAACATTTACATCATCCCCAAAAGTTTCCTTGTGTCCCCTTATAGTTCATCCCTCTCTCTACTCCTATCTCCCAGGCAATCACTGATCTGCTTCACTATAAATTAGTCTGCATTCTCTAGAGTTTGCTATAAATGGAATCAAACAGGGGTTGTACCACCCTTTTTTTGTCAGGGGAGGGTGGTGATCTGGCTTCCTTCATTCAGCATATTTTGATATTCATCCATATTGTTGCCTGTATTAACACTTTATTCCTTTTTATTTCTGAGTAGTATCCCATGGTATGGATACACTAGTTTATCCATTTGCCTGCTGAAGGGCATTTAGGTTGTCTCCAATTTGACTATAATGCTGCTATGGACACTGATGTGCAAGTCTTTATCTGAACATACATTTTCATATCTTGTGGGCACCTACCTAGGAGTGAAATGACTGAATCACATGGCAGATGTAGTTTAACTTGGGCTGCCAAAATGTTTTCCACAGTGGCTGTACCATTTTATATTCCCATCTGCAATGTCAGACAGTTCTAGTTGCTTCAAGTCCTTGCAAATACTTGGTATGGTCAGTTACTTAAATTCTACTAGACATTCTACTGGGTGTGTAGTGGTATCTCATTGTGGTTTGATTTGTATTTCCCTAAGGACTAATGATATTAAACAGTGTTTTGTGTGCTTATTTGCTTATTTGTGTATCTTCAGTAAAATGTTTGTTCATGGCTTTTGCCCAAGTTTATTACATTGTCACATTACATATATTACATGTTTTTCTATATTTTACACTTTTTTTTATGGTGATCATGCCTTCTAGATGTAGGTCTGGAGACCACCTTTTGTTGTACTCACTTTTGGGGCTTCAGAAGTGAGAAACAGCCATTATGCAGCAGGGTTATTTTTTAAATTTTATATTACTTTTTCATTTTTGATTCTCTAAGTACAAGATCTCTACCCTCAAGATCTCTGCCTTCATCTTTCATAGGTTTTCACTTACTGGGGGTGGAGCAAGGGAAGGAAGGAGAGGTTAGAATTTTTAACAGGACAAATGCCATGATGAACACGCAGGTAATATTCAGTATCTGTCATCCCCCAAAATGATGACACAACCAAGACATTATGCCTTGCAAGTTATGCAGTTGTCTCAAGAATTTCCTTAAATTTTATCTTCCTTTTTGTGTAGAAACATCCTGGAATACTTCGTTGAGAAAATTCTTCATAGTGTCCTGGTGATACCCTTAGCTTACCAAATAAGAGTTATCTGGGCTCAGGAAGAAAAAGGATATAACTTTAGGACAGTTAGGGGGAAAATGTCCACTCCTTTAGCATCTCAGAGGTGGTGGTAAAATGGGAAGGTGTGAGAGTGAGTGGAGGCCAAAGAAATCAGACAGGGCTCCACATTTTACTTACTTTGGGCCAGAAAAGAACTATTGCTCAGCTCTCTGTTTAAGACTCCAGAAAGAGATTTCCTTGGCTACCCCTACTCCAACTTCCTCCTCACTGGGGTCATGGACTCCAAACTTTGTAATACAGTGTGGTCAGGCAGAGCAAGGCTCTCGCTGAGGTTTTGCTTTCTTTTTCTTTCAGTTTTAAAACATTTCAGTTTTACTGACTTATATAATGGACACATAAAATTGTAAGATAGCTAAAGTGTACATTGTGGTGATTTGATATATATGTATACCGTGAAAGGATTTCTCCCCCCCCCCCATTTAGTTAATTAACACATCCATTACCTCACATATTTATCATGTTGTTGTTCTTAGCAAATTTCAATTATACAGTACAGTGTTTTCAACTATAGTCACCATGTTATACATAAGATCCTCAGACCTTATTCATCTTACAGCTGAAAATGTGTACCATTTGACCAACTTCTCCCTATTTCCCCTTGAGTTTTTGCTTTCTTTTGTTTTGTTTCAGATTTTTTTTTAATAAGAATGTTACATACAGATTGAAGTTTTGCTTTCTTAAGCCATTCTTGGTTCCCATGTGGTATACACATGGCTGAGAAAGGGTTGAGGGTCTAGCTGGGAAGCTCGTCAAGAGGAGTCACTGGGATGGGGATAAGAAGGCTCCTCCCAGAGTGTTATGGAGCAGGCAGTCAGGACTCAGGTGGAGTGGGAAATCCAGACGGTTCTAGTAAGCCCAGTGAGACCAGACCATGAGTCATTGCAGTGATAGCCAATTTAACTGTGAATGATGACAGGCCAAGCACTATCTCAGTGGAGATAGGGCATGTCTCTGAAGACCAGAGGAGGCAGAGGACAAATAGTCATCCAAGCACCCTTACTTTATTCTGCCTTCATGGGGCTATGGAAGCCAGTGTTCCCCAAAAGTCAATGTGCATGTCATGCACTGGGGTCTTGTGAAAATGCAGGTTCTGATTCAGTACTGGGGCAGTGCCTAAGACTGTGCCTCAGTGATGCCCATACTGCTGACACTTAGAGGAGTAAAAACATAAGCCACACCTCTTGCCCCAGACAACACCTTTGGGAAAGAAGCACAAATGACTATTTTAGTATTTCTAATTATTTCAATTACTTTTTTGTCCTTGGTGTGACTTCTGGTGACCGGCAGTGACACTCATTTTCTTGATCTTTGGATAAGCAGCTTAAAATAAAAAAAAAAATTAATAGTGGTGATGACAAAATTATTCAAGATAGATTTTATTTATCCTTTTATGCCCACTAGGGGGAGAACCATATCCTAATCTGTATATGGGGAGAAACTGGAGAGGGTATGTATTAGGTCTCAGTGGGAGGCAAATTTGTACCCCAGAGGACAATGGAATTGGGACATGTCTGGAGACATTTTTGGTTGTTACAAATCAGAGAGGGGGATTTCTCCTGGCATCTAGTGGATAGGGGCCACATATGATGCTACACATACTACAATGCACGGGATGGTCCCCATAATAAGCAATTATCCAGTGCAACATGCCAATAGTGGCAAGGTTAAGAACCCTTAGGATAGATGTGAAGGGGAGGCAGGACAATCACTTTTATAATATTATCTTGTATAGTTAAAGCTCTACTCGGGGGTGGGGGGGCAGAACTGTCTCCTGGCAAAAGGGAAAAAAACTCCATCCCTCTGTCCTGCTCAAGAAGCACATGGCTTTTTCTTTGTGTAGGGATGCAGACCAGTATAATACCTGTGCTAGAGACCCTGGAGGCCATGTGCTGGAGACCCCACAATGGCCATGAAAATTCTTGGTTGTGCCTCAAAAATCTGGCGGAGGCAACCATACATATATATACCTGATTTGTGAAAAAGATGACTGCTGTTCCTGTTTCTAATCATTCAGAAAGGATTCTAAACTATATGTGTGCTAATTGGGTTTTCATTAGAGTTATGTGTATTCCTTGGTGTCCACGTGGTAGAACATGATGGCTTTGTTACAGTGGTATGTCAATTTCACATGTGAAATAGACATCTTCATTCTCTTGTCACCTCTGTAATACTGTGAACATCAAGTTCTTTTATGTTTTCTTTTTCAAAAAGCATTTGAGGTGGGCACTGTTTAAGGCGCCTACCTGAAACTTTCTTCCTACTGGAAGGGGAAGTTAACAGTTGAAGATGGAGGGAGAAAGCTGACTGCTAAAGTGATGTACTGTCTCAGAGGCAGAAAGTTACAGCCTCATCTCACTGAACTGAACCGTGAGCTTTTGTTACTGACTCTTCCTTCACAAACTTTTCGTTCTTTCTTCCCTCTCACATTGTGTTTACTGACTGGTCCTTTTTAAAAGTTCTCTTGAACCCATTCTCTTGCTCATTTTTTTAAAAAGTGAAGTCTTTTCTGCTTTCCCTTAAAACTTCTTTTTATCTGGTTCTTTTTTCTTTCTCTTTTGTCCCTCCTAACACATCTTGTCTCCTGTCCTCTCTTTTCTATTTCTTTTTACTATTTAGTGATCCACTTTTAATTTCTTCTCTTTCCAACTCTCTACCTTTCACATATTGACTTTTCACTGGTTTCTCCTTTTCCAAATCAGTTCTATGTGTGTATGCATGCATGTTGTATGTTTCTACCTATCATCTACCTACCTATCTGCCATACCTACCTATCCCTCTACCTACCTAGCCGTCTATCCATCTATATTGTATTCTCTTTTAAAAAAAACTGACTTCTACTTTTTAAACCCATCTCCCTCCATCACACACAATTGTACTTGGCTTTATTGGTTCTCCCCCTCATTCTCACATTGTCTTTTTCTGCTTTTTCTCACTTTCCTCTACTGACTCATCATTTATAAACCTCTTTTCTTTCTTCATTATTTCCTACTTCTGTTCCACCATCCTTTCTTCCTATCTTCCTTCCTTCCTTCTTTATCTTTACCCTTCCCACCCTCCTGTCTTCCTTCCTCCCATCCTCCTTTTACTCTCTTTCTGCTGGCTCCCCTTTTATTTTTTCCTTCCTGATCTTCCTCATTCTCTTTTTCATGCATTCCTCCTTACTGGCTTCCACTTTAAAAATGATATAACTACCTCCCTACTTACCTATCATCTGTATAACTGCCTACCTACCTATTCAGCTCTTAACCATTTATCTTTGTCTTTATTTTTGTCTTTGCTTTCCTGACTCCTACTTTTACAATCTGTCCCCTGCCACACAACTGTTTTAGGTTTTTTGTAGGAAAATGGTTCCTACATTTTCACTCTTACATTCTCTTCCCTTCTTTAGCTGTCTTCCCTACTGACTCATCCTTTATTTTTAAATTTTTATTTATTTTTGGTTGTGCTGGGTCTTTGTTCCTGCTTGCAGGCTTTCTCTAGTTGCAGCAAACAGGGCCTACTCTCTAGTTGCGGTGGGCAGGCTTCTCATTGCAGAGCCAGACTCTAGGGCATGAGAGCTTCAGTAATTGCAGCACACAGGCTCGGTAGTTGCGGCTCACAGGCTCTAGAGTGTGGGCTCAGTAGTTGTAGCACATGAGCTTGGTTGCTGCACCGCATGTGGGATCTTCCTGGACCAGGGACCGAACCTGTGTCCCCTGCATTGGCAGGTGAATTCTTATCCACTGAGCCAGCATGCAAGTCCCATCCTTTGTAAACTTATTGCCTGCCTGCCTTCCTCCTTCCCTCCCAATCTCCCCTACTTCCTGCCTTCCTGACCTCCTTCTTCCTTTCCTTCCTTCTCCTTTACTTCCTTCCCCCTCTCTTCCTCTTATATTCATTTTTTGGGTTTCCTCTTTTAAACCTGTTTCTCTTCTTCACTTATCTTCTTAATATTGACTTTTAAAAACTAGATCTTCCACATAAAATCCTGTCTACTTACCCATCTGTCCATCAACCTACCAAACTACCTAGCTGTTCTCCATGAATCTTTATTTATTTGTTTTTAACTGAGTTCCTCTTTTTTAGAGCTTTCTCTCCTTGCTCCCTACATCCTCCCTTTCTTCTTTCCTCCTTCCTGCCTCCTCTCACTTTCTCCTCTTTGTCTTTTCCTCACTCCATTTCTTTCATGGTCTCTGCCTGTCTCTCTTCTTTCCCTGCCTGCATGCATGTCTCCCCCTCCCCTCCCTCACTTCATTCCTTCCTCCCTGCTTGCTGTCCACTGCCCATTCACCCTTTCTTCATGTCTTTCTTCCTTCCCCCTGCCTCCTCCTTTCCCTTCTCCATGCATCCACCCATGCTCTCTCTCTCTCATCCTTTCATTTGCTTTTCTCTCCTTCTGTTCATTCCTGTCTCCTTCCTCTTCCCTCCCCCTTCTCTCTTCCATTTCCTTTTTTCTTCCCTTCCTCCTTCCTTCCATTCTTCTTTTGCTTTGTTTACACTACTTCTTTTTCAAACCATTTTCTTTGCTTCCTTCTCCCTTTCTTTATACATTTGGCTATTATCTTTACTACTGCTTTCTTCTTTACAAACCTGTTCTTTCTACCTATCTATCTACCTAGCTGGCTGACTCTATATCCAGCTGTCACTCACTCTTAAATTGGCTCCTACTTTTAAAACTTTTTGGCCTGTGAGACATTCTTCCTTTCTTTCTGTCTCTGACTCTCCTTTTTTCTTTCCTTTCTGTCTCTCATTCTCATATTTTTCTCTATTTTACATTTTCTTATAATTTATTCCATTTGAAACCTATTCTCTTTTTTGCTTTCATTTGTCTTCCTTTCTTCCTCCATTCTTTCCTTCTGTTATTCTATTTCTGTTCATTTTCTTGTTCTTTCTGTATTTCTCTCTTCTCTGTGCCTGTCTTCATGCAGCCTCCCTGCCTTCCTGTTTCTCTTTCCTATTTTACCCTATCCTATCCTGTCCTGCCCATCTTCCCTTTTTCTTTTATTCTCTATGCACTGGCCCCTTTGAAAAATATTTTTTAACTTCTTTCCCTTTCTCTTTTTCTATCTTTTATGCACTGACTTTTAAAAACTCGGTTCTTAAAAAAAAAACAAAAACTCAGTTCTTTTTAAAAATAAGACCTATCTATCCATCTAGCCATCAATCATCTATCAATCACCTATTTATGGTTCTATCTATTTATATTTTATATACTTTCCTACTTATCAACCTACCCTCCTGTCAATTCATCTATGAATCTTATATCACTGAAATATTTTAAC